>NC_068444.1:44080100-44438100 GCF_023373465.1 Oncorhynchus keta
AGATGAGGGCCACCGTTATCACAAGCAGGAGCTCTGGACAAGGCATCTGGAACAGTGTTGTATTTTCCTTTCCTGTATTCCACTGCAAATGTGAACTCTTGCAACCGTAGAGCCCATCTTATGAGTCTGGTGCTTGGTTTGTTGGTCTTGAACACCCACACAAGGGAGGAATGGTCAGTGACCACAGTGAAGTGTCTTCCCTCCAAGTAGTACCTCCACTTTTCCAAAGCCCAGACCACTGCAAGGCACTCTTGCTCTGTTGTGGAGTAGTTCCGTTCTGCTCCATTCAATGTCCGACTGGCGAACGCTAGCACTTCTTCAGTGCCAAGTCCAGTCTGTTGGACTAGGACAGCACCAAGTCCAACATCACTTGCATCAGTGTAAACAACAAAAGGGCAATCAAAGTTGGGATGTCCTAAAATGGGAGGGGTGACAAGGTGTCGTTTCAGGGTTTCAAAGGAGGTCTGGCACTCTGCCGTCCATTGGAATTTCACTCCTTTTCGCTTCAACGCGTTGAGGGGTTCTGCCACCTGGGAGAAGTTCGACACAAACCGATGGTACCATCCAGCCATCCCAAGGAACCGTTGAAGGGCCTTGAGTGTGGTTGGCACAGGGAAGTCTTGTACAGCCTTTGTCTTTTCAGGATCCACATGAATGCCGTCGAAAGACACAATATGGCCAAGGAACTTCAGGGAGGTTTGGCAGAAGTTGCTCTTCTTCATATTTAAGGTCAGACCAGCTTCTCTTAGCTTGTCCAACACTGCTTGAAGATCTTGAAAGTGTCTTTCTCTGTTCTGAGAGTAGATAATTATATCGTCCAGGTAGATGAAACAGATCTTCCCTTTGAGCTCACCTAACGCAATCTCCATGAGTCTTTGGAAAGTGGCAGGGGCATTCTTTAATCCAAAGGGCATCACCTTAAAGGAAAACAAGCCCTCAGCACAGACAAAAGCAGTCTTGTCCTTGCTTTCCTGGTCCATCTCAACCTGCCAATAACCACTATTGAGGTCAAGGGTAGTGAACACAACAGTGCCAGACAATGACTCCAGGATCTCATGGATGGTGGGAAGAGGATAGGCATCAGTCTGGGAAACATTGTTGGTCTTCCTATAGTCCACACAAAATCTAAGACCACCAGTCTTTTTTGGGATGAGGACAACAGGAGCAGCCCAGGGAGAGGAGGAACGTTCTATTATATCTTGTGTTAACATATCATTAATGAGTCCCTTTTGGATGATTAGCTTCGCTGGGGACAAACGATATGGCTTTTGCTTGATCGGCATTTCCTGTGTAAGGAATATTTTGTGCTTCAGGAGCCTGGTGCGTCCCAGCTTTGAAGTACATACATCAGCATTATTCTGCAGCTGTTCCAACAGCCTTAACTCCTCTGGCTGTTCCAGCTGAGCTCTTCTCACAGCCTGTAAAAGGAGATCGTCAGAAGGATTATCGAGGGTTAGTGGTACCGGAGCAATGGCAGAGAAGACTGCCACATTTGAACCCCAATCATGTAACTTCATAGCTTCTGATTGGAAGAAATGCTTCTCGCTCGGATTGTATGGAAACCAGTAGCAATTGTGTGCGATATCAATCTGGACACCACTGAAGTACATGAAATCAATTCCCAACACGACAGAAAAAGCAAGGTTCCTGGTTTGTAGGATAACAGAAGGAATCATATAGGAGCGGTTACACAGGCGGAACTCTACCTCACTCCATCCAAGTGGTTGTCTAGCCTCACCATCAGCCAGATAGAGTGGACCTTCTGTCCACGGCTTCAAGTTGTATTGTGGACCGTTAACCTCCTTCCACAGTTTCTCATTGAGCAGTGTGTAGGATGACCCGGTATCCAAGATGGCTCTTCCTGTCCATGGGCCTATGGACAGGGGTAACACCAGTTGGTGCGGTATTAACTGAAAGGAAGGGGATGTCGATGGGGGGGCGTAGGCAGTGACTCTTGGGGTTTCAGCTCTGGTTAAAGCACCCACAGAAGGATGGTCATTGCTGCGAAGAGAGTTAGGTGTGTTGGCCTGTTGTGATTTGTGGTTTCTGGAAGGGTTTACTTGATACGGTCTTGGACATGTAGCTGAAGAATGTCCCTTTTGGCTACATCTCCAACAAAACATGAGAGGGGTCTTGGTTGGAGACTCTGGCTGTTGTTGATAGTCTGTCTTGGGTGTCTGTTTCTTTCTCTGGTCATATTGCTGTTGGCATTCTCTGTCCTTCTCAAACTGCTGTCCCAAGCGAACCAGTCCATCGACAGTGGTGACTCATTCTCGGAGTTGACTGGCTAGTAGTGGGTTGATGTTCTTCAAGATCAATTTAATGACCTCTTCCTCCTCAATGCCAGGTTTCCACCTTCTGCACAGGGAGTGGTAACCGTATGCAAAGTCACGGATACTCTCTTTCTCTCTTTGTACTCGATTTCTGACTCTGTCTGCCAATTCATCTGTGTAGTCCTCAGACAGAAATGCAGAGGAAAACTTGGCCTCAAAGTCAGCCCAGGAGGTAGTGGTGAGACGTGCCACATCCCACCAGTCTCGAGCTGTTCCATGCAACACATTCCTCAATGTGGCAAGGAGTTCTTCGTCAGCCAGGGGATTGAGGGCAAGAAAGTCACGACATCTTTCTAGATACATTAGCGGATCAGGACTGTCATCTTTTTTCCCAAAGGTGGGAAATTGCAATTTAATGGGCATCGCCCCCAGATGACGTCTACTCAAATCACCATGAACAAACGAGCTAGGAGGGATTGAGGAAGTAGAGGGGGAGGGCGTTATCGGACAATGAAAATGAACACCAGGATGCATGGTGGATTGCATCCTGCAAGGGGTGGCTGCAGCATGGCCTGGTCTTGGCTGTTCAGAGGTGCCAGCTTGGCCCTCAGTGGTCTGAACTGAAGTGGACACCAGGGAAACTCTGTGTAAGGAGTTGTGCCTAATGGAGGCCATGTCCACAGACACGTCATCCAACATTTTAACACAATTAGATAGTTCTGTCTGCAAGTGGTCTACAGTGTTAACCATGGGAGAAAAAACAGAATTAACGTCCTTGAGGACCTCAGTGTGGTGATGTTGCAGGCGCCATTGGAGAGTGGCGGTGAGTTGGTTTCGTTGGTAGTCAAACTGCCTGTCCATGGCACCAGTCATTTCCCGTCTTCCACTCTCACTGAGCTCTGTCAGCGTGTGGGTTAGAGTGCTCAGTGAGTTTCTGAATTCCATGGCACTCTGTTGTTGCTCTTCCCTCAGACATTTGAATTTATGGTGGATAAGAGTTTGGAGATGTTGTTGAGTCCGACGAATATCAAGGATGTCACCTTGAAGTTGTAAGACTACAACCTCTGGAGATAAACCAGACAATGGAGGAAGGTTGGGTGTCAGAGGGAGGACTAGCTCAGTACTTCCACACAGATCCATGTCAATAAGTGAGTAACTGGTTAGACCTCCTGTGGCCTGTGGCTCAGGCCAAGCATTCAGATTCCCAGGGCTCTGGCCCAAATCAACTCCATTATCGCCATTCACATTATGATTTGTGTTGTCAGCTTGATGGTCAGAATGGCCCTGTGTATTCCCATTGACAGGTATTACATGGATGAGCACATTATCTTGGGGTGAATCCATTGTTTTAATTCCACACAAAATATTTGCTTTGGTTAGTTCTCAATGTTGAGCTGTCCCATCTGGGGTGCCATTTTTTATGTAACGGTTTTGACTTGAGGTTATTATTTATAGGGGTGCCAGGTAGGTTGTGCCTACCAGAGAAAACATTGGTTTCTCCTTTTAGTTTGGGTGGGAATGAGTCCCATCTGGTCCGTCAAGTCTACACCAATACAAAGGACGTATGTAAAAGTCAGGATGGAAATAAACTTTTCATAAACCCTTAAAACATTGAAAAGAACTTCAAAAACAACTATATTCTGTTGCGTGGGTTGTATTAGCAACAACAATGATTACACACACACATAATAATATCACAATGAGTTCTGGTTCCTCCAGAAATGTCCTGTACCTCGGGCCTAAAAGAGTCCAGCCCGGTAAAGGAGTTCAGTGAACTCAAGTGACTTTTGTCACGTGATGTTTGTCCGTTCATTCAGTGTAGCGTAAACCCAGTACTAAACATACAATCAATATAACAATTACTTTACCACAGAACTTTAAAGCGGATCAACTCTTAATTAAGTCCTCAACTACAACTAACTACATAAATCACAGTATACATCACATCCAAACAAATGAAATACCGTATACAAAAAGGTGGTAGTCAGTCGGTCAGTCAGACAATCCAATCCGCCAATAGATCTCCAGCCGAGAAAGGCCACGAAGAACGGAGAGGTGTAGTCCAGGGACGCAAAGAGTGGATCCGATCCTGGGTAAAACGGCAACAAAACAAACGGAATAGAGAAGCTTCGGAACTCAGGGTTGAACACATCCTCATGCACGTCTCCATCACAACCCCACTATTGCGCAGCTGATGCTGGCTATTTAATTGGGAATTAAAGGGAAAGCGCCCTATTGGAAGGAGCTGCACTGAGACGGTTCAGAAAATTCAGGGCCGTCACAATACACTTATGGAGTCATTAAGTAATTTTTCAACCACTACACAAATTTATATAGTTTTGGCAAGTTGGTTAGGACATCTACTTTGTGCATGACACAATTCATTTTTCCAGCAATTGTTTACAGACAGATTATTTAATTTATAATTCACTGTATCACAATTCCAGTGGTTCAGAAATGTATATACACTAAGTTGACTGTGCCTTTAAACAGCGTTAGAAGCTTTAGAAGCTTCTGATAGGCTAATTGACATAATTTGAGACAATTGGAGGTGTACCTGTGGATGTATTTCAAGGCCTACCTTCAAACTCAGTGCCTCTTTGCTTGACATGGGAAAATCAAAAGACATCATGACCTCAGAAAAACCATTCTAGACCCACACAAGTCTCGATCGTCCTTGGGAGCAATTTCCAAATGCCTGAATGTACCACATTCATCTGTACAAACAATAGTATGCAAGTATAAACACCATGGGACCACGCAGCTATCATCCCGCTCAGTAAGGAGACGCGTTCTGTCTCCTAGAGATGAACGTACTTTGGTGCGAAAAGTGCAAATCAATCACAGAACAACAGCAAAGGACCTTGTGTAGATGCTGGGGTAAACATGTACAAAATTATCTATATCCACAGTAAAACAAGTCCTATATCGACATAACCTTAAATGCCGCTCAGCAAGGAAGAAGCTACTGCTCCAAAACAGCCATAAAAAAGACAGACTACGGTTTGCTACGGCACATGAGGACAAAGATTGTACTTTTTGGAGAAATGTCCTCTGGTCTGATGAAACAAAAATATAACTGTTTGGCCATAATGACCATCGTTATGTTTGGAGGGAAAACGGGGAGGCTTGCAAGCCGAAGAACACCATCCCAATCGTGAAGCATGGAGTGGCAGCTTCATGTTGTGCGGGTGCTTTGCTGCAGAAGGGACTGGTGCACTTCACAAAATAGACGGCATCACGAGGGAAGAAAATGATGTGGATAAATTGAAGCAACATCTCAAGACATCAGTCAGGAAGTTAAAGCTTGGTCGCAAATGGGTCTTCCAAATGGACAATGACCCCAAGCATTCTTCTAAAGTTGTGGTAAAATGGCTAAAGGACAACAAAGTCAAGGTATTGGAGTGGCCATCACAAAGCCATGACCTCAATCCCATAGAAAATGTGTGGGCAGAACTGAGAAAGCGTGCGAGCAAGGAGGACTACAAACCTGACACAGTTACACCAGCTCTGCCAGGAGGAATGGGCCAAAATTCGCCCAGCTTATTGTGGGAAGCTTGTGGAAGGCTACCTGAAACATTTGAGCCAAGTTAAACTATTTAAATGAAATACTACCTTATACTAATTGAGTGTATGTAAAACTTCTGACCCAGTGGGAATGTGTGAAGCTGAAATAAATCATTCTCTATTATTCTGATATTTTACATTCTTAATAAAATAAAGTGTTAATCCTAACCGATTTAAAACAGGGAATTTTCACTAGGATGAAATGTCAGGAATTGTGAAAAATGGATTTGGCTAAGGTGTATGTAAACTTCCGACTTCAACTGTACATTTTATGAAAGGTCGTCGACGGCCACTATGGGTTCTAAATAGTTCATTTGTGATACATGTTAGCACTTTGACATTAGATTATTTTGTGTAGTCAGTTGACCAAAAATGACAAATAAATCCAATCGAAACGCACTTTGTAAAACAACATCCTTTGGAAAAAGTCAAGATTTGTGAATACTTTCTGAAGGCACCGTATAGGCTGTCTATCCTGACCTAAGAACAAAAGCTGAAGTTCAAATGTAATGTTTTCACCCTTGGTAATTGGAGCTAGTCACACACCCGTCAGGCCATGCTTGTAAGGCCTTAACATCAGTATTGAACAACAGATCTCTGATCCTCCATCTGTCATCATAGTTTGTCTAGTCAGTTATGATTGGACACCAGAAAGTCAAAATGTAACAACTGTCTTTGGGTGAAAGAGAGGACCAAAATGCAGCGTGATGAAAATCCATATTTAATGGGAATACTTAAACACTAAACAAAAACAACAAACCGACAAAAGAAACAAAGACGAAACAGTCCCGTAACGTGAACACTAACACATAGGAACACTGGTAACAGGAACAATCACCCACAAAATACCCAAAGAATATGGCTGCCTAAATATGGTTCCCAATCAGAGACAACGATAGACAGCTGCCTCTAATTGAAAACCAATCAAGGCAACCATAGACTTACAAAACACCTAGATATGGGATACCCCCATAAACATACAAAAGAGAGAGAGAGAGCACTTTTTTGGCGTGTTGCAGTCCTTTTGGGGACCAGAAGTTCTTTAAATATCCCCTGTATTTTTGATTTTGACAATTAAACATTATTTAGATCTTAGATATCTGAATATTTAACATCTGTTTGATGCTACAGAGCCCTGTACAGCTTATATAAATATATTCTGTGAATCCATAACAGCAAAAACATTTTGAGGATTGAGGATCCATATTCATATGGTCCTTTCTCCGGCTTCGGTACACTGGCAATGGTTTTTGGCATGGTGGGCTGTGGAAGAAGAGTGGTTGGGGCGAATGGTCTTGTCCCGTCTGTGTTGTACGGCCATCTGGATAAGACTGCCGGAAGATGTTTCGACTTAACCACCAAGTGTTTGGACCTCTTGCAGAATATTTGCTTGTTCTGAATGTCTCTTGGAAGACATAGTTGTGGTGTTACCATTTTACACTTTTTGTGGAAGGGACGTAGGGCAACACACCTTTGTTGGTTAAGGTGTCAACCGATTGGGACCTAAGTGTTTAGAGGCAGACGAGTGTATTGTTTAGGGACATTGGCAGCTGCTTTTGAGAGAAAAGATAGGTCAAAATAGCGAATGTGCTGGGAGGCTGCAGAAGGTGTGAAAAGTCTTAGAAGAGAGAGTATGTATTGTTTTGTTTGGGAGGTTGAGGAGAATTGGCACCTTTCAATCGTTCTCATACACAAGAATACATTTACTGTCTCTAAGCACAACAAAAAAAACCTTCTTCATCTCTAAGACCTATCTGTAAACATTCCCCAGCCATTGACTCTGACAGATCATTCTTGTCAATAGTAGCAGGGGATTTTTGTAGACTTGTCTTTGTGTTGTGTTTTGAGAATCTGCAGAGGGAAGAATGAGGTAGTTGTGTGATTACTGTTGTCTTGATTTTACCACCTGTAATCCCAAACCCATACAATCACTTCCCAATTCATGTTTATGCCATGTTTACTTTAAATAGAGCTATTTTAGCTATCAGTTTATAAATTACCTTCAACATTGTGCAGAGCTTTGGTTGGAAACACATGCTGGTGGAATCAGATTATGTCCCACTTACAACATGTTGGATGAGACCATTTTTAATGTTTAGGTTCCTTCTTGTTTTGATGTTTAGACTGTTTTTGATAAAGATTATAACGGAAATCCTGACAAGAAGAGTTATGATTCTGATGTAGGCCTAGAACAGTCATTGTAAATACATATATTGGTTATTGTGTGGTTGATTTTGCGTATAATATATATTTCTGATAAAAATAGATGTGTGATTGTGTGTATAATATTTAGTCAAAGGGTGGATTGTTATGAATTTGATGAATAATGACTAAATGATGTATACATTTAAAGTAGAACTATAACTAACAGAATTGTACCCTGTCTCTGTATAATGATGACTAATGTTTGTCTATAAGAGAGGAGGAACTGTGGCAGACAACTTGTGACCTCTGTGAAACTGATAACAGGGAAGGAAGTCTCCCCACACAAAGAGGGGAGAAAATGTTGGGCTTGCAGTAGATTGTGCCACATGTTGTGGGATGTGATAAGCAATGTATGCATAGGAGAAAACTTGTAGACTACATTGTCATTGTCTGAGAAGAGGAGGGACATTTATGACGAAATGGGAGATATATCAACCAATGTACATGATATGATGGGGAGAGCTCTCGTATATAAACTTTGCTGGCCTCTCTCTGTTCCATTTCAAAAAGAGCCTTACAAATTCTTGGTAACAGACCGAGTAGTTTAACTGAAGTTCAGTTTCTGAACATTGAGAACATAATTCTCTTAACCTCTCTGGGTTATGTGGGACCACCTGGCCAAAAGCCAGGGAAAATGCAGAGCGCCAAATTCAAATAAATTACTATAAAAATAATTTCAACCCTGCAGGCGCTACACAAAACATAGAAATAAAAATCAAATTAATGCCTTACCTTTGACGAGCTTCTTTTGTTGGCACTCCAATATGTGCCATAAACATCACAAATGGTCCTTTTGTTCGATTAATTCTGTCGATATATATCCAAAATGTCCATTTATTTGGCGCGTTTAATGCAGAAAAACACTGCTTCCAACTTGCGCAACATGACTACAAAATATCTCAAAAGTTTTGTCTGCTAAATAAGTTCTGTTATACTCACAGACATGATTCAAACAGTTGTAGAAACTTCAGAGTGATGTCGATCCAAATCTACTAATAATATGCATATCTTATCTTCTGGGGATGTGTAGCAGGCAGTTGAATTTGGGCATGCATTTCATCCGGACAAGAAGTTAACACCATATCGTCAGTTCTATTTTTAGTCTTTTTTATTTTTTTTGTCTGGAAAACAGATTGTTTTTAGCTATCTTGGTTTAGCTAACGTTAGTCAAAGATAGAACGAACAGACAAACGTTTTTCCTCTGCTGAAGGTAGCTACCAGTCTAGCAGTGGCTACCATGGCATAGGGTAAATTGATTGGCAATCTGTATCCAAAAGACTGCTAGCTATATGATTTAGCTGATGGCTTTCAGAGTTCAACACAGGACTGTAATGTTAGCTAACGTAGCTACTTGACCTAGTCCAGCTAACGTTACATTACCTCTAATCGCAAATCTTCAGTTTTGTTATGAAGGGAGAAAATGATGGTGTTGCATCACTTCTCAGCTGTCATCTAAATGGATTCCTGATCCATTCAGCCTGAGAATCCCTCTGATAATCTTTGGTCACCTTAAGCATCGTTCTTGATAAACCACTGGCAGCATCTGGGTAAATCTCTGATAGGTAGAATGGCGAAAGATAACTAATTTTCGATCTTCTTTGTAATTAGCACAGCCAGACTGAACACCATACGGGAAAGATGACAAACGTTAGTGAAAAACAAACATTTATGTCGTTTTGTTACCTCGTTCTGAGGCTGTTCCGGTCCTGTTCCATGTCCACTCCTGGTTATATGTTCACCCCCTATACCTGCTTCTCATCTCCATTTGACTTGGAAAGTTTATATTCATTTTAAATAGTCATAGTTGTATGAAATTGTGTGAAAAAGTATGAAATTGTATGCACTCTGGACAATAGCGTCTGCTAAATGACCAAAATGTACATTTGAAATGTAATAGTTCTGCCTATTGTTTCTGTATGTTTACAGGTCTATATTTCCAAGATGCTTCAAGATATCCTAAAGTTGTATGTTTCTGTATGTAGGGCAGACAACTGACTTCTTGCATTGCACATTTAAGCAATATTAGAGCTTGCAGTATTGGTTTACATGAGCTTCTCTTTTCTGTGTCTTCGGCCTCTGTGGTTGAACATTGAACAGGGCTTGTGGTTGAGAAGACCGTACCCGTTAAATGAGTGTGTTTTTGTGTGTCGAAACGGTCGTCCTATAGTGAAATCCCAGCGATCTACGGGAGAGTTTTGATGGTTCTTGCTCTTTTTTATTATGTCTCACACATTCCCCCTTTCATGTTGCCTTGACATACGTGGGAATGAATTGCAAGCATACATAGTCATACTTTAACTCTCATACTCACGTGCCTGTGGACGCACAATCACACACGCACATATCGGTATGTCATGCACACACACAGACAAAGATACACATTACACTAATTTACATGCAACTATGCTACCACACTACCACACACACACACACACACACTCTCTCCCAGACTCTCCCCTCTATCCCAGACGCCGTCGTGCTGGTGGGATCACACACAAAGCGGTTAGTAAATGACATGGAAGCCAGATGTTGGCTGGGCTCCCACCACACTGCACACTGCCGGCACCCACACCATTCACTGTGTTCCCCTCGCAGCCCAGCGGGCGTGTGTGTGTGTGTGCGTATACTAGGGAATTTTCTGTGTCTCACTCTTCCTCTGTGAGTCACTGTATACAGTATATTCGGAAAGTATTCAGACCCTTTGTCTTGTTCCTCATTTTGTTACGTTACAGCCTTATTCTAAAATGTATTCAATTGTTTTTTCCCCTCATCAATCGACACTCACTACCCCATAATGACATAGCAAAAACAGGATTTTTAAAATGTAAAACCTGAAATATCACATTTACATAAGTATTCAGACCCTTTACTCAGTACATTGTTGAAAAACTTTTGGCAGGAATTACAGCCTCGAGTCTTCATGGGTATGACACCACAAACTTGGAACAACTGTATTTGGGGAGGTTCTCCCATTCTTCTCTGCAGATCCTCCCAAACACTGTCAGGTTGGATGGGAAGAGTCGTTAAACAGCCATTTTCAGATGTGAAGGGTCGTTAAACAGCCATTTCAGGTCTCTCCAGAGATGCTTGATTGGGTTCAAGTTCGGGCTTTGGGCCACTCAAGGACATTCTGAGACTTGTCCTGAAGCCACTCCTGCATTGTCTTGGCTGTGTGCTTAGGGTCGTTGTCCTGTTGGAAATTGCTCATTTGTACATAGGCCTACTACAGCTGTGATTGGTTATGGCGCACAGGTCCGTGTAGAGTCAGGGCATGGACAAGACTGACACGTAATAATTGCCCAAGTCCTCGGCCGCTTTCCCATTCATATTACGTTAAAATGTTCACAAATACTACGTCATTTCCAAACATTCTATGAATGTATGAAAACGTAAAAATCTATATCTAAAAATATGTATGTGCTCAATAGTGTATGTTCCTCATTAAGGTGGTTCCTATCTACTAAAGGTGGCTCCTTTGTCTTTAAGGACGCTCCTATCTACTAAAAGTTATTCCTATGTCTTTCAGGTTGCTCTTGTCTCTTTAAGGTGGCGGCCATGTTTGTTTTTGTCCCGGCCCAGACCTGTGCAGGCTAAGGCTGTGCTCCTTTCATAGGGTCCATTTTGTTCTTTAAAAAATGGCACTCAGTGGCCGGAGGACTGGCAGGCACACAGCTCCCGGGCCCAAAGAATACTACATGCCTTCATTTAGTGACAAACCGCTCCTGCTGCTGCACTACTATTACTGCTGCTGCACTACTACTACTACTGCTGCTGCACTACTACTACTGCTGCTGCACAACAACTACTACTGCACTACTAATACTACTGCTGCACTACTACTACTACTACTGCTGCTGCACTACAACTACTACTGCTGCTGCACTACTACTACTGCTGCTGCACTACTACTACTACTACTGCTGCACTACTACTACACTACTACTACTACTACTACTACTGCTGCACTACTACTGCTGCAGCCTCTCTCTTGTGGACAGTTTTCCACGATTCTTACCTATCATTGGTTTTCCCAAACTGTGTCTGCCCTCACTACCCCCCGAAGAGCCTGCCTCTCTCTCTCTCTCTCTCTCTCTCTCTCTCTCTCTCTCTCTCTCTCTCTCTCTCTCTCTCTCTCTCTCTCTCTCTCTCTCTCTCTCTCAAATTAAATTCAATTCAAGGGCTTTATTGGCATGGGAAACATGTGTTAACATTGCCAAAGCAAGTGAGGTAGACAACATACAAAGTGAATATATACGGTGAAAAACAACAAAAATGAACAGTAAACATTACACATACAGAAGTTTCAAAACAGTAAAGACATTACAAATGTCATATTATATATATATATATATATATGTATATACAATGTACAAATAGTTAAAGGACACAAGATAAAATAAATAAGCATAAATATGGGTTGTATTTACAATGGTGTTTGTTATTCACTGGTTGCCCTTTTCTCGTGGCAACAGGTCACAAATCTTGCTGCTGTGATGGCACACTGTGGAATTTCACCCAGTAGATATGGGAGTTTATCAAAATTGGATTTGTTTTCGAATTCTTTGTGGATCTGTGTAATCTGAGGGAAATATGTCTCTCTAATATGGTCATACATTGGGCAGGAGGTTAGGAAGTGCAGCTCAGTTTCCACCTCATTTTGTGGGCAGTGAGCACATAGCCTGTCTACTCTTGAGAGCCATGTCTGCCTACTGCGGCCTTTCTCAACAGCAAGGCTATACTCACGGAGTCTGTACATAGTCAAAGCTTTCCTTAAGTTTGGGTCAGTCACAGTGGTTAGGTATTCTGCCATTGTGTACTCTCTGTTCAGGGCCAAATAGCATTCTAGTTTGCTCAGTTTTTTTTGTTAATTCTTTCCAATGTGTCAAGTAATTCTCTTTTTGTTGTTGCATGATTTGGTTGGGTCTAATTGTGTTGCTGTCCTGGGGCTCTGTGGGGTGTGTTTGTGAAAAAAGCCCCAGGACCAGCTTGCTTAGGGGACTCTTCTCCAGGTTAATCTCTCTGTAGGTGATGGCTTTGTTTTGGAAGGATTGGGTATCGCTTCCTTTTAGGTGGTTGTAGAATTTAACTGTGGAAAGGGGAGATTCTCACGAACACTATGGTGTTCTCTGTTTTGCTCTTTGACCCCCACAAGTATCACGGGACTCATCCCAAGGTAACCAGTTTAAAGTGTTATGGAAGTATAGAGGTAGTTTTGTGCCTACCCCCAAAAAGGGGTTACATATGTGTAATATGTGAGCCTTCTTATATCTCCTAGATGTAAGACAGACCATCTTAAAACAATTCTATGTTAGTTTATAACCCCCCCCCCCACAAACTTGTTTTAAAAAAAAGTGTTTATGCAACCACACTCCCCCTTTCCAGTGCGTTCCAGTGCGTTCCAGTGCTTTCCAGTGCTTTTAGCAGTGTCATACGCCCTCAAATTGCACTGTTCTATTTTTCTCTGTAGCCCTCACCTTTTCAATATTTAAATAATACATTTGGTTATTATCAATATCAACAAGTCACTGAATGTTTGAAAATTATATCTGAATTATGCCTAATCAATTGAATAGATGAATCTTCTTACATAAGCTTTTATTGACAGGTTAGTGGTTAAACATATATATCTCTATGATTATGGCGGTCAATTACCTTGTGTTAAGCCATGGAAATGTGATAAGCATCATGAGTTTGAAGTTTGTGAAGAGAATAAAGACATGTAATATATCAAGACACAAGGAAAGCAAATGACAGCTGGAGCACACCTGATTGTTAGGGTCATGCATTAACCTGTTGCGACGAGCAAATCCGTATCCGGGAGTGTAATCATAGCCTCAAATGCATTTGCATAACGCAACGGACATAAATACCCCTAGAAACTTATCCTATTCATGAAAATCGCAAATGAAATTAAATAAATATATTCCAACACAAGCTTAGCCTTTTGTTAACAACACTGTCATCTCAGATTTTCAAAATATGCATTACAGCCAACGCTGTTGTCATGGCATAATGCTATGCTAGGCTCTGCTGGCAGCAGGCAACATTTTCACGAAATTAAGAAAAGCAACCAAATTCAATTATTTACCTTAGAAGAACTTCAGATGCTTTCACTCAGGAGACTCCCAGTTAGATAGCAAATGTTCCTTTTTTCCAAAAATATTATTTTTGTAGGCGAAATAGCTCCCGTTTCTTCATCATGCATGGCTGAGAAATCGACCAGAAAATGCTACAACTATAACTATAGCTACAACTATACTATTTTCAAAATTTGCTCCATAATATCGACAGAAACACGGCAAACGTTGTTTAGGATCCATCCTCAAGGTGTTTTTAACATATATATTCGATAATATATCCGTCGAGGCAATTGGTTTCTCATAAGAAGCGATTGGAAAAATGGCTACCTCAGTATTTTACGCCAGATTTTCTGCGGGAGACACCATGTGACCACTTGCTATATATGGTCCCTTACGGCCTGAAAAGACGTCACTATGCTGTAGACACGTTGGGGAAAACGTAAGCTCATTCGTAGCTCATTCACAGCCATATAAGGAGTCATTTGCATGAGGCGGTTGAAAAAAATGCGGCACTTCCTGGTTGGATTTTTATCTGGGTTTCGCCTGTAACATCAGTTCTGTGGCACTCACAGACAGTTTTGGAAACGTCAGAGTGTCTTCTAATTGACACAGAGCTGTCAATTATATGCATAGTCGAGCATCTTTTTGTGACAAAATATCTTGTTTAAAACGGGAACGTTTTTCATCCAAAAATTAAAATAGCGCCCCCTAAATCCAAGAGGTTAATACTTCATTCCCATTGAGGTGAGATGAGAAAATGATGGGTCATCATAGCTATTATATGATCCATTTTAGTGCAAAATATTTACGTTGCACAACATTGCATTACGCATGATTCAATTTCATAAATTGAGTAAAGACAGATATTGTACACTTCTCTCCAGCTGTTTCGAGTTCCAAGTTTTAATGTCACAGGATCAAGTACAGTAAAATGCCTTTCGTGCATGTGACCTTAAAACTTGAAAAAGCTGGCGAGAAATGCACAAAAGCTGATACTTCCATCCCAAGGCTGTCTTACTCCCGTCCCGCATGCAGATACAAAGGTAACTCATTTACCCTCAAAATCAAATTACAGTTGCTAATGATAGAGGACATGTCCAAGTTGTTTGTTATAAAATATGATGTCTCCATCTCTGTCATGCTCTGAGTAATAATACAAATGTAAAAAGTTATACTTTCACCACGGTTCTCGCTAGCTCTTGAGGCTGATTTATACCCGACGGAGACAGAATATTCAGAGCGTAACACAGAGTCGCAATGTGGTTTTTCATCACAAAATGTGTGGCTCCTTGTAGTTAGCTCTGACATTCGACGTACTCCCGTGCCACATCAAAAATGTAACACAGCCATGGGGGCAGTGTTGTGGAGGCAATGAAGCTCGATTGGTTTCTTGATCTGATCTATAGGCTATAGGTTGTGCATCAAAGTAGCCTATTGCATTGATAAGCAAATATAATCTCAGCGACTGTTCAAACAATGTGCCAAACAACATTGTAACTGTATTAGATTCCCCTCAAAAAGGTGTTTTGTTTAGAAGTCTAGTAAATTCTAAGCAGCATATCAAACTGGGAAAACGTTGTAGGTTACACCGGTAAGTATACGAAGATTTGCCATGGAATATTATTTCATTATAAATCAGATTATTTCACATGGCAATTAACTACAAAATCACTTCAACATGTGAATAAGCAACGTACAGTTGAAGTCGGAAGTTTACATACACCTTAGCCAAATACATTTGAATTTTGGCCCATTCCTCCTGACAGAGCTGGTGTAACTGAGTCAGGTTTGTAGGCATCCTTGCTCGCACACACTTTTTCATTTCTGCCCACACATTTTCTATACGATTGAGGTCAGGGCTTTGTGATGGCCACTCCAATACCTTGACTTTGTTGTCCTTAAGCCATTTTGCCACAACTTTGGAAGTATGCTTGGGGTCATTGTCATTTGGAAGACCCATTTGCAACCAAGCTTTAACTTCCCGACAAATGTCTTGAGATGTTGCTTCAATATATCCACATACATTTCTTCCCTCATGATGCCATCTATTTTGTGAAGCGCACCAGTCCTTCCTGCATCAAAGCACCCCCACGACATAATGCCGCCACCCCCTTGCTTAGCGGTTGGGATGGTGTCTTCGGCTTGCAAGCCTCCTACTTTTTCCTCCAAACATGACAATGGTCATTATGGTCAAACAGTTCTATTTTTGTTTCATCAGACCAGAGGACATGTATCCAAAAAGTACGAGCTTTGTCCCCATGTGCAGTTGCAAACCATAGTCAGGCGTTTTTATGGCAGTTTTGGAGCAGTGGCATCTCCCTTGCTGAGCGGACTTTCAGGTTATGTCGATATGGGACTCGTTTTACTGTGGATATAGATACTTTTGTACCTGTTTCCTCCAGCATCTTCACAAGGTCATTTGCTGTTGTTCTGGGATTGATTTGCACTTTTCGCACCAAAGTACGTTCATCTCTAGGAGAAAGAACGTGTCTCCTTCCTGAGAGGTATGACGGCTGCGTGGTCCCATGGTGTTTATATTTGCTTACTGTCGTTTGTACAGATGAACGTGGTACCTTCATGCATTTAGAAATTGCTCCCAAGGAAGAACCTGACTTGTGGAGGTCTACAAAAGACAACAAGACAAGATGGGATCTTCATTTTCTTTCATCAGAAATGAGAAGACAACAAGAAAAGCTCTGTCACCCCCTGGGGAATGTTGCTATTTGAAGGTCTGCACCAAGGTGCGCTTTGATCTAAATAATCAGACGCACGCATGTGTGTAGACCTACGGACATGAAGCTGGTAGAGGCTTTTTAGCATGTGTCCCAAATGGCACCCTACCCCCTTTATAATGCACTACTTTTGACTAGGGCCCGTTGGTATAGGGTACCATTTAGGACGCAGCCTAAGCCTGTTGTGTCTGTCGTATCCTCCTAATGCGACACATATGAGAGAGGGCTGGAAACAATGAGTCATATGTCACCATGGCCACCGTCGCCCGGCCCATTGCTTTCTGAGAGCCATGTGGTGGCGGCCATTTACTGTTTTTCCCCCCAATTAAGTGGTTGGTAAATTTTCACATAGCTTTTGCTGGCATTGCTGGCACGCTCGCCTATTTGTAGTCTCAGTTTTATGATGAAGGCTGCCATGGCAGTGCAAGCAGCTATTTATTTGCTGAGTAAATGAAATGTAATGCAAGACTTGATTTGACTAACAGATGAAAGAAGGAGATAGTGGGACAAAATCAAGTTGCACGCTCACGCCGTTGCACGCAAGCACACACACACACACAATTTAAAGTATCTAAGTTATCTTGTGGTTGTTAAATGTAAGTTTGATGGATTCAATTGTAATGAATAAATGATTGTCTCAAAGCGTTCAACTTTCCTTGGAAAACAAGTTCCATTCATACAGTTGCCTATTGAGTCATTGCTGTGCTTTGCTCTGGCAAAACTCATCTGCTGATTGAGCTATTTGATGAGGTGTGAGATGTTTGTATTTTTGTGTTAATTTTCTCAGCAGTTCTGTTGATAAGGTACAGTGCCTTCAGAAAGTATTCAGAACCCTTGATCTTTCCACATTTTGTTGTGTTACAGCATGAATTTAAAATGGATAACATTTTGATTTTGTGTCACTGGACTACACAAAAGTGTAATTATGGTTTTAGAAATGGAAGTGTTTTGAGTCCATAATTAATCAACCCCTTTGTCAAGGCAAGCCAAAATACGTTTTTATCAAGTCACATAATAGGTTGCATGGACTCTGTTTGTAATAATAGTGTTGAACATGATTTTCTTTATGACTACCTCATATCTGTACCCCACACATACAAGTATCTGTATGTTCTCTCAGAAGTGAATTCAAACACAAAGACGCGGGAGGATTTCCAATGCCTCGCAAAGAAGGGCACCTTTTGGTAGATGGATACAACTGATAAAAGTGGACATTGAATATCCTTTTGAGCATGGTGAAGTTATTACACTTTGGATGGTATAACAATGCACCCTGTCACTACAAAGATACAGGCATCCTTCCTAACTCAGTTGCCGGAGAGGAAGGAAACTGCTCAGGGATTTCACCATGACGCCAATGGTGACTTTAAAACAGGTACAGAGTTGAATGACTGTGATAGGTGAAAACTCTGGATCTGTCAACAACATTGTAGTTACTCCACAATACGAACTTAATTGAAAGAGTGAAAAGAAGGAAGCCTATTCGGAACACAAATATTCCAAAACATGCATCCTGTTTGCAACAAGGGGCTAAAGTAATAATGTGAAAATTGTGCAAATCTATTAACATTCTGTCCTGAACACAAAGTGTTATGTTTGGGGCAAATCCAATACAACACATTACGGAGTACCACTCTTCATTTTCAAGCATAGTGGTAGCTGCATCATGTTATGGGTATGCTTGTAATCATTAAGGACTGGGGAGTTTTTCAAGATAAAAAAAAAACAGAATAAAGCTAAGCACAGGCTTAACCTTAGAGGAAAACCTGGTTCAGGCTGCTTTCCAGCAGATATTGGGAGATGAATTCACCTTTCAGCAAGTCAATAACCTAAAACACGAGGCCAAATCTACACTGGAGTTGCTTATGAAGGAAGCAGTGAATGTTCCTGAATGGCAGAGTTACAGTTTTGACTTTAGTCTACTTGAAAATCTATGGCAAGACCTTAGAATGGTTGTCTAGCAATGATCAACCACCAATTTTACAGAGCTTGAAGAATTTTGAAAATAATAATGGGCAACTGTTGCACAATCTAGGTGTGGAAAGCTCTTTGAGAAGTGGCTGTTCCACTGGATGTCATAAGGTGAATGCACCAATTTGTAAGTCGCTCTGGATAAGAGCGTCTGCTAAATGACTTAAATGTAAATGTACCCAGAAGGACTCACAGCTGTTATCGCTGTCTAAGATGCTTCTACAAAGTATTGACTTCGGGGTGTGAATACTTACGTAAATGAGATAGTATGTTACCCTCAGGCACAGATCTAAGTCTACCCTCCCTGAATCCTAACCTTAAAGGTTCAGTCCAGTAAAAACAGCAATTTATATTTATTTAATTCACATTAGAACTAAGGCAGATGTAATTAGCAACACCAAAAGTGTGAAAAATCTATATTATTGCTCTGTCCATTGAGAAATATCGGAAAATCCAATGACTGGTCCTGAGTCTGAATCGCTCAGATTCTCTTTGCCTCAGCTAGGTAGATGTCAGCGAAGCTACTCATTCTGAATACGTCCAGTGACATGGGGGGTAGTTTAGTGTTAGCACATATTCAGGGTCATACTCTGGCTCCTACATGTTAGGCTGTATAACTTGCACCATTGCTGAGCTTTTGTAGCGTTGCCAAATAATTAGCCATGTGGTGAGTTTATTTTGGTTTACATCAAATCAAATCAAATGTATTTATATAGCCCTTCGTACATGAGCTGATATCTGTCACGACTTCCGCCGAAGTTGGCTCCCCTGCCTGTTTGGGCGGTGCTCGGCGGTCGTCGTCACCGTCCTACTAGCCGCTACCGATCCCTTTTTCATTTGTCTGTTGGTTTTGTCTTATTAGTTTCACCTGTGTGTATTTTGGTTTAATTAGCTTCCCTATATGTAGTAGTTTGACCCGCCCTTGTTTTGTGCGGGATTGTCTTTTGTTACGTGTACATATTAGGTCGTAGTGTATTTTATTTTCCAAACTGGACACCCTGTGGTTTTGGGTTTTCTGGTATAGTGTCCTGCACCCTGTATTGTATTGGGCTTATCAGTTTGGTGTGCAATAGTAAAGCACTTTACTCTGTTACTCGCTCTCTCTCTGTGTCTGATTCCTGCACACCCACCTAGTCCCGCGTGACAATATCTCAAAGTGCTGTATAGAAACCCAGCCTAAAACCCCAAACAGCAAGCAATGCAGGCGTAGAAGCACGTGGCTAGGAAAAACTCCCTAGAAAGGCCAAAACCTAGGACGAAACCTAGAGAGGAACCAGGCTATGAGGGGTGGCCAGTCCTCTTCAGGCTGTGCCGGGTGGAGATTATAACAGAACATGGCTAAGATGTTCAAATATTCATAAATGACCAGCATGGTCAAACAATAATAATCACAGGCAGAACAGTTGAAACTGGAGCCTCAGCATGGCCAGGTCGACTGGGGACAGCAAGGAGTCATCATGTCATTTAGTCCTGAGGCATGGTCCTAGGGCTCAGGTCCTCCGAGAGAGAGAAAGAAAGAGAGAAAGAGAGAATTAGAGAGAGCATACTTAAATTCACACAGGACACCGGATAGGACAGGAGAAGTACTCCAGATATAACAAACTGACCCTAGCCCCCCGACACATAAACTACTGCAGCATAAATACTGGAGGCTGAGACAGGAGGGATCAGGAGAAACTGTGGCCCCATCCGATGACACCCCCGGACAGGGCCAAACAGGAAGGATATAACCCCACCCACTTTGCCAAAGCACAGCCCCCACACCACTAGAGAGATATCTTCAACCACCAACTTACCATCCTGAGACAAGGATGATTATAGCCCACAAAGATCTCTGTCACGGCGGGGGGGAGCGCCAACCCAGACAGGAAGATCACATCAGTGACTCATCCCACTCAAGTGACGCACGCCCCCCCCAGGGACGGTATGAAAGAGCCCCAGTAAGCCAGTGACTCAGCCCCTGTAATAGGGTTAGAGGCAGAGAATCCCAGTGGAAAGAGAGGGAACCGGCCAGGCAGAGACAGCAAGGGCAGTTCGTTGCTCCAGAGCCTTTCCGTTCTCCTTCACACTCCTGGGCCAGACTACACTCAATCATATGAGCCACTGAGGAGATGAGTCTTCAGTAAAGACTTAAAGGTTGAGACCGAGTTTACATCTCTCACATGGGTAGGCAGACCATTCCATAAAAATTGAGCTCTACAGGAGAAAGCCCTGCCTCTAGCTGTTTGCTTAGAAATTCTAGGGACAATTAGGAGGCCTGCATTTTGTGACCGTAGCGTACGTGTAGGTATGTGCGGCAGGACCAAATCAGAGAGATAGGTAGGAGCAAGCCCATGTAATGCCTTGTAGGTTAGCAGTAAATCCTTGAAATCAGCCCTTGCCTTGACAGGAAGCCAGTGTAGGGAGGCTAGCACTGGAGTAATATGATCACATTTTTTGGTTCTATTCAGGATTCTAGCAGCCGTATTTAGCACTAACTGAAGTTTATTTAGTGCTTTATCTGGGTAGCCGGAAAGTAGAGCATTGCAGTAGTCTAACCTAGAAGTGACAAAATCATGGATTAATTTTTCTGCATAATTTTTGCAATGTTACGTAGATGGAAAAAAGCTGTCCTTCACAGTTTTATTTGAGACGACTGTAAGATTGATCTTCAACAGAAGATCTCTTTGTTTCTTGGGACCTAGAACAAGCATCTCTGTTTTGTCCGAGTTTAAAAGTAGAATGTTTGCAGCCATCCACTTCCTTATGTCTGAAACACATGCTTCTTGCGAGGGCAATTTTGGGGCTTCACCATGTTTCATTGAAATGTACAGCTGTGTGTCATCCGCATAGCAGTGAAAGTTAACATTATGTTTTCGAAATGACATCCCCAAGAGGTAAAATATATAGTGAAAACAATAGTGGTCCTAAAACGGAACCTTGAGGAACACAGAAATGTACAGTTGAGTTGTCAGAGGACAAACCATTTACAGAGACAAACTGATATCTTTCCGACAGATAAGATCTAAACCAGGCCAGAACTTGTCCGTGTAGACCGATTTGGGTTTCCAATCTCTCCAAAAGAATGTGGTGATTGATGGTATCAAAAGCAGCACTAAGGTCTAGGAGCACGAGGACAGATGCAGAGCCTCGGTCTGATGCCATTAAAAGGTAATTTACCACCTTCACAAGTGCAGTCTCAGTGCTATGATGGGGTCTAAAACCAGACTGAAGCATTTTGTATACATTGTTTGTCTTCAGGAAGGCAGTGAGTTGCTGCGCAACAGCCTTTTCTAAAAATGTTGAGAGGAATGGAAGATTCGATATAGGCCGATAGTTTTTTATATTTTCTGGATCACGGTTTGGCTTTTTCAAGAGAGGCTTTATTACTGCCACTTTTAGTGAGTTAGGTACACATCCGGTGGATAGAGAGCCGTTTATTATGTTCAACATAGGAGGGCCAAGCACAGGAAGCAGCTTGAAGGTTTAGAGGCCATGATTATTTTCATCATTGTGTCAAGAGATATAGTACTAAAACACTTGAGTGTCTCTCTTGATCCTAGGTCCTGGCAGAGTTGTGCAGACTCAGGACAACTGAGCTTTGAAGGAATATGCAGATTTAAAGAGGAGTCCGTAATTTGCTTTCTAATAATGATCTTATCCTCAAAGAAGTTCATGAATTTATTACTGCTGAAATGAAAGCCATCCTCTCTTGGGGAATGTAGCTTTTTAGTTAGCTTTGCGACAGTATCAAAAAGGAATTTTGGATTGTTCTTATTAAGTTTCCTCAATTAAGTTGGAAAAATAGGATGATCGAGCAGCAGTGAGGGCTCTTCGATACTGCACGGTACTCTCTTTCCAAGCTAGTCGGAAGACTTCCAGTTTGGTGTGGCGCCATTTCCGTTCCAATTTTCTGGAAGCTTGCTTCAGAGCATCAGCCAATGAGAACTAAGGAACATGTATCATGTTATCCGCACGCCCATACGTCTCGTCTAGTGTGTTTCCAGAAGATATTCTGGTGTCAATAAAAGCTGTTTTGATTGAGTATGATTGAGAAAAAAAATGGACAGTTTGATGATACCTTTAGAACATCAAGGGAAATGAAAACAGCTGAACTTCTCCTTTAGTTAAACTGTTAATGGTATGAAACTGATGCATCGGTGCCTATAGGGGCATCTTCATTCTACTCCCTTTGAGAGTTCCATCTCTTTGGGAATGCTGCCCATTCTCCAACAATGGCATGGAGAGACATGGTTCAGCCATGATATCACTGCATGGAATACTGATGAGGACTTCAGTCTTAGGGACAGCCAGTGTTGGTTAATGGGTGAGTGTGTGTGTGTGTGCGTGTGCACATGTGTGTATGTACAGTACCAGTCAAAAGTTTCAGAACACCCACTCATTCAAGTTTTTTTTTAAATGTTGTATTATTTTCTACATTGTAGAATAATAGTGAAGACATCAACACTATGAAATAACACATATGGAATCATGTATTAACCAACAACGTGTTAAACAAATCAAAATATATTTTAGATTCTTCAAAGGAGCCACCCTTTGCCTTGATGACAACAACCAGCTTCATTAGTTGAGAGAACAGTTTTGAAGGAGTTCCCACATATGCTGAGCACTTATTGGCTGCTTTTCCTTCACTCTGTGGTTTCACAAAGACACGGTGGTTGGAACCAAAAATCTCACATTTGGACTCGTCAGACGAAAGGACAGATTTCCACCGGTCTAATGTCCATTGCTCGTGTTTCTTGGCCCAAGAAAGTCTCCTCTTCATATTGGTGTCCTTTAGTAGTGGTGTCTTTGCAGCAATTCATCCATGAAGGCCTGATTCACAGAGTCTCCTCTGGACAGTTGATGTTGATATGTGTCTGTTACTTGAACTCTGTGAAGAATTTATTTGGCCTGCAATTTCTGAGGCTGGTAACTCTAATGAACTTATCATCTGCAGCAGAGGTAACTCTGGGTCTTCCTTTCCTGTGCCGGTCCTCATGAGAGCCAGTTTCATCATAGCGCTTGATGGTTTTTGTGAATGCACAAAGAAACTTTAAAAGCTCATTTTCCGCATTGACTAACCTTCATGTCTTAAAGTAATGATGGACTGTCGTTTCTCTTTGCTTATTTGAGCTGTTCTTGCCATAATATGGACTTGGCGGGAGAGGAGAAAGGATATTTGAGGGAAGGAGTGATAAAGGGCTGGAAAAGAGAGAGGGAGGGTAAAAATAGCGGGGAGAGAGAGCGAGGGAGAGGGGAGAGTGGAAGACAGCGAGAATGGAAGATTCTTGTCAGACCATTGTGCTAAGAGCCTGCCAGTCTGTCAGTCTCCTGTCCTCCTCTCTACTCCTCCAGCTGCTGAACTCTTTCATTAGATTGCATTTTAACACAAATCCTGCTCTCTGTTACACATACACTGATCCAAAACACAATTGTTTCCTGGCAAACCTGCCGGCATCACTTAGTTTGCTGTAATTTACAGTGACTGACAGACAGGCCGAGTTGGTAAAGTGTGTGTTTGTGAAAGCACAGTTTGTTTCGCCTCCACCGCAATTGTTTGCTTCGACATAATCTGTCTCTTCCCATCTGACTGACAGCTGAAGACGTCCTCTACTTGTGAGGCTGAGAGAGCTGTCAAAGATCTGGGATTCATTGGCAGGTCTGGCTGAAAATTATGCACGTGGGTAGAGGGCAGACAGAAGCAATCAAGTGCCGAGCTTCGCTGCGCTAGCTCGGTGGCGCTGGCCTTTCCAGAGCTGGCCAATTACAGGGGAGATTTCCCAGCTGATTGCCACTCGGATGTCTCTGTCTGGACCCATTCTAATCTGATCCTCTTAAATTACCCTGAAACAATAGACCTGACCTCATTCACTCACCCTCTCTCTTTCTCTCCCCCATTTTCTCATCTTCCATTTCATTGCGACTGGGAGATGATGTGTGGAGAAAGTGGTGAGAGGTGAGGAGGCTGGGAAGGAGGGATGGGGCATGGAGAGAGAGAGTTGGTTCTGAAAGGTTGATAGTAAGGTTTCCTTTGAACGTTATTATGGGTGCAAGGCAGATAGAGCGGACGGATCTGCCTTCACGACTCACCACTGCCATGCCATGCGCACACAATCTAACCCAATATGCTCAAAGGGCACTGATGATGGCACGGAAGTTCAAGCTACAGTGAACATCAGAATGATCCAAAAGTGCATGTCTGTTACGCAAATGTTCTAGAATAGATGGGGGCTACTTAGATTAGAGGTCGACCGATTAATCGGAATGGCCAATTAATTAGGGCCGATTTCAAGTTTTCATAACAATCGGAAATCAGTATTTCTGGGCGCCGATTTTTGTATATATTTAAAAGAAATGTTTGAACCTTTATTTAACTAGGCACATTCTTATTTTCAATGACGGTGGGTTAACTGCCTTGTTCAGGGGCAGAACGACAGATGTTCACCTTGTCAGGATCCAATCTTGCAAATTTACAGTTAACTTCCAATGCAATAATGACCTGCCTCTCTCTCGTTGCACTCCACAAGGAGCCTGTTACGTGAATGCAGTAAACCAAGGTAAGTTGCTAGCTAGCATTAAACGTATCTTATAAAAACAATCAATCATAATCACGAGTTAACTACACATGGTTGATGATATTACTAGAAATTATCTAGCGTGTCCTGCGTTGCATGTAATCTGACTGAGCATACACGCATACAAGTATCTAAGTATCTGACTGAGCGGTGGTAGGCAGAAGCAGGCGTGTAAACATTAATTCAAACAGCACTTTCGTGCGTTTTGCCAGCAGCTCTTCGTTGTGCGTCAAGCATTGCGCTGTTTATGACTTCAAGCCTATCAACTCCCGAGATGAGGCTGGTCTAACAGAAGTGAAAAGGCTAGCTAGTTAGCTCGTACTACCGAGAGGGACAGAAGCTATAATGTTACACTGCCAATACTAAAGTGCCTATAAGAACATCCAATAGTCAAAGGTTAATGAAATACAAATGTATAGAGGGAAATAGTCCTATAATTCCTGTAATAACTACAACCTAAAACTTCTTACCTGGAAATATTGAAGACTCATGTTAAAAGGAACCGCCAGCTTTCATATGTTCTCATGTTCTGAACAAGGAACTGAAACGTTAGCTTTCTTACATGACACATATTGCACTTTTACTTTCTTCTCCAACACTTTGTTTTTGCATTATTGAAACCAAATTGAACATGTTTCATTATTTACTTGAGGCTAAATTGATTTTATTGATGTATTATATTAAGTTAAAATAAGTGTTCATTCAGTATTGTTGTCATTGACATTATTACAAATAAATAAAATAAAAACATTTAATCGGTATCAGCTTTTTTGGTCCTCCAATAATCGGTATAGGTATAGCTGTTGAAAACTCATAATCGGTCGACCTCTAACTTAGATACTGTACACACACATACAATCATGCACGCACACAACTTTGATTAGGTGTGCAAGGGGATGAAGCACAAAGTGTGCTTGAACGAGCCAGTGGCTCCGGGTGTAGCCATATTTACAAACATTACCTCCCTCACCATCACCGTGCGTATGTAAACATAGTATTTGTGTGTGTGCCTGCATGTGTATGACTGCCCCCCCACACACACACCTTTCCTGTCATGTTGGTGTGCCCCACTGTCAGCTTATCCATGCCCTTTGAAAGAAAAGGAAGTGTTGCAAACAAATAGCTCCGATGCAATAATTGATCTACCAAGGTTTGGACAGAAAGCTGTCCTCATCAGGGTTTCCCCCAGGTCTGGTCCACCCACTGTCAAAGACCCCCCGAACCTCGAATCATACCTTCTCTACTCCACTCATTTATTTTGCCCCATTCATGTTCCCAACCATCAATGTCTCACCCCCTCATCTCTCTCTCTCTCTCTCCCTCTGTCCTTCTTTCTCTGTTATACACATACACCTCTCTAAGCTGTGTTACTAATCTCTTTCTCCTTCTTTCTCTGTTATACACATACACCTCTCTAAGCTGTGTTACTAATCTCTTTCTCCTTCTTTCTCTGTTATACACATACACCTCTCTAAGCTGTGTTACTAATCTCTTTCTCCTTCTTTCTCTGTTATACATATACACCTCTCTAAGCTGTGTTACTCATCTCTCTCTCCTTCTTTCTCTCTTATACACATACACCTCTCTAAGCTGTTACTCATCTCTCTCTCCTTCTTTCTCTGTTATACACATACACCTCTCTACGCTGTGTTACTCATCTCTCTCTCCTTCTTTCTCTGTTATACACATACACCTCTCTAAGCTGTGTTACTCATCTCTTTCTCCTTCTTTCTCTGTTATACACATACACCTCTCTAAGCTGCGATACTCAACTCTCTCTCCTTCTTCTTTCCCTGTTATACACATACACCTCTCTAAGCTGTGTTACTCATCTCTCTCCTTCTTTCTCTGTTATACACATACACCTCTCTAAGCTGTTACTCATCTCTCTCTCCTTTCTCTGTTATACACATACACCTCTCTACGCTGTGTTACTCATCTCTCTCTCCTTCTTTCTCTGTTATACACATACACCTCTCTAAGCTGTGTTACTCATCTCTTTCTCCTTCTTTCTCTGTTATACACATACACCTCTCTAAGCTGCGATACTCAACTCTCTCTCCTTCTTCTTTCCCTGTTATACACATACACCTCTCTAAGCTGTGTTACTCATCTCTCTCCTTCTTTCTCTGTTATACACATACACCTCTCTAAGCTGTGTTACTCATCTCTCTCCTTCTTTCTCTGTTATACACATACACCTCTCTAAGCTGTTACTCATCTCTCTCTCCTTCTTTCCCTGTTATACACATACACCTCTCTACGCTGCGATACTCAACTCTCTCTCATTCTATCTCTGTTATACACATACACCTCTCTAAGCTGTGTTACTCATCTCTTTCTCCTTTCTCTGTTATACACATACACCTCTCTACGCTGCGATACTCAACTCTCTCTCCTTCTTCTTTCCCTGTTATACACATACACCTCTCTAAGCTGTGTTACTCATGTCCCTCTCCTTCTTTCTCTGTTATACACATACACCTCTCTAAGCTGTGTTACTCATCTCTCTCTCTTTCTCTGTTATACACATACACCTCTCTAAGCTGTGTTACTCATCTCTCTCCTTCTTTCTCTGTTATACACATACACTTTTCTAAGCTGTTTTACTCATCTATCTCTTCTTCTTTCTCTGTTATACACATACAACTCTCTAAGCTGTGTTACTCATTTCTCTCTTTCTCTGTTATACACATACACCTCTCTAAGCTGTGTTACTCATCTCTCTCCTTCTTTCTCTGTTATACACATACACTTTTATAAGCTGTTTTACTCATCTATCTCTTCTTCTTTCTCTGTTATACACATACACCTCTCTAAGCTGTGTTACTCATCTCTCTCTTTTTCTGTTATACACATACACCTCTCTAAGCTGTGTTACTCATCTCTCTCTTTCTCTGTTATACACATACACCTCTCTAAGCTGTGTTACTCATCTCTCTCCTTCTTTCTCTGTTATACACATACACCTCTCTACGCTGTGTTACTCATCTATCTCTTCTTCTTTCTCTGTTATACACATACACCTCTCTAAGCTGTGTTACTCATCTCTCTCTCATTCTATCTCTGTTATACACATACACCTCTCTAAGCTGTGTTACTCATCTCTCTCTCCTTCTTTCTCTGTTATACACATACACCTCTCTACGCTGTGTTACTCATCTATCTCTTCTTCTTTCTCTGTTATACACATACACCTCTCTAAGCTGTGTTACTCATCTCTCTCTCATTCTATCTCTGTTATACACATACACCTCTCTAAGCTGTGTTACTCTTCTCTCTCTCATTCTATCTCTGTTATACACATACACCTCTCTACGCTGTGTTAGTCATCTCTTTCTCCTTCTTTCTCTGTTATACACATACACCTCTCTAAGCTGTGTTACTCATCTCGCTCTCTGTTATACACATACACCTCTCTACGCTGCGTTACTCATCTCTCTCTCCTTCTTCTTTCTCTGTTATACACATACACCTCTCTAAGCTGTGTTACTCATCTCTCTCTCATTCTATCTCTGTTATACACATACACCTCTCTAAGCTGTGTTACTCATCTCTCTCTCATTCTATCTCTGTTATACACATACACCTCTCTACGCTGTGTTAGTCATCTCTTTCTCCTTCTTTCTCTGTTATACACATACACCTCTCTAAGCTGTGTTACTCATCTCTCTCTCTGTTATACACATACACCTCTCTATGCTGCGTTACTCACCTCTCTCTCCTTCCTTCTCTGTTATACACTTACACCTCTCTAAGCTGTGTTACTCATCTCTTCTTCTTTCTCTGTTATACACATACACCTCTCTATGCTGCGTTACTCACCTCTCTCTCCTTCTTCTTTCTCTGTTATACACTTACACCTCTCTAATCTGTGTTACTCATCTCTTCTTCTTTCTCTGTTATACACATACACCTCTCTATGCTGCGTTACTCACCTCTCTCTCCTTCCTTCTCTGTTATACACATACACCTCTCTGAGCTGTGTTACTCATCTCTCTCTCTCCTTCTTTCTCTGTTATACACATACACCTCTCGAAGCTGTGTTACTAATCTCTCTCTATTTCTTTGTTGTACACATACACCAGTCTAAGCTGTGTTACTCATCTCTTCTTTCTCTGTTATACACATACACCTCTCTACGCTGTGTTACTCATCTATCCTTCTATCTCTGTTATACACATACACCTCTCTAAGCTGTGTTACTCATCTCTCTCTCTTTCTCTGTTATACACATACACCTCTCTACGCTGCATTACTCACCTCTCTCTCCTTCTTCTTTCTCTGTTATACACTTACACCTCTCTGAGCTGTGTTACTCATCTCTCTCTCTCCTTCTTTCTCTGTTATACACATACACCTCTCGAAGCTGTGTTACTAATCTCTCTCTATTTCTTTTTTATACACATACACCACTCTAAGCTGTGTTACTCACCTCTTCTTCTTTCTCTGTTATACACATACACCTCTCTACACTGCGTTACTCATCTCTCTCTCCTTCTTCTTTCTCTGTTATAGACTTACACTTCTCTAAGCTGTGTTACTCATCTCTTCTTCTTTCTCTGTTATACACACACACCTCTCTACGCTGCGTTACTCATCTCTCTCTCCTTCTTCTTTCTCTGTTATACACTTACACCTCTCGAAGCTGTGTTACTAATCTCTCTCTATTTCTTTGTTATACACATACACCACTCTAAGCTGTGTTACTCATCTCTTCTTCTTTCTCTGTTATACACATACACCTCTCTACACTGCGATACTCATCTCTCTCTCCTTCCTTCTCTGTTATACACATTCACCTCTCTAAGCTGTGTTACTCATCTCTCTCTCATTCTATCTCTGTTATACACATACACCTCTCTACGCTGTGTTAGTCATCTCTTTCTACTTCTTTCTCTGTTATACACATACACCTCTCTAAGCTGTGTTACTCATCTCTCTCTCTTTCTCTGTTATACACATACACCTCTCTAAGCTGTGTTACTCATCTCTCTCCTTCTTTCTCTGTTATACACATACACTTTTCTAAGCTGTTTTACTCATCTATCTCTTCTTCTTTCTCTGTTATACACATACACCTCTCTAAGCTGTGTTACTCATCTCTCTCTTTCTCTGTTATACACATACACCACTCTAAGCTGTGTTACTCACCTCTTCTTCTTTCTCTGTTATACACATACACCTCTCTACGCTGCGTTACTCATCTCTCTCTTTCTCTGTTATACACATACACCTCTCTACGCTGCGTTACTCATCTCTCTCTTTCTCTGTTATACACATACACCTCTCTACGCTGCATTACTCACCTCTCTCTCCTTCTTCTTTCTCTGTTATACACTTACACCTCTCTAAGATGTGTTACTCATCTCTTCTTCTTTCTCTGTTATACACATACACCTCTCTACGCTGCGTTACTCACCTCTCTCCTTCTTCTTTCTCTGTTATACACTTACACCTCTCTAAGCTGTGTTACTCATCTCTTCTTCTTTCTCTGTTATACACATATACCTCTCTACACTGCGTTACTCACCTCTCTCTCCTTCTTCTTTCTCTGTTATACACTTACACCTCTCTAAGCTGTGTTACTCATCTCTTCTTCTTTTTTCTGTTATACACATACACCTCTCTACGCTGCGTTACTCACCTCTCTCTCCTTCTTCTTTCTCTGTTATACACTTACACCTCTCTAAGCTGTGTTACTCATCTCTTCTTTCTCTGTTATACACATACACCTCTCTATGCTGCGTTACTCATCTCTCTCTCCTTCTTTCTCTGTTATACACATACACCTCTCGAAGCTGTGTTACTAATCTCTCTCTATTTCTTTGTTATACACATACACCACTCTAAGCTGTGTTACTCATCTCTTCTTCTTTCTCTGTTATACACATACACCTCTCTACACTGCGTTACTCATCTCTCTCTCATTCTATCTCTGTTATACACATACACCTCTCTACGCTGTGTTAGTCATCTCTTTCTCCTTCTTTCTCTGTTATACACATACACCTCTCTAAGCTGTGTTACTCATCTCTCTCTCATTCTATCTCTGTTATACACATACACCTCTCTAAGCTGTGTTAGTCATCTCTTTCTCCTTCTTTCTCTGTTATACACTTACACCTCTCTACGCTGTGTTAGTCATCTCTCTCTTCTTCTTTCTCTGTTATACACATACACCTCTCTAAGCTGTGTTACTCATCTCTCTCTCTTTCTCTGTTATACACATACACTTCTCTAAGCTGTGTTACTCATCTCTCTCTCTTCTTCTTTCTCTGTTATACATATACACCTCTCTAAGCTGTGTTACTCATCTCTCTCTCTTTCTCTGTTATACACATACACCTCTCTAAGCTGTGTTACTCATCACTCTCTCTTTCTCTGTTATACACATATACCTCTCTAAGCTGTGTTACTCATCTCTCTCTCCTTCGTTCTTCGCCAATCGTCAGTCATCAAAGCGGCAATAGAGACTACAGTCATAGAGCCTCCGTGGGTGGCAGGAGATATCTAATCAATGTCAAATTGCATTAAAAGGAGAGGGATAGGCGACCTAACAGGTAGGCTGCTACTGCAAGGAATGATGCCGGACAGGATAAGCAGGGGAGTCAAACATTTAATCAGGAATGGACATAGGACAGGAACAGCGTCGGCACACGGGTAAACAAAGACATATGACAAACATCAATCCCGAAGCAGGGAAGGGACAGATATAGGGAAGGTAATAACACAAGTAATAGAGTCCAGGTGAGTCCAATGAGCACAGATGCGCATGACGGGGAAAGGCAGGCGTACTGATGGTGGCTTGATTGTGTAATCCTGGAGATCTTGGTGCCCTCGAGCACCAGGGGGAGGAAGAGCGGGAACAGGCGTGACAGTACCCCCCCTCTAGGGCGCCACCTGGCATCCCAACTGGGCGAGCCGGCCGAGACATGGGCACTGGGCAAGCAGGCTGGGAGAGGGGGAGGAATAGCGGGAGCTGGCGTGACAGTACCCCCCCTCTAGGGGCGCCGGTACTATGTAATCATATTGGATAATAAATAACATAGCTACGGCAGTTATTAGTCTACTATAGTGTGAGTCGGCTTGGTAGGTTGCTGTCTCTCATATCTCCCTCCCATTTCCCTGTGTCACTCCTACACACACGGCCCTTGGTAGAGTGTCACCTCTCTCTACTTCCTCTCCCTCACACTTCATCAGCTCTGGTTAATAAAGTAGCTTAAAAATGTAATTTTCTGCTGCTTCCTTCACTCTAATCGGGTTTGGATCCGACCAGGTCTATGCGGAACGGGTCTCGTTGTCCTCAGGTCCATTCGTAAACGGGTCTCTATATTTAAAATGATTATTTATGCATGTCAGGTCCAGGTGGGAAAGCCCCAGTTCATGAATAAAGGCCTCTAGAGGGCAGTGAGAGCAGCGGCGGTGCGAAAGAATCAGAAGAATTGGTAGAAAACAAAAAAACCGAAGTAGAAAAAGGAAGAGAGGGAGGGGGGGGATTGAGAGCCGTCGAGAGAAAAGATGAGGAGAAGAAGAGGGGATAAAGGGGGGATGAGGTGAGGATGATGGGAAAGGAGGGAATGATTCGGTGCAAGAGAGGTTACTGTGTACAGAGTAATATTTGACAGAAAGAAGAGTGGCAAGAGGAAGGATAAAGAGGGAAAGGAGACAAAGGAGAGAGAGGTATCAGGACAGTCAATAGTTGTTGCCACCAGACTTAGGAGCCTAGGAGATGGAGGAGATGGGAAGAGAGAGGAGAGGAATGGGGAGGAGAAGTGAATCACTGGTCTATGGACGTGTGAAAAACTGAGTGAGCTCCACTGAATGGAGGTGCCAGTCCTTTAAACCTTGTCTAATAACCCCCACACAAACACATCCATATACACCCACAACGCTCCACTTCACACCTCACGCACACACACACACACTATCATACGCAGGCAGGCAGGCAGGCAGGCAGGCAGGCAGGCAGGCAGGCAGGCAGGCAGGAAGACAGACAGACAGACAGACAGACAGACAGACAGACAGACAGACAGAGGTATGCATGCACTCCCCAACTTTCCCTCCGCTCAGCACTCATGGTAAAGCTATACCTCTTTACTCAGGTCCCTAGTTCTAGGCTATAACCAGGGTTTTCCTTTTCAGATCGGAGGGCCCTAGTAGGGCCCCAGGGCCACAGACACCGGTGACAGACATCTATTCTCTAATGTCCATACCCCTCTGTCCCCTTAGTATGACCCTGTGATTGTGGGGGACATGGGTCCGCAATGACCCTCCATCAGAAGACTCAATGTGCTGTCACGCTCCATGGCTTATTTATAGAGATTTTATGCTGTGTGTTGTGTGGAATGCCTACTGTTTTTAGGTTAGGGGTGTGTGTTATGTGTGTGTATGTGTGTTTGTGTGGGTTAGTTAGTTTTAGTTATGGTGTGTGTGTGCGTGTGTGTGTATGTGTGGGGGGAGGTTATGGTTTGTGTTTGTGTGTGTGTGTGTGTGTGTGTGTGGAGGTGTGTGTGTGTGTGTCTTGTGTGTGTGTTTGTTTTACTCACTGTATACAGAATGCATTTATGTGAGTCAGTACAATACCAAAGCAGTGATATAGAAACAGAACAACCATTCAAGTAATTGTTACAAATCTCTAACATCACAGGCAGATAACGGAGAGATGGAGAGATCATAGTAATGGAGGAGATCCAGTTATAAGACAGAAGAACCTCTGAAACAACACCTTTAATGTGGGGGTCACAGGTCGTATTGTATTTGTATGGTCAGCAGCACGCGTCACACTCCCATCACAGCCTTCCTGCCAAAGACCGTATCACAACCGGCCGTGATTGGGAGTCCCATAGGGTGGCGCACTTTTGACCCAGTGTCGTCCGGGTTAGGGTTTGGCCGGGGTAGGACGTTATTGTAAATTAGAATCTGTTCTTAACTGACTTGCCTGGTGAAGTAAAGAACCTGCCTACCACCCTAAGCCTTGCTCTCGATATGTGTATGTGTTTATGGGACAAAGGGTGACCTTTCACCCTGTGCGGCTACAGAGGAGAGCAGTGATGGGGGAGGGGGAACAGAGGGGGGCAATGAGAGAGTCAGTAGGGCCATCACTATGAGAAAGTGACAAAGAAGTGACAATGTCATTTCTCTTCTCTCTCTAGCAGTCTTCCCCTGTCACTTTCTCCTGTCCTTCTGTTCTTCCCATCTCCAACAATGGACAGACTACCCTCCTCCTCCCCACCCCAAATTACACACCACCACCCTTTACCCCCTCAACTTCCGCACCTATACCCTAGCCCCCCTGCCAGCCACACATGTGCTGGAAACAGAGGGTACAGGGACAGGCAGTGATGGGAGGATATTTTGAGGTGTATCCTGGCTGTCTGGCCATACTAATGCCCTCTAGCAGAGAGGTGGATCGCACATAAGCCCCCATTAATACAGGAATGAGTTGAATTTAGCCCTGTCTGCGTGCGGCCCAGCCTTTCCATGAAGTGTGGCACAACACTTCCCGAAAAGCGCTCTCTCTCTCTCTCTCTCTCTCTCTCTCTCTCTCTCTCTCCTCGCCACACCTCCTCGCTCTCTCTTTGTTCCTAACTATATCTACACTGCAGCCAGGGCCCCTTAAATGACTTAATAAAGGTGAAATAAAAAAAAAAAAAAAAAACAAACACATCCATACACCCACAACGCCCACTTCACACCTCACGCACACACACACACACTATCATACGCAGGCAGGCAGGCAGGCAGGCAGGCAGGCAGGCAGGCAGGCAGGCAGACAGACAGACAGACAGACAGACAGACAGACAGACAGACAGACAGACAGACAGAGGTCCACTATAAAACAACTGATAATGAACTTGAAAAGCATGCTGCGCTGGGAGTCAGCACGCACATACAGTATGAGTATGAGCGCGTTCATGTATGTGCACGTGTAAGCACACACAGACACAGATAGGCCTGGCATGGAAAAATACATTATTGCTTGAAAAAAAGATAGATCTTTTTATAAAGGGGGATCCAGTTATAAGACAGAAGAACCTCTGAAACAACACCTTTAAGTTGGGGCTGGATAGACCTGTTACACTTTCATAAGACAGGCAGCTGGGTGGTTTATATGGACACGTGCCTGTTTTCTGCCTGTCAACTGAGCCGTCATCAGCCCACCACAGGGATATTTACATCACAAGACCTTGGAACACCTTGAAATGCTCTGTTACTGTTACACTTTACTTAAAGCAATATGTAAGGCTTTACTTAAAGCAATATGTAAGGCTTTACTTAAAGCAATATATTTTGAGCTTTACCATAAAGAGAGGTGGATCAATATGCCCCCATTAATACAGGAATGAGTTGAATTTAGCCTTTACTTAAAGCAATATGTAAGGCTATTAAATTTCCACTATAAAGCAATATGTAAGGCTTTACTTAAAGCAATATGTAAGCACACACAGACACAGATAGGCCTGGCAATATTAAGGCTTTACTTAAAGCAATATGTAAGGCTTTACTTAAAGCAATATGTAAGCTTTACTTAAAGCAATATGTAAGGCTTTACTTAAAGCAATATGTAAGGCTTTACTTAAAGCAATATGTAAGGCTTTACTTAAAAAATATGTAAGGCTTTACTTAAAGTAAGGGCTTTACTTAAAGCAATATGTAAGGCTTTTTCTGCCTGTCAAAGCAATATGTCAGCCTTATTTACTTAAAAGACAATATGTAAGGCTTTACTTAAAGCAATATGTAAGGCTTTACTTAAAGCAATATGTAAGGCTTTACTTAAAGCAATATGTAAGGCTTTACTTAAAGCAATATGTGTAATATGTAAGCTTTACTTAAAGCAATATGTAAGGCTTTACTTAAAGCAATATGTAAGGCTTTACTTAAAGCAATATGTAAGGCTTTACTTAAAGCAATATGTAAGGCTTTACTTAAAGCAATATGTAAGGCTTTACTTAAAGCAATATGTAAGGCTTTACTTAAAGCAATATGTAAGGCTTTACTTAAAGCAATATGTAAGGCTTTACTTAAAGCAATATGTAAGGCTTTACTTAAAGCAATATGTAAGGCTTTACTTAAAGCAATATGTAAGGCTTTACTTAAAGCAATATGTAAGGCTTTACTTAAAGCAATATGTAAGGCTTTACTTAAAGCAATATGTAAGGCTTTACTTAAAGCAATATGTAAGGCTTTTACTTAAAGCAATATGTAAGGCTTTACTTAAAGCAATATGTAAGGCTTTACTTAAAGCGACATTTGTATAACCATATCATGAAAGCAACAATCAAAGTCTAGGAGAAAGGGTCGGCCGGCTTTAAAAGCCCTAAATGTCTGAGTGAGTGAAGCTGGGTTGCCACTATCTTCTCCAGGACATTAGATATAAATAGGCCTATAGTTTGATAGGAGGCCTCGGTCAAGGGATGGTTTCTTGAGCTGAGGGGAATGGCAGCGACGTTGAACAGTGATGGCACTTGCCCAGTCTGGAGGGACTTGTTGAACAGGTTGTCTACAAACTGGATGAGAGCAGCTGAGCATGTTTTGAACAGTGATGTTAGAATAGGTTTGAGGGGAGGGGGGATGTTCGAACACAGCAGCAGGTGAAACCAGAGCAAAGTCACTTAGAGCGGTGGCAAATATGGGTGGTGGGTTTGAGGTTGGAGGATACCATGTTCTGTTGGATGGTGTTAACTTTGGCCTTGAAGAACCAGTTGCTGTGGGAGAGCCAGAGTCTGTCGGGTGGAAAAGGTGATTGACGGGTGGAGAACAAGGTCTTGGGATTTCCTCGGGGGTCGTCCATCAAGGCAGAGTAGAAGTTGGAGCGAGTTGCTCTTTATGGTATTATTCAGGACCGCCATCTCATCAGGGACTAAAGGTAGTCGACATGTAGGGCAGGGCAGACTGATGGAAGAGGGATCTGTCAAGGGAAGGGACTTGATGTTTCTCAATTTAATAGTACGCCTGGGGCAGAGAGTTCTCATATAGACATTATTACGGACCTATGTTCAGATATATCGAGCCCTTATACAGTACATCCCGCTCTGTATGCCCTCAATTGTGTGTGGGGATGTTGACTCACTCTACCAGGTTTGAGACAGTCAAGCAGGTTCAGGAAGTCATTATGACCCCCTTATAATGTCTGATTATTATGTCATAGTGATCCTGACTAAATAGTAGCCACTTCGAGTCAGTTGTAAACATCTGATATTCCTAGTCAATGGTGTTCTCATTTTATCATTGAGAGCGGTATAAATGTAGACATTTTTGGAATTGTTACACCAATTTCACTGTAATAGTGTAACGGTCGTCGGTGGAAGAAGGTGAGGACCAAAGCGCAGCGTGGTGCTTGTTCATGTTATTTATTTACACTGAACACTATCAAAACAAAGAAACAAAAAGCACAACCGAAACAGCTCCGTCAGCTGCAAAACACACTAAACAGGAAATAATCACCCACAACTCAAGGGTGAAAACAGGCTGCCTAAGTTTGGTTCTCAATCAGGGACAACGATTGACAGCTGCCTCTGATTGAGAACCATACCAGGCCAAACATAGAAATACCATATCATAGAAAAAAGAACATAAACTGCCCACCCCAACTCACGCCCTGACCATTCTAAAACAAAGACATGACAAAGGAACTAAGGTCAGAACGTAACAAATAGTCTATCTGATACTCAAAGTCAATGATGTATCACTGAGAGTGGTGCTTTTGGAGAGTATGTGGGAAGGAGTGAATCAACGAGTGGATTGTGGAGAACATTTTCCCATTGTTAGGATGAGTTATTAGCGTGTGTGTGAGTGGTGGGTATTGATGGGTTGACTGTGTAGGCCTGTGAACTGTATGTGTGTTCCTCTTGACATTGAAACTGGGGTTAGAGGCTGTCGTTCTGTGGAGGTCACCATAGTGAGCAGGCATGCAGTCAACTTTGACCTGGACCCCAGGCCAAACACTCTCCCTCGGGTGAGTTGTCCTGCCTCGGGCCCTCCTCTGTGGGCCTCAAGGTGGGCGCTGTTCCCCGGTGCTCTGTAGCCCTCTTTCTCCCTCTCTCCCTACCTCTCCATTCACACAGTTGTGGCCACGAGCCAGGGGACGCCACCATCAGGGGAGGGTGTAAATCAGTGCGCCAGGGATTGAGTGTGTGTGTGTGCTTGCTGCCAGTGTGTGTGTGTGTGTGTGTGTGTGTGTGTGTGTGTGTGTGTGTGTGTGTGTGTGTGTGTGTGTGTGTGTGTGTGTGTGTGTGTTTAGAGGGGGGTCTCGTCCTTACCCCCACACACAAGTTGCTCAGTTTTTTGGAGAGAGACTCCACGGCCCACCCAAGAGGAAAGGGGAGGGGGAGGGGGAGGCCTGGAGGAACAAAGCCTCATTTCAAACTTGCCGAAAACAGGAGTCTTTATGCTGTGATGCTGGGCCCCCCTCCTATGTAAGGAGATGTTATCGCAAAGATGTAATATCCACCTCTCCATAGGGCCAGGGGGCGGCTGCATAGACTTCCAGTGTTATACTAAGTACCCTGGGGCTCTGACCTCACTAATTAAGTCTCCCTTCGCTGCTGCTGCCGCTGCTGCTGCCACCGCTACCCACTAATGTACTGTCCTTTGTGTTGCACAGCATTGGAGATGTCTGTCTATCTGGCTGTGCATCTGTCAGCCCTTTCGTTTGGCCTACTTATACATACAAAGTATTCGGCCCCCTTGAACTTTGCGACCTTTTGCCACATTTCAGGCTTCAAACATAAAGATATAAAACTGTATTTTTTGTGAAGAATCAACAACAAGGGGGACACAATCATGAAGTGGAACGACATTTATTGGATATTTGAAACTTTTTTAACAAATCAAAAACTGAAAAATTGGGCGTGCAAAATTATTCAGCCCCTTTACTTTCAGTGCAACAAACTCTCTCCAGAAGTTCAGTGAGGATCTCTGAATGATCCAATGTTGACCTAAATGACTAATGATGATAAATACAATCCACCTGTGTGTAATCAAGTCTCCGTATAAATGCACCTGCACTGTGATAATCTCCGGGGTCCGTTAAAAGCGCAGAGAGCATCATGAAGAACAAGGAACACACCAGGCAGGTCTGAGATACTGTTGTGAAGAAGTTTAAAGCCGGATTTGGATACAAAAAGATTTCCCAAGCTTTCAACATCCCAAGGAGCACTGTGCAAGCGATAATATTGAAATGGAAGGAGTATCAGACCACTGCAAATCTACCAAGACCTGGCCATCCCTCTAAACTTTCAGCTCATACAAGGAGAAGACTGATCAGAGATGCAGCCAAGAGGCCCATGATCACTCTGGATGAACTGCAGAGATCTACAGCTGAGATGGGACACTCTGTCCATAGGACAACAATCAGTCGTATATTGCACAAATCTGGCCTTTATGGAAGAGTGGCAAGAAGAAAGCCATTTCTTAAAGATATCCATAAAAGGTGTCGTTTAAAGTTTGCCACAAGCCACCTGGGAGACACATAAACATGTGGAAGAAGGTGCTCTGGTCAGATGAAACCAAAATTGAACTTTTTGGCAACAATGCAAAACGTTATGTTTGGCGTAAAAGCAACACAGCTCATCACCCTAAACACACCACCCCCACTGTCAAACATGGGGGTGGCAGCATCATGGTTTGGGCCTGCTTTTCTTCAGCAGGGACAGGGAAGATGGTTAAAATTGATGGGAAGATGGATGGAGCCAAATACAGGACCATTCTGGAAGAAAACCTGATGGAGTCTGCAAAAGACCTGAGACTGGGACGGAGATTTGTCTTCCAACAAGACAATGATCCAAAACATAAAGCAAAATCTACAATGGAATGGTTCAAAAATAAACATATCCAGGTGTTAGAATGGCCAAGTCAAAGTCCAGACCTGAATCCAATCGAGAATCTGTGGAAAGAACTGAAAACTGCTGTTCACAAATGCTCTCCATCCAACCTCACTGAGCTCGAGCTGTTTTGCAAGGAGGAATGGGAAAAAATGTCAGTCTCTCGATGTGCAAAACTGATAGAGACATACCCCAAGCGACTTACAGCTGTAATCGCAGCAAAAGGTGGCGCTACAAAGTATTAACTTAAGGGGGCTGAATAATTTTGCACGGACAATTTTTCAGTTTTTGATTTGTTAAAAAAGTTTGAAATATCCAATAAATGTCGTTCCACTTCATGATTGTGTCCCACTTGTTGTTGATTCTTCTCAAAAAAATACAATGTTATATATTTATGTTTGAAGCCTGAAATGTGGCAAAAAGGTCACAAAGTTCAAGGGGGCCGAATACTTTCGCAAGGCACTGTATGTGTTTATAGGATTTGGTTGTCTGTTTTGTCTGTTAGATGATGGTTTGGCTGTTTGTTGCTCTGTCTGTCCTCCGCTGTATGCCTGTGATCGTGTGTGTTTGTGTGTTTGTTTATCTATGTCTAGTCAGTTGTCTTTGTGAGTGTTTTTAACTGTCTGTCTGGATTACTGTCCGTCCGTCTGTCTGTCTTTCATATAGCCATATAGACTTAATGTGTTCCGTTATCTAACAGTCTTGAAATCCCTTCCAGTTGAACCCCACTGGGAATTCACTGAATTCTGCTTGAGTGGCATTTAAATACAGTACACCGGGCTCTACAGGGAATCCGTGAGTGGGAAAAGGGGAAATGAGATTTTGCGAGATGGGGATCGGGACGAGAAAGCACAATTAAAGTGGATGCCCCGCATTCCTCCATGGAGCCAGTGGCCTGGGGAAAGGATTTGCTTCATTTTCCTGACGGCTTGACAATCCCACTATTCCATGGCTTGATCCTCGTCTCAGCTTCCGTCCTCCCTCCACATTTTAAAGTGGTCTTCATAGAGACGAGTGAGAGATTTTGGCGTGGTGAACGGCTGGGTAACATTCAAATCATCTGAGTAACTGTATATATATCTGTTTATGATAAAAAATAAAATGAACAGTACAGATCCAATGGCTGTATGATGGAAAATGTTTGGCTATGGTTTGTGGGTGCTCGTTCATCATGGAGAGAGCATCTCAGTGGTGACCACCGTAGATATTTTTGTGGGTGCTCGTTCATCATGGAGAGAGCATCTCAGTGGTGACCACCGTAGATATTTGTGTGGGTGCTCATTCATCACGGAGAGAGCTTCTCAGTGGTGACCACCGTAGATATTTTTGTGGGTGCTCATTCATCACGGAGAGAGCTTCTCAGTGGTGACCACCGTAGATATTTTTGTGGGTGCTCATTCATCACGGAGAGAGCTTCTCAGTGGTGACCACCGTAGATATTTTTGTGGGTGCTCATTCATCACGGAGAGAGCTTCTCAGTGGTGACCACCGTAGATATTTTTGTGGGTGCTCATTCATCACGGAGAGAGCTTCTCAGTGGTGACCACCGTAGATATTTTTGTGGGTGCTCATTCATCACGGAGAGAGCTTCTCAGTGGTGACCACCGTAGATATTTTTGTGGGTGCTCATTCATCATGGAGAGAGCTTCTCAGTGGTGACCACCGTATATATTTTTGTGGGTGCTCATTCATCATGGAGAGAGCTTCTCAGTGGTGACCACCGTAAATATGGTCCTACGTGAATTCAACTGGTTCTCTCTTTCACAGTTGAGCTTTATGCACTCCGGAATAAAGGCTTGAATATTTTCTTAAAGGGATACAACCACTTTTCACTGGGGTGGTACCCTGTAAGGTCATCCTTTTGTACCTTTAGCTATAGGTACATCATTGTACCCCAGTTCATACCTCAGACAGTATCTCTCTTACAGATAGTCCTTGCACCCATGCCAACGCTTTGAGGAAAAGTCAAATGTGCCTTTATAGGGAACCACCACAGTGACAAAGCCATATGTTCCTAGTAAGTGACAAAACTGCACCTCAACCATAGACCACTTCAACTGGTCCAACACTTCCACTCACGTTTGGCCAAAAATAACTAACTGAAAGCCACACCCCCACTATGCTTCGCCTCCAATATATACTGAACAGAAATATAAACACAACATGCCACAATTTCATTGATTTTACTGAGTTGCAGTTCATATAAGGAAATCTATGGATTTCACATGACTAGGCAGGGTCACAGCCATGGGTTGGCTTGGGAGAGCATAAGGCCACCCACTTGGGAGCAAGACCCACCCACTGGGGAGCCAGGCCCAGCCAATCAGATTGAGTTTTTCTCCACAAAAGGGCTTTATTACAGACATAAATCCTCCTCAGTTTCATCAGCTGTCTGGGTGGCTGGTCTCAGACGATCCTGCAGGTGAAGAAGCCGGATGTGGAGGTCCTGGGCTGGTGTGGTGACACGTGGTCGGCAGTTGTGAGGCTGGTTGAACGTACTGCCAAATTCTCTACAACAATGCTAAAGGTGGCTTATGGTAGAGAATTTAACAATTGGGCTGACATGCTTACAAGTGGTCTGCAGTTGAGGCCGGTTGGACGTACTGCTAAATTCCCTAAAACAATGTTGGATGTGGCTTATGGTAAAGAAATTAACATTTAATTATCTGGCAATAGCTCTGGTGGACATTCCTGCATGACAATTGCACGCTCCCTCAAAACTTGAGACATCTGGTGTTGTGCCAAAACTGCTCATTTTAAAGTGGCCTTTTATTATCTCCAGCACAAGGTGCACCTGTGTAATGATCATGCTGTTTAATCAGCTTCTTGATATGCCACACCTGTCAGATGGATGGATTATCTTGGCAAAGGAGAAATGCTCACTAACAGCGATGTAAACACATTTGAGGGAAATAAGCTTTTTGTGGGTATGGAACATTTCTGGGATCTTTTATTTCAGCTCATGAAAGACTTTACATGCTGCATTCATATTTTTGTTCAGTATAATTTCCCAGTGTGTCTTGCCTTTTCGGGTGAATTGTAGATTTATCAGCCATGACTGTATTTGTTTGTGACAGAGAATTTTCAGTCATGTGGCCTTCACCTAGTGAGTTCCTAGGCATATGTTATCATTGAAATGAAACTCATTACGGCAAAACATTGCACATCTCATAAGGCCTTATTTTCGTCATTGATCGCTTGCTTCTGATCAAGTGATACAGGCATCGGCACACAATTTCAAAGTACACTGCTTAGTGATTTCAATCCATGCCTTGGACCGTCAAACGTAACATGACTAGGTTTACACTAATATAGTGGCCTGAAACTCATGGTTTTACATCCCACATCAAGCCTGCAAGTAAGGCTGCGGGTGAATAGTAATTCTAACTGTTGGATATCCTAACTCTGGCTGGATTCCAATAGGAATTACACATCACTTTGCAAGCCATCATAATGTGATTTACAGGGAACTTTCCCAAAATTCCCAGATTTTCAAGAAATCCTGGTTGAAGGATTTCCTGCTTATTCCCTCTCGTTTCCAGGGAATCTTCCAACCGGGATTTCTGGAAAACCTGGGAAATGAGAAAGTTGCCTGTATGTCACATTATGATGGCTATGTAAAGTGATGTGTAATTCCAGCCAGAGTTAAACTGGAACAATCATTTCGGTAACAGGTGCAAAAAATCTAAACTGATTGGATTTAGAAACATTTAGAAACATTTATGTAATTTATCTTTGTGTAGCATAATACTAAGCAATCAATCAATCAAATATACATGCAAAAACACAGATACAACCTGCAGCAGAGCATGCTGGGAAATATGATAACGATTATTGCATAAATTTGCCTTGTTAGGGTACCACCCCAGTGACAAAGCCATTGGTTAATTTTAGGTGTCAAAAATTGTATCATTGTATCTTATGGTGGGTATTGAGGGTACAGAAAATACGTGTGAAGGTACAGAAATGTACCTTAACACTGTACCCCTTTTTTGAGAGTGAGAGTGTGATTATTGTACATTTTTACGTAAAACAAATATTGGGTACATAATGTACCATTATGCTCTTTATCCGCACATTTTCCCTAAAAGGTCCAGAACAGTACCATGAGGGATCATTATGTGTATCTCTGAAGATAAATTGTGTATTTTAATATTGTTGTACCCCAGGGAACACTACTGTACCCTAACCGCACCATTAACACTACTGTACTGTTCTCTTTTCCTGGGGGGCTGACGTGGAACGTTCTCTCTTCCTGGGGGGCTGACGTGGAACATTTGCTTTAGCACCGGCGTTAGAAGATGAAAGAGCCTTGGGACAGGGGGTTAGGATACTGGGGTGGGGGCTTATATCTCTTTATTCCGTCTGGCGTGCCGCAGTCTGGGCCTCGACCAACGTCAGCTGTCCCCCTCTCCCCTCCTCTCCACACTGCTGCTGGCCGTACCAAAGCTGGCCTGTCCGCAGACGGATTACCTGAGCAACCCAGCGGTCCCTCCCCTGTCCCGAACACAGCCCCACCTCCCCTCCATGCCTTTACCCCACCCCCCTCACCTGAGCCCCCACTTGGGCCTGGGGCGCAGTTATAAAAAGATGAAGGGGTTTCGGGGGCTGTGGGGTGGTAAAGGGGGGAGTGGTGGGGACTGCTGGATAGGATTAGAGGGAGGCTTGCGGTTATTGATTCAATTTGGGATGCTTTTTTATCTGCCTAGCCGCCAGAGGTCCGGCTGCACATGCTAGCTTCCTCCCTTGGCTTCTTTAATCTCCGTACTGGTTATAAAAGGAATAGCCCTTTAGCAGCATGAGGAGATGCCCCAAATGCCATTCACCCAAGGAGGCATTTGTCATATGTGTTTGGTTCAGCCGCGCTGCACTGGGATCAGTGGGGCTCCGGTACGACGGCTGCAGGTTTTAACTGGTGCTCCGAGGTAGAGTAGGAGCAAACGAGCGGCGCTGGAGCAAACATGTTGGTATGCTCTCGCAGTTGCTGCACTCATTGGTGTGTGTGCGTACGTGTGTCCACTCACAAAACACATTCCCATAAACCTACTTTAGGAGCATACCGTGCACTGAACATACTGTACCTGAGCGCCTACAGTACACAAGCGACATTAGGGAAAGCTAGTCTGCCCATTCATTCAGGAACAGACATGATTACAGTGGTCAACTGTCAACTTCACCTAAATAGGTACTGCAGTTCAATGTACACATTGAAAGACCAGATACTAAATGGGAGAGAGAAGGCAATCCAACATAGAGACCAATATAGTCTTTTATATATGGCGAATCAGCGAGGCAAAATTAAGAGTGAAAGGGTGAAAAAGGGAGAACCGGTGAGAGAGAGAGAGAGAGAGAGAGAGAGAGAGAGAGAGAGAGAGAGAGAGAGAGAGAGAGAGAGAGAGAGAGAGATGGAAAGGAAGCTTTACAAAAGTGAAAGGGTGAAAACGGCAGAACCGGTAAGAGAGAAAGAGGTGGAAAGGATGAAAGTGATGCGGCCGTTCCCTTTTTGTCTCACCCCCCTCCAGCTCCTGTAGTGTGTTTATTCTGAGGTGTCGTCATTTGTCATTGGTTTGTATGCTGTTCCACTGCAGCTAGTCCAGATCATGCGTAGACAGACAGGAGGTTCCTGGAGCTTCAGAGAGGGAGGGGGAAGAGCCAAGGCCAGCATCCGGCTATTTATGTTCCCCCCATCCCCTGAATGGACAGGGCTGACAGATGGATGTTTGGAGGGAAAGCACCGATCCATAGAGGACAGAGAGACAGAAACAGACAGACTCAACCACACACCACTGATAGACAAATGAAAGGATGAGTGGATGAATGGCTGGAGGAATAAACAAGTGAATGTATGAATCAATTGTAGTGTGCCTGTCTATAGTCTTTGTCAGTCTGCATAATAGTCATGGCACAGTTTCTACTGGTTGGTGGAAATTGTATGAAAGTGCAGTCATCATAGATAATGTGGTCTCTTGGTCTCTGATGTGTCACAAGATGACCACTAGAGGCTGACAAGCCACTATGACCAGGAACACAGACCTTCCGTCCACAAACACTGGTAGTACACACACAAACTCAAGCACATACGCTATTATGATTGTATGTTATCCATTTGTTTGTATGCTGTTCTTTGTATGACATTAGGCCACTCTTGGCCATGATTACAGATACCTGTGTCTTTTGACACTATATAAACAAGTCATCCCGTAGTGTTTGTGATTATACCCTGATGAAGACAGCTTGGCTGTCGAAACGTTGGTAATTCAATTATTTCATCTGAGCTCCTAGAGTGTGCAGCTCTCTTTTATTTTCAAGTTTTCTACTCCGCTAGCCAGCACCTCGCCTTAATAGGTGTGCGTTTCTTTTTCTTCTAGATAGCCAGTTATCTAACATAGCATCCCTCTGTTATAGCCAGCTAGCTAACACAACATCCCTCTGTTTGAGCAGGGTGTTTGAGTAGGCTAAACTAGCTAAGCTGCATTTGCTAGCTAAGTAAGTGAAACTGAACGTGAAAAAAAAAGACAATCTCTCTTGCTTCTCTTTCATTTTGGAAGAAACTAATTTGTGCTAGCTGTAGCTTATGCTTCCAGTAGTAGAGTCTTTCTCTGATCCTTTGATTGGGTGGATAACACGTCAGGCCATGCTTTAAGAACTCTGATTCGTGAGAGCACCAGCTGTACAACTGTGTGATCACGCTCTCCGCAGCCAATGTGAGTAAGACCTTTAAACAGAGAGCAAATGCAAGGTAATGGCGGACTGAACAAAATTATGTAGAGCACCTCAAGATAAAACGGAATATTCAATATCGGCTAGTTAGACTAAAATATTAGCACTACACAATATGGTGGGTGATAACCTACAATCTGGATAATTACACAAAACAAATCTTAAGACTAGAGACATTTATCGAGAAATGTTACGAAAACAATCAACACCCAAACATGACGGAGAGTAAGACAGGGGAACCGATTCCAAAACGAAAACGTGACTCTTCTACAGACTCGGACGATTTCATATTTTCACCACTGGGAATGGTAAAGATCGAAACCGGTCTGTTAAAATCAATAAAAGACAAACTGGGTATACTTGAATTAGTCAGTAAGGATATAAAAGAGTGATGCCTCGAGATGAGTGATGGAAAAAGCGGCGACATTGGAGAAGGAAACAAACAAGCTAAAAGGGACAGTCAATAAGATTGAAACAGAAGTGGTACATACAGGTATCCAGGAGAAAGAGAGCAGCACTGCCCCCTCAAGATTCTGAGCCTGCTTGGCAGGGTTGGTCCTGCAAAGCCAAAGCCCCCCAAAGGGAAAGCATAAGGAAAATCTCAAAGCTGCTAATGAGAACCTTGACAACCTTGTACCTAGCTGGTGGGGATTCCGGTGGGGTGCCCCCACCCGGGCAGTGGCAGTGCTGGCAAAACTGGCTGCAGTACCCATGGGGAGGGGGTCAAACTCAGACATTCTTATTTTCCACCATAATTTGAAAATAACATCATTAAAAATCCTACAATGTGATTTTCTGGATTTTTTAAATCATTTTGTCTGTCAGAGTTGAAGTGTACCTATGATGAAAATTACAGGCCTCTCTCATCTTTTTAAGTGGGAGAACTTGCACAATTGGTGGCTGACTAAATACTTTTTCCCCCCACTCTATTTCTCCCATGGGCAAAGAAATTCAAAAGGGGTGATGGTTTTAATTAACAGTAATTTTGATCCAAATGTGCAAATTGTCCAAACAGATTATCAAGGTAGATTGATTATTTTAAATATGTTATTGGACAATAAACAGATATGGCTTATTAACCTATACGGTCCGAATAATGATGATCCAAGATTCTTTGAAAATATATATAATTATGATGGGAGATTTTAATATGGTCTTAAATACCTCTATGGACCGGAAAGGAAATCACACTACAAACTATCACCCTCAAGCACTTAAGGAAATCATGAATGTCATGGATATATTGGAATTAGTGGATATATGGAGAATTAAATACCCTGACCTAGTGAGATATACATGGCAGAGGCGTAATCAAGCTAGTCGTCTTGACTACATTCTTTTGCCATTCTCTCTGGCACCAAACGTTTAAAAAAAGTGTTGATAGGGGACAAAATGTGGTCGGATCATCACATAATTGGCATATATATATTAATCTTACGGAATTTCCACGTGGGCGAGGATATTGGAAATTTAATCAAAGCCTACTAGATGATAAATTGTTTAGATCTAGGACAGAAGAATTTATAACGGACTTTTTCAGACATAACGTAGGTACAGCAGATCCCCTTATTGTATGGGACACTTTTAAGTGTGCCTTTAGAGGCCATGCAATTCAGTACTCATCAATAAAACAAAAGCCATTTAGATCAAAAGAGTCCATATTAACAAAGGAATATGAAGGACTAACAGTACAGTTGGACAGCAATAAAAACTGTACCATAGAGGCACAGAATAAGTTAGAGGAAAAACAAAAAGAAATGGAGGAACTTATTCAAGAAAGATCCAGTGTAATAGATTATTAAAAAAATAAAGCGAACTGGATGGAATATGGGGAAAAATGCAACAAATTATTTTTCAATCTTCGATACAGAAATGCTACCAATTTTTTTTATTAAAACTTGTTATAAATGATGGAGTCCCACATGATTCACCAAATTATATTTTGAAAGAGGAAGTAAAGTACTTTAAGAATATGTTTTCATTTCAGGCTCCTCCATCTCCACTAACTGAAACTAATTGTATGGATTTTTTTCCTAATAATATTGTCAAATTAACATCTGTACAGAAATATTCATGTGAAGGCCAAATACAGAGGAGGAACTGCTTGATGCAATTGGGGCCTTTAAGGATGGGACGACTCCAGGGCTGGATGGCATACCAGTGGAAGTATACAAAACGTTTTATATACTCAAAGGACCATTATTAGCATGTTTTAACCACTCCTATATAAATGGTAGATCATCAGACACGCAACAAGAAAGTCTGATATCATTATTACTGAAACAGGACCCAAGTGGTATATATAAAGATCCAGTCCATTTAAAATATTGGAGACCTCTTACACTTCTGTATTGTGATAAAAAATCCTAGCGAAATGCTTGGCGCATAGAATTTAAAAAGTATTGTCAGATATTACTCATCATAATCAGACAGGTTTTTATACATGGACGATACATTGGAGATAATATAAGACAAGTACTGGAAACAATAGAATACTATGAAATATTGGGGACACCAGGCCTGGTTTTCATAGCTGATTTTGAAAAGGCTTTTGATAAAGTACGATTGGAGTTTATACATAAATGCCTAGAATATTTCACTTTTGGGGAATCTCTTATTAAATTGGTTAAAGTTGTGTATAGTAACCCTAGGTGTAAAATAGTAAATAATGGCTACATCTCAGAAAGTTTTAATCTCTCTAGAGGAGTAAAACAAGGTTATCCACTATCGGCATATCTATTTATTATTGCCATCGAAATGTTAGCTGTTAAAGATTAGATCAAACAATAATATTAAGGTAGTAGAAATCCGTGGCTTAAAAGCGAAGGTGTCATTGTACGCTGATGATTCATGTTTTTTTATACCGCAATTAGAGTCTCTCCACGGCCTTATAGAGGATCTAGATACTTTTGCTATCCTCTCTGGATTGAAACCAAATGATAAGTGTACTATATTACGTATTGGATTACTAAAAAATGCTAATTTTACATTACCATGTAGTTTACCAATAAAATGGTCTGACGGAGATGTGGACATACTCGGTATACAAATCCCAAAAGAAAGAAATGATTTCACTTCAATACATTTTTATAGATATATGCAAAAATAGATAAGATATACCTGTCTATTTGTGGAAAACTCACCCTGATTAACTCTTTAGTCATATCACAGTTTACCTATTTGCTTATGGTTTTGCCTACACCTGGTGACCAGCTTTTTAAATTATATGAACATAAAATATTCAATTTGATTTGGAACGGCAAGCCAGATGAAATTAAAAGGGCCTATTTATACAACGAATATGAATTCAGAAATTATCAAATATTAAAGCATTAGACCTCTCACTAGTCATACTAAAGTTATACTTAAATCCAAAATGGTTCTCTAGTAAATTGGTAGGAATGTCTCATCCTATGTTCAAGAAGGGCCTTTTCCCCTTTATTCAGATTACACCGGCCCAATTTTGATTGTTTGAAAAGGAAATAATCTCCAAAATAACTTTATTTTTTAAACAAGCTTTAGAAAGTTGGTTGCAATTTCAGTTTAATCCACCTGAAAAGACAGAACAAATAATACAACAAATATTGTGGTTATATTCAAATATACTTATTGATAAAAAAAACTGTATTTTTCAAAGAAATGTTTTTAAAAAGTATAATTTTTGTGAATAATATCATAAATAGGACTGGTGGAGTTACAGTATATCACAAAAGTGAGTACACCCCTCACATTTTTGTAAATATTTGAGTATGTCTTTTTATGTGACAACACTGAAGAAATTACATTTTGCTGCAATGTAAAGTAGTGAGAGTACAGCTTGTATAACAGTGAAAATTTGCTGTCCCCTCAAAATAACTCAACACAGCTTTTAATGTCTAAACCGCTGGCAACAAAAGTGAGTACACCCCTAAGTGAAAATGTCAAAATTGGGCCCAATTATTTCCCTCTCCGGTGTCATGTGACCCGTTAGTGTTACAAGGTCTCAGGTGTGAATGGGGAGCAGGTGTGTTAAATTTGGTGTCATCACTCTCACACTCCCTCATACTGACTGGTCACTGGAAGTTCAACATGGCACCTCATGGCAACGAACTCGCTGAGGATCGGAAAAAAAGAATTGTGGCTATAAGAAGATTGCCAAGACCCTGAAACTGAGCTGCAGCACGGTGGCCAAGACCATACAGAGGTTTAACTGGACAGGTTCCACTCAAAACAGGCCTCGCCATGGTCAACCAAAGAAGTTGAGTGCACGTGCTCAGCGTCATATCCAGAGGTTGTGTTTGGGAAATAGACGTATGAGTGCTGCCAGCATTGCTGCAGAGGTTCAAGGGGTGGGGGGTCAGCTTGTTAGTGCTCAGACCATACGCCGTACACTGCATCAAATTGGTCTGCATGGCTGTCGTCTCAGAAGTAAGCCTCTTCTAAAGATGATGCATAAGAAAGCCCGCAAACAGTTTGCTGAAGACAAGCAGACCACAGGACATGGATTACTGGAACCATGTCCTGTGGTCTGATGAGACCAAGATAAACTTATTTGGTTCAGATGGTGTCAAGCGTGTGTGGCGGCAAACAGGTGAGGAGTACAAAGACAAGTGTGTCTTGCCTACAGTCAAGCATGGTGGTGGGAGTGTCATGGTCTGGGGCTGCATGAGTGCTGCCGGCACTGGGGAGCTACAGTTCATTGAGGGAACCATGAATGCCAACATGTACTGTGACATACTGAAGCAGAGCATGATCCCCTCCCTTCGGAGACTGGGCCGCAGGGCAGTATTCCAACATGATAACGACCCCAAACACACCTCCAAGACGACCACTGCCTTGCTAAAGAAGCTGAGGGTAAAGGTGATGGACTGGCCAAGCATGTCTCCAGACCTAAACCCTATTGAGCATCTGTGGGGCATCCTCAAATGGAAGGTTGAGGAGTGCAAGGTCTCTAACATCCACCAGCTCCGTGATGTTGTCATGGAAGAGTGGAAGAGGACTCCAGTGGCAACCTGTGAAGCTCTGGTGAACTCCATGCCCAAGAGGGTTAAGGTAGTGCTGGAAAATGATGGCGGCCACACAAAATATTGACACTGGGCCCAATTTGGACATTTTCACTTAGGTGTGTACTCACTTTTGTTGCCAGCGGTTTAGACATTAATGTCTGTGTGTTGAGTTATTTTGAGGGGACAGCAAATGTACACTATTATACAAGCTGTACACTCACTACTTTACATTGGAGCAAAGTGTAATTTCTTCCGTGTTGTCACATGAAAAGGTATACTCAAATATTTACAAAAATGTGAGGGGTGTATTCACTTTTGTGAGGTTGGACTGGATCAGAAATAGAGGAAGGACTAAAAACAAACAAAATATAACTATTGTAAAATAGACTGTGAATGTAAAATGTGTATAAGATGTATAAAATGAAGGTAAAAGCCGAAGTGTTCATTAGTTTACTCCAATTGGGGGATCGGTGGTAGGGTTTGGGGGGGAATAATAATAAAGGTATATTCTTTAGAAAAGCAGGTATGTCTATATACATGTAGGTATGTGTATGTATATATGTGTATATGTATGCATGTGTATGGATATATATATTTACCCAAAAAATATATGGTGGATTGGAAATGATGCAGACAATTACACTGATGGAACCAAAATTCTTTCCGCAATATTAAGCTGATCCACCCCTTAAAAAAAGGGGAAAAACACCTACAGTTGAAGTCGGACGTTTACATACACTTATGATGGAGTCGTTTTTCAACCACTCCACAAATTTCTTGTTAACAAACTATAGTTTTGGCAAGTTGGTTAGGACATCTACTTTCTGCATGCCACAAGTCATTTTTCCAACATTTGTTTACAGACAGATTATTTCACTTATAATTCACTGTATCACAATTCCAGTGGGTCAGAAGTTTGATTGAGTGTGTGGACAGGTGTCTTTTATACAGGTAACGAGTTCAAACAGGTGCAGTTAATACAGGTAATGAGTGGAGAACAGGATGGCTTCTTAAATACAAACTAACAGGAGCTGGAATTCTTACTGGTTGGTAGGTGATCAAATACTTATGTCATGTAATAAAATGCTAATTAATTACTTCAAAATCATACAATGTGATTTTCTAGATTTTTGTTTTAGATTCCGTCTCTCACAGTTGAAGTGTACCTATGATAAAAATTACAGACCTCTACATCCTTTGTAAGTAGGAAAACCTGCAAAATCGGCAGTGTATCAAATACTTGTTCTCCCCACTGTATGTTTTGTTTGATAAAGTTAATCTTTATGTCCAAAAACCTCATTTGAAATTGCTGCGGTATGTTCAGAAATGCATTGTCTCGAACAAACATCCGGTGAAAGTGCAGTGAGCCACATCAAATTACAGAAATACTCATCATAAACATTGATGAAAGATACAAGTGTTAAACATACGATTAAAGATAAACTCCTTGATGCAACCGCTGTGTCAGATTTCAAAAAAGCTTTACGACGAAAGCACAATTTGCGATTTTGTTAGCTCAGCGCCTAGACACAGAAAACCATACAGCCATTTTCAAACCAAGGAGAGATGTCACAAAAGTCAGAAATAGCGTTAAAATGAATCACTTACCTTTGATGATCTTCATCTGATGGCACTCCCAGGTCTCCATGTTAGACAAGAAATGTTTGTTTTGTTCGATAAAGTTAATCTTTATGTCCAAATACCCCCTTTTTGTTTGCGAGTTTAGTACAGTAATCCAAATGCACAAGGCGCGGGCACTAAGTCCAGACGTAAAGTCCAAAGAGTTCCATTACAGTTCATAGAAGCATGTCAAACGACGTATATAATCAATCTTTAGGATGAATTTATCATAAATCTTTAATAATGTTTCAACCGGACAATTCATTTGTCCCTAGATATGAAAGGGAACGGATCTCGCGCGCGAGACTTAGCTAAAGGCTTTCTGACAGACCCCTGGTTCCATCAGCTCTTATTCGCTCCCCTTTCATAGTAGATGCCTGAAACAATGTTCTAAAGATTGTTGACATCTAGTGGAAGCCTTAGGAAGTGCAATCTGACCACATTTACACTGTATACTGGATAGACAAAAACTACAAACCTCAGATTTCCCACGACCTGGTTGGATTTTTCACAGGTTTTTGCCTGCCATATGAGTTCTGTTATACTCGCAGACAATATTTGAACAGTTTCGGAAACTTTAGAGTGTTTTACATCTAAATCGACTAATTATATTCATAATCTAGCTAGCAGGCAGTTTACTCTGGGCACCTTATTCATCCAAGCTACTCAATACTGCCCCCCGTTCCCAAATAAGTTTTAAGGACAACAAAGTAAAGGTATTGGAGTGGCCATCACAAAGCCCTGACCTCAATCCCATAGAACATTTGTGGGCAGAACTGAAAAAGTGTATGCGTGCAAGGAGGCCTACCGACCTGACTCAGTTACACCAGCTCTGTCAGGAGGAATGGGCCAAAATTCACCCAACTTATTGTGGGAAGCTTGTGGAAGGCTACCTGAAACATTTTACCCAAGTTAAACAATTTAAAGGCAATGCTACCAAATTCTAATTGAGTGTATGTAAACTCCTGACCCACGGGGAATGTGATGAAAGAAATCTTTAAAAAAGTGGTGATCCTAACTGACCTAAGACAGGGAATTTCTACTATGATCAAATGTCAGGAATTGTGAAAAACTGAGTTTAAATGTACTTGGCTAAGGCGTATGTAAACGTCCGTCTTCAATCATATGTGAGAATGCTATTCATTGACTACAGCTCAGCGTTCAACACCATAGTGCCCTCAAAGCTCATCAATAAGCTAAGGACCCTGGGACTAAACACCTCCCTCTGCAACTCGATCCTGGACTTACTGACAGGCTGCCCCCAGGTGGTAAGGGTAGGTAAGAACACATCCGTCACACTGATCCTCAACACAGGGGCCCCTCAGAGGTAAGTGGTCAGTCACCTCCTGTACTCCCTGGTCACTCATGACTGGATGGTCAGGCACGACTCCAACACCATCATTACGTTTGCCGATGACACAGCAGTGTCTGATTACCGACAAAGACAATACAGCCTATAGAGAGTAGGTCAGAGACCTGTAGTGCCAGGACAACATCCTCTCCCTCAATGTGATCAAGATAAAGGGGATAATTGTGGACTACTGGAAAAGGAGGACCGAGCACGCCCCCATTCTCATTGACCGGGCTCCAGTGGAGCAGGTTGAGAGCTTCAAGATCCTTGGTGTCCACATCACCAACAAACTAACATGGTCCAAGCACACCAAGGCATCGTGAAGAGGGCACAACAAAACCTATTCTCCCTCAGACTGAAAAGAGTTGGCATGGGTCCTCAGATCCTCAAATAGTTCTACAGCTTCACATCGAGAGCATCCTGGTTTTATCACTGCCTGGTATGGCAACTAATCGGCCTATGACAGCAAGGCACTACAGAGACCAGTACGTACGGCCCAGGACATCACTGTGTCCAAGCTTCCTGCTATCCAGTACCTCTATAGCAGGCGGTGTCAGAGGAAGACCCTAAAAATTGTCAAGGACTCCAGCCACCCTAGTCGTAGACTGTTCTCTCTGCTACCACATGGCAAGCGGTGCCGGAGTGCCAAGTCTAGGTCCAAGTCTTTTAAACAGCTTCTACCCCCAAGCCATAAGACTCCTGAACATCTAATCAAATGGCAACCCAGACTATTTGCATTGCCCCACCCCCACCCCCACTTTTACTCCGCTGCTACTCTCTGTTATTATCTATGCATAGTCACTTTAATAACTCTACCTACATGTACATATTACCTCAATTACCTCGACTAACCGGTGCCCCCGCACATTGACTCGGAACCCCTTGTATATAGTCTCGCTATTGTTATTTTACTGCTGCTCTTTAATTATCTGTTCCTTTTATTTCTTATTCTTATTTGTATTTTTTAAACTGCATTGTTGGTTAGGGGCTTGTAAGTAAGCATTGCACCTGTTGTAATCTGCGCATGTAACTAATACAATTTTATCTAATAGGTTGGAGGATGTCCTCCGGAAGTTGTAAGTCTATAGAAGGTGGTCAGAACCATGAGCCTCCTAGGTTTTGTATTGATGTCAAAGTACCCAGAGGAAGACGGAAGATAGCTGCTTTTTGTGGTTTTACCATTTTTACTCTGATGAAATTCACTGAGGATGATGGTCCCCCACCTCCACTTACGTCCACAGTAACTCTGACTCTACAATGTCGTGATGAAACGTTGTATTTAAGTTGCTCCTTGTTTTAGCAAGGTGTTGTAGCAAACAAGTATCAATAAATATACATAAAACAGGGCACACTATGACTTGACGGAGAAATATCATAAAGTTATGCTTGTCGGAGAACTATAGCCATCCCCTAGGCTAGCTGTCAGCTAAACAGAACTTAATGTCTGATTTGAGCCGTCGGTTGCATAGGCAATGCCCCCTCCTCTCCCATGCAGCACATGCAGTCAGGGAGAAAAGAACGTTTGCATATTTTTTGATATTCAAACGAATATAACGATGACTGCGGTCATTTGGCTGACAAAAACAGTCACCCAGAATTACGTGACCACCACGACCCAACAAGCGATCCCTAGCTTGTAACTGTTATGGAAACTTTTAGCCAGTACAATATATCCTTGGGCAGAGGGACAACCCCTACTGTACATACAGTAACAGGAACCAACACCATTGACATTTGCCAGGGTTAGAAGACTTAACCATCTGTTAGGAGATTCCGTTTCATCTAAATTGGCTCACAGCATAGTATCAGGACAGTGTAAAGTTAGCCTCTACACAGATCTGCTTTTACTGTAGAGCCAACTTCTATGGTCATTGCATCAGCACAAACAGATCTGGGACCAGGCGAAGGTTAATATAAACCTCCCCTTTGGCCATCACTTTCTATTCTGCCCCCCCAACCAACTACCCATGACTCCTCCAGCCTTGGACCATTTCCTGACAGTTATCACTTGGCTCAATTTTGAAGTTGCCATTAAACATCCTTAGGTTTAACATCCCCAAAGTGTTCAAACTTTGTAAATGTTATAGCTACATAAAAATATTAAATCAGCAATATTCAGCCTTTCCTCTTTTCTTCATTCCCATGCGGATGATTTCAAGGTTAATATTGCAATACTGCGCATCATTTCTTGGGGTGAAACAGATAAAGTTATTAAATGTATTTTTATAACATTGAATACCTTTTTTTGTATGTTTAGTACATTTAGTATGTTTAGTACATTTAGTTTAGTTTTCTCTGTGAGAATAGTGAAGACATTACAACTTTGAAATAACACACTTTCCCATGTTTACTACAGCATGTATTGTAGGCTATGTTTACTTGTCCGACTGCACAGTAGCCTAATAAACAAATGCAGGTGGCTTATATCTTCAAAAAGGCTTTAAATGCTTTATTATCCAAATGTAAACGCATAAACTGTACAGTACTGCATTTCTTCATCAGCATCTTTATGCTTTAATTAATAAAACAATGATAAAAATACTCTTTCAAAATGCAGATGTTGATTTAGTTATGGTTCCATAACGAATTGCTATGGGGAATAAATATCACCGATTTACAGATGTATTGGAACAAAGTTGTCGAATGAAGGCAAACAACTTCGAATCCTCCAATCCTCTTATGCTGTAGCTCGCTCCCCCTGACCATGAAGTTGTATAGTGCATTAACGTTTTTCATTTTTCTCGGAATAGAAACATCATAATATTAATCAAAATAATTAAGCCAAATTTCTTAAAATCATTCCCATATACTATGTTATTACAAAAAAGGTTTTCAATTATCTGGTAATGCCAATATGGAAGACAATCAAATGCTTCTCAAAGATGCCCTCTGGTGGTCAAACTAGCACTAACTTGCATTAACAGAAAAAATGTCTGACAATTAGATAACATTCTACAGAGTACTGCAGCAGCCCTCAAGGTGCAACATTTTAAAGGAGCAACCTCTGTATATACTGTATTTTATACCATTTATTGCACCTATGCTGCTCGGCCATCGCTCATCCATATATTTATATGTACATATTCTCATTCATCCTTTAAGATTTGTGTGTATTAGGTAGTTGTTGAGGAATTGTTCGATTACTTGTCAGATATTATTGCACTGTCGGAACTAGAAGCACAAGCATTTTGCTACACTCGCATTAACATCTGCTAACCATGTGTATGTGACCAATAACATTTCATTTGATTTGTTCCAGGATTCATCTGATAACATTGAGGAGTTTATGACAGTTTATCAATAAGTGCATAGATAACGTTGTCTTCACAGTGACTATACGAACAATAACCAAGAAAACAGGCTGTGTTCTCGAAGCATTCACAGACCAGCTGGCAAGTGTCCTTGTCCCAGTCTGTCATCCCAACATGTTTCAAATTGACCACCCTTGTCCCTGTTCCCAAGAGCTCCAAGGTAACCTGCCTAAACAACTGTCGTTCTGCAGCACTCACATCTGTAATTATGCAGTGCTTTGAAAGTCTGGTCAAGACACACATCAACACCATCATCCCAGACACCCTGAACACACTCCAATTTGCATTCAGCCCCAACAGATCCACAGATGACGCAATCTCAATTGCAATTCACACTGACCTGTTCCACTTGGACAAGAGGGGAAATTACTGTGAGATTGCTGTTCATAGACTACAGCAAATAGTCCCCTCCAAGCTCATCACCAAGCTGGGTACCCTGGGACTGAACAACTCCCTCTACAACTGGATTCTGGACATCCTGACGGTCTGGCCTCAGGTGGTGATGATGGGGCAGTTGTGGAACAGGTTGAGAGCTTCAAGTTCCTCGGTGTCCACATCCCTAAGGAACTATCATGGTCCACATACATCAACACAGTCGTGAGGAGAGCACGACAATGCCTCTTCCTTTTCAGGAGGCTGAAGAGATTCAGCAAGGGCCCTCAGATCCTCAAAAAGTTCTACAGCTGCACCATTGAGAGCATTTAGACTGGCTGCATCCCCACTTGCTATGGCAACTGTTTGGCATCTGACCACAAGGTGATACAGAGGGTAATGCGTATGCCCCAGTACATCACTGGGGCACAGGTCCCTGCCATCCAGGACCTCTATACCAGGTGTTGTCAGAGGAAGGCCCTACAAATTGTCAAAGTATCCAGCCACCCAAGTCATAGACTGTTCTCTCTGCTACTGTGCGGCAAGCTGTACCGGTACACCAAGTCTGGAAACAACACAGCCCTGGACAGCTTATCTTGTTCATGCTACAGGTTCCCCAAGGGCACCCCCCCCACACACTCTCAACTCAAAATGTGGTGCACAGAATGCAAAAATATTAGTAGAAATATTTAACCTCCACACATTAACAAGTCCAATAGCTCAAATGAAAGATAAACACCTTGTTCATCTACCCAGCAAGTCAGATTTCTAAAATGTTTTACAGCGAAAACATAGCACATATTTATGTCAAACCACCACCAAAGACACAGCTAATACAGTGCCTTGCGAAAGTATTCGGCCCCCTTGAACTTTGCGACCTTTTGCCACATTTCAGGCTTCAAACATAAAGATATAAAACTGTATTTTTTGTGAAGAATCAACAACAAGTGGGACACAATCATGAAGTGGAACGACATTTATTGGATATTTCAAACTTTTTTAACAAATCAAAAACTGAAAAATTGGGCGTGCAAAATTATTCAGCCCCTTTACTTTCAGTGCAGCAAACTCTCTCCAGAAGTTCAGTGAGGATCTCTGAATGATCCAATGTTGACCTAAATGACTAATGATGATAAATACAATCCACCTGTGTGTATAAATGCACCTGCACTGTGATAGTCTCAGAGGTCCGTTAAAAGCGCAGAGAGCATCATGAAGAACAAGGAACACACCAGGCAGGTCCGAGATACTGTTGTGAAGAAGTTTAAAGCCGGATTTGGATACAAAAAGATTTCCCAAGCTTTAAACATCCCAAGGAGCACTGTGCTACAAGTACTTGTGTACTTTACGCAAGATTTTCTACGGGAGCCATCATGTGACCCCTTACTAAATGTGGTCCCTTACGGATATTCTCCAACATAAATGCGTAAAAAGACGTCGCAATGCTGTAGACACCTTGGGGAATACGTAGAAAACGTAAGCTCATTCGTAGCTCATTCACAGTCTTATAAGGAGTCATTTGCATGAGGCGGTTTAAAAAAATGCGGCACTTCCTGATTGGATTTTTATCTGGGTTTCGCCTGTAACATCAGTTCTGTTGCACTGCCAGACAATATCTTTGCAGTTTTGGAAACGTCAGAGTGTTTTCTATCCAAAGCTGTATGCATAGTCGAGCAACTTTTCGTGACAAAATATCTTGTTTAAAACGGGAAAGTTATTTATCTAAAAATGAAAATACTGCCCCGTAGTTACAAAAGGTTAAGAGGCTCCTCTGTCCTCCACTCGTTACCTGTATTAATGACACATGTTTGAACTTGTTATCAGTATAAAAGACACCTGTCCACAACCCCAAACTCCACTATGGCCAAGACCAAAGAGCTGTCGAAGGACACCAGAAACAAAATTGTAGACCTGCAGCAGGCTGGGAAGACTGAATCTGCAATAGGTAAGCAGCTTGGTTTGAAGAAATCAACTGTGGGAGCAATTATTAGGAAATGGAAGACATACAAGACCAGTGATAATCCCCCTCGATCTGGGGCTCCACGCAAGATCTCACCCCGTGGGGTCATAATTATCACAAGAATGGTGAGCAAAAATCCCAGAGCCACACGGGGGGACCTAGTTGATGACCTGCAGAGAGCTGGGACCAAAGTAACAAAGCCTACCATCAGTAACACACTACGCCACCAGGGACTCAAATCCTGCAGTGCCAGACGTGTCCCCCTGCTTTAGCCAGTATATGTCCAGGCCCATCTGAAGTTTGCTAGAGAGCATTTGGATGATCCAGAAGAAGATTGGGAGAATGTCATATGGTCAGATGAAACCAAAATATACCTTTTTGGTAAAAACTCAACCCGTCGTGTTTGGAGGACAATGAATGCTGAGTTGCATCCAAAGAACACCATACCTACCGTGAAGCATGGGGGTGGAAACATCATGCTTTGGGGCTGTTTTTCTGCAAAGGGACCAGGACGACTGATCCGTGTAAAGGAAAGAATGAATGGGGCCATGTATCGTGAGATTTTGAGTGAAAACCTCCTTCCATCAGCAAGGGCATTGCTGGGTCTTTCAGCACGACAATGATCCCAAACACACCGCCCGGGCAACGAAGGAGTGGCTTCGTAAGAAGCATTTCAAGGTCCTGGAGTGGCCTAGCTAGTCTCCAGATCTCAACCCCGCAATGCCTGGAGGGGGTGGAGACAATCACAAGGACAGGTGAACCAGATCATGGTGTGGCAGCAGCTTAACTCTGTCTTTCTTTGCAGTACTTAACCATATGACTGGACAATAATCAAGATAAGATAAAACTAGAGCCTGACAGACTTTCTTTGTGGAGTGTTGTGTCAAAAAAGCAGAGCAGATCTCTTTATTACAGACAAACCTCTCCCCATCTTTACCACCATTGAATCTGTATATTTTGACCATGACAGTTTACAGTCTAAGGTGACACCAAGTAACTTAGTCTCCTGAACTTGTTCAACAGCCACACCATTCATTACCAGATTCAGCTGAGGTCTAGAACTTAGGGAATGATTTGTACCAAATATAATGCTCTTAGTTTTAGAGATGCTCAGAAGCAGTTTATTCCTGGCAACCCATGCCAAAACAGACTGCAACTTTTTGTTAAGGGTTTCATGGACTTCATTAGCTGTAGTTGCTGATGGTTGAATCATCAGCATACATGCTTCGTTTTAATTCCAGTGGCAAGTTATTGGTAAAAAATAGAAAAGAGAAGAGTGCCTAGGGAGCTGCCATGCGGTACACCACACTTAGAGAAGCTTCCATTAAAGAAAACCCTCTGAGTTCTATTCAATAGATAGCTCTGAATCTACGATATGGCAGAGGTTGAAAAGCCATAACACATACGTTTTCTTAATGCAACCGCTGTGTCAGATTTTTAAAAAACTTTACGGAAAAAGCAAACCATGCAATAATCTGAGTACGGCGCTCAGACAACAAATCAAGCCAAACAGATATCCGCCATGTTGGAGTCAACAGAAGTCAGAAATAGCATTATAAATATTCACTTACCTTTGATGATCTTCATCAGAATGCACTCCCAGGAAAGTGAATCTTAAAAATTCACAAAGTTAATATTTATGTCCAAATACCTCCGTTTAGTTTTGTTTTAGAAACTTCAGAGTGTTTTCTATCCAAATATACTAATACTATGCATATATTAACTTCTTGCGTCGAGCAAACCCGTATCCGGGAGCGTAATCATAGCCTCAAGCTCATTACCATAACGCAACGTTAACTATTCATGAAAATCGCAAATGAAATGAAAGAAATATATTAAAACACATGCTTAGCCTTTTGTTAACAACACTGTCATCTCAGATTTTCAAAATATGCTTTTCAACCATAGCTACACAAGCATTTGTGTGAGAGTATTGATAACCTAGCATAGCATTAAGCCTAGCATTCAGCAGGCAACATTTTCACAAAAACAAGAAAAGCATTAAAATAAAATAATTTACCTTTGAAGAACTTCGGATGTTTTCAATGAGGAGACTCTCAGTTAGATAGCAAATGTTCATTTTTTCCAAAAAGATTATTTGTGTAGGAGAAATCGCTCCGTTTTGTTCATCACGTTTGGCTAAGAAAAAACCCTGAAAATTCATTCACTACAACGCCAAACTTTTTTCCAAATTAACTCCATAATATCGACAGAAACATGGAAAACGTTGTTTAGAATCATCCTCAAGGTGTTTTTCACATATCTATTCGATGATAAATTATTAGTGGCAGTTGGGTTTCTCCTCAGTAGCAAACGGAAAAGTACTGCTGCTGGAGATTACGCAATAATTTCGACGGAGGACACCAAGCGACCACCTGGTAAATGTAGTGTTTTATGGTCAATCTTCCAATGATATGCCTACAAATACGTCACAATGCTGTCGACACTATGGAGAAACGACAGAATGTCTATGCTCATTCGTGGCCCATTCACAGCCATATAAGGAGTCATTGGAACACAGCGCCTTCAAAATCTGGGGCACTTCCTGTTTGAAATTTCATCTTGGTTTCGACCGTAGCATCAGTTCTGTGGCACTCACAGACAATATCTTTGCAGTTTTGGAAACGCTAGAGTGTTTTCTATCCAAAGCTGTCACTTTTATGCATAGTCGAGTATCTTGTCTGGACAAAATATTACATTACATTACATTTATTACGCTTAAAACGGGAACGTTTTTTTATCCAAAAATGAAAATACTGCCCCCTAGTTAGAATAAGTAATCAACTGGGACAGAGTAGCAGGCAGTTTACCCTGGGCACGCTTTTCATCCAAACATGAACATGCTGCCCCCTATCCCAAACAGGTTTTAACAACAGGTTATAGCCAATAATATCAAAGTCTGCACTGAAATCTAACAGTACAGCTCCCACCATCTTCTTATTATCGGTTTCTTTCAACCAATCCATTTGTGTCAGTACATGTTGAATACCCTTCTCTGTAAGCATGCTGAAAGTCTGTTAATTTGTTTACGGAGAAATAGCATTCTATTTGGTCAAACACCATTTTTCCAACAGTTTGCTAAGAGCTGGCAGCAAGCAGCTGAGGTGGCAGCGTAGCCTAGTGGTTAGAGCGTTGGAAGTGGAAGGTTGTGAGTTCAAACCCCTGAGCTGACAAGGTACAAATCTGTCGTTATGCCCCTGAACAGGCAGTTAACCCACTGTTCCCAGGCCGTCATTGAAAATAAGAACGTGTTCTTAACTGACTTGCCTGGTTAAATAAAGGTAAAAAAAATAAATAAAGATAGGTTTGCTGTTTCAACCAGTGAAGGCTATTTTACCACTCTTGGGTAGCAAAATGACTTTGGCTTCCCTCCAAAGAGTTTCCTCTAGGCTCAAAATAAGATAGAACAGATATGAGTGGCTATAGAGTCAGCTACCATCCTCAGTAGCTTTCTATCGAAGTTGTCAATGCCAGGAGGTTTGTCATTATTGTTCTATAACAATAATTTTTCCACCTCTCCCAAACTTTACAAATTTCAAACTTACAATGCTTTTCTTTCAGTATGATGGCTCACTGTTCGTTGTTGGCATTTTCTGCCTAAGTTTGCAGAATTGGCCAATTAAGTAATAATATAAAAAAATTGGCAACACCAAATAGATTTGTTATGAATAAGCCATCTGATTTGATGGAGTTGAATTTATCTTTCTGCCCATCATTTCCTTTAAGGCTCACATGGATTGATGAGGAATGTAAAAACTGTACGGTTGAAAGGGATGGGGCAAAAAGATAAGCTAATAAGTCTGGCAGCACATCTATTTGACAAATTTACTGCAAATTGAGAAATAATGTGACTAAACTGAACAAAAAGAAGATGAACCTGTATTATGAAGCCAATATCAATGATATAAAGAATGGTTGGAAAAAAACTTAAGAATACTTTAACAGTCCTAACAGTCAGTTTCTTAACATGTGAATGTTTATCAATAATTGGAAGACACAATTTATTAATTCATCAAGTGCTGCATCTGGATGCTCCTTATTGATCACATTTGACCAACATATATTTTTAACATCATCCACATAAGAGTCACAGCTAAATATTTTTGTATGATCTCTTTTTGCATGACCAATCAATCAATTGGCCACCCTCTTAGTTTTTTTCGCTGCTGCTACTCATGATTTATTATCTCTGCATTGTCGCTTTACCTCTACCTACTTGTACAAATGACCTTGACTAACCTGTATCCCTGTACATTGACTTGGTACCGGTACCCCCTGTATATAGCCCCATTATTGTTTTTTTATTGTGTTAATTTTATATATATATATATTTTATATTTTTACATTAGTTTATTTAGTAAATATTTTCTTAACTCTATTTCCTTAAAACTGGTTAAGGGCTTGTAAGTAAGCATTTTATTTGGCGTATGTGTCAAAAAAATGATTTGATTTGTACACAATTTTAGGCCTAGCTTTTGGAACTTTGGCTTACCTGCGTATGGCCACTATGTTGTGATCACTGCATCCAATGGGTATGAAAACAGCTTTAGAACAAAGTTATACAGTACTAGTAAAAATGTGATCAAAACGTGTATGATCTTGTTCCTGTAGTGTTTGTAAACACCCTGGTAGGTTGATTAATAACCTGAACCAGATTACAGGCACTGGTTACATTGAGTTTGAGTGGACAGCTTGATGAAAACGAGTTATTATTCAGGTCCCCAAGAAAGTAGATCTGTTTACATCACATACACTATCAAGCATTTCACACATATTAGATACTGACTGTCAGCACTTGGTGGCCTATAGCAACACTCCGAAAGAAAAGGGTTTAGATGTGCCAGGTGAACCTGCAACCACAACACTTCAATAACACTTGACATGAGATCATCTCTAAGCATTGAAAGAATTTGGCTCTGAATATATACTGCAACACCTCCCCCATAAGCATTCCCATCTCTTCAATAGATGTTATAGACCCTTTCCTATGAGACTCGAAATTCTGCTCAGTTGCATACTGTTTCCATTGCTCATTCTTGAGATATTACTACAACCTGATTGGAGTGCACCTGTGGTAAATTCAGTTGATTGGACATGATTTGGAAAGGCACCCACCTGTCTATATAAGGTCCAAGAGTTGACAGTTTTTGTCAGAGCAAAAACCAAACCATAAGGTCGAAGGAATAGAGCTAGAGCTAATAGAGGATTGTGGCGAGGCACAGTTCAGGGGAAGGGTACCAAAACATTTCTGCAGCATTGAAGGTCCCCAAAAACACAGTGGCCTTCATCATTCTTAAATGAACCACCTAGTCTCTTCCAAATTGTGCAATCGGGGGAGAAGGGCCTTGGTCAGGGAGGTGACCAAGAGCCCGATTGTCACTCTGACAGAGCTTCAGAGTTCCTCTGTGGAGATGGGAGATGACAGCCCGCTTGGAGTTTGCCGAAAGGCACCTAAAGGACTCTGACCATGAGAAGCAAGATTCTATGGTCTGATGAAACCAAGATTGAGCACTTTGCCCTGAATGCCAAGCCTCACGTCTGGAGGACACCTTGAACCATCCCTACGGTGAAGCATAGTGGCAGCATCATGCTATGGGGATGTCTTTCAGCGGCAGGGATAGGTAGACTTGTCAGGATGGGGGGAAAGATGAACGTAGCAAAGACCGAGAGAGATCCAGATGAAGACTTGCTCACGAGCGCACAGGACCTCAGACTGGGGAGAAGGTTCACCTTCCAACAGGACAATGACCCTAAGCACGCAGCCAAGACGACGCAGGAGTGGCTTTGGGACAAGTCTCTGAATGTCCTCGAGTGGACCAAAGCCCGAACTTGAACCCAATCAAACATCTCTGGAGAGACCTGAAAATAGCTGTGCAGCAACGCTCCCCATCCAAACTGACAGAGCTTGAGAGGACTTTCAGAGAAGAACAGGAGAAACTCCCCAAATACAGGTGTGCCAAGCTTGTAGCGTCATACCTAAGAAGACTTGAGGCTGTAATCGCCGCCAAAGCTGCTTCAACAAAGTACTGAGTAAAGGGTCGGAATACTTGATGGAAATGTGATATTTCAATTTTTAAGTGGTATTTTTGCTTTGTCATTATGGAGCATTGTATGTAGATTTATGAGGGGAAAAAACGATTGAATTAATTTTGTAATAAGGCTGTAACGTAACAGAATTTGGAAAAAGTCAAGGGGTCTGAATACTTTCCGTATGCACGTTAGTATTCAGTGTGTGAGGTATCTTTATTTATACCTCCATTTGTTTCTCCACTTCATGCAGCCACTCGTCTAGCCCATAAACATTCTTTGTTTTTGAAGTCATTGACCAAAAAGGGAGAAATAAATCTTGTGTCACATCTAATGGGAAATGTTCCTCTATTATGTTCCTCTGCTGCATTATTTTCATTTGGCCAGAGACTTGAGCTCCTGGAAATTAATTTCTAGCATTCTGAAGCCAGAGGTGTGATTGAGTAAAGGCAGTGTGTCAAATGTTTGGCCCGAAAAGCTGAGGTCCTTTGCCAGACACACACAGACTTGCACACAAAATCAGAGCTTACTGTAGGTCTTGGGACATGACCCAAACAAAAACGCTCTCACAGACACAACCCCCTACCTCAAAAATCAAAACATAGAAAAAGAGAGGCAACAAACACCTTTATTGAAGGAATGCCAGTGAATGCCAGAGTATAGCTGGACCTTGCAGGGAGTTGGGGACTCACAAGGTCGAAGCAGTTTATGACTCGTGGGGACATAATACGCAATGGAAAATGTATGATTAGTGGGGACATACCCTGGACAGAGTAGGAATAGTTAGGACATGGAGGGCTACAAATTGGGGACAGTTTCGACCGTGGGAGGACTTGGGACTGCAACAGGCAGTAGATAAATATAGGGACACACACATACATACACACACAAACAAACACATACGGACATACACACACTCTCACAGTAACCTCGTGAGAAGATCCCCACAGGGGGAAGGGCAGAGGGGACAGACGTAGTAGTCAGGAAGGGGGGAAAAGGAGACGGAAGGAGGGAGGGAATGTTATTCAATACTCTCACCACCCTCACCACCTTTAATTCCAGTTATACCCAGGTCTGCCCCCTCTCTCCCCTCTGTAATCAGTCCCCCGGCCATGATGATGCAAGACTCAGTCCCCCCCCCCTCACTCCCCCCTGCCTGGAAGGACATGGCACCCACCGGCCCGGGATTCTGTGGTGGTGCCCAGACCCAGATTATTTACGAGAGTTGTTGAGTTGTGGAGACTGGTATTTTTTTCTCCAAATGCCTGGGATGGGAATGCGTGAATCTCCTAGGCCCCTCTCTAACTCTCTTATCCGCTCTCTCTCCCTTGCTCTGGAGTGAAACACTTCTCATTCACACACAAATGCATACAAACACATACTCAGGCACCCATGTACTGTAGTCACACAAGTAATCACACACAAACACTCCAATTTATGTTCTCATACTGTACACATACACACATGCTGTCCACTGTCTTTGCAACACACAAAGTGGTTTTTCCATCAGTAGGCTGTGGTTCCCAGTGGGTGTTTCTTTTAGGGCAGTGAGCCTACATTCCGACTTTAACTCTGTATGTTTTCAGTCACTGCAGTTGTGCTGTCAACATGCCTGCCTACATCATGTCAATGTCAATCAAATGTTATTTCAGCCAATTACAGGGGTGAATTAGGTATGCCAATCCAATAATTAAAAAATCCTCACTGAAAATAAAACTTCACTACATCTCAGCTGAACTGAAATGGAAATCTGCCCTGAACAACTTTTCATGATAAAGAGATGTGGCCGATGACTCTGAGCTTGCGGTGATTACGTGGCAACAGAACACGTCACAGCCGCGGGGGGGCAATAACAAGGATGCCTGGGTCGAAGTATCCAGCATTGGTGCCATGTTCCACATGCCCAGAATAGCCAGTCATTCGCGGATGTTCCAGGACACACAGACACTGAAGATCAGCCCCCACCGGAGGACAATTCACGAGGGCTTGTTAACATGTCGTAATGCATTCTAATGCTGCATTGAAATGATGACCGCGGGTGACCTGCGTTTCAAATGCTGCGTGTCATGATTACACATTATCACGTTGTACTTTCACTTTCACACAAACTTGACTATATTTAAGCATTTGTTTTGACTAAATATGAGCATAAAGGCTTCAATAAACGGTCCAGGTAGGTACTGTACCAGAATGGAGAATATTGCTGGTCTCCATGGCAAGCTCAGACTTGACATATTTGAGAGAACATGGACAATTAGGCAGCCAATTTTAACCTTGACATTTCCGGGACACACCGCTCCATATTAGCCCAACACTGCCTAATGTTCTTTAAAATGTTGGGTACCCACCTTTTCCCTCTCTTCCCCTCCCCCCTCAATGTCTTGCAAGCTTTGCAGCTTGTAATTTTTAATAACTGCCTAAAAAATGAGTTCTGGGTTTTGTCGAGGAAGTCTCATGGAATGACTAAGTGTACTGGTTGGACACATTGGAAACCCCGGGGGTGTGGGAGTAGCCCGAGGATTTCACCCCGAGACGCCGGCAAGCCGCCTGCATACACACTGCCTGTCCACAAGAATGAGGCCAGCCTTCCCCCTGGCTCAGCACACATACCCCTGTGGAAACTGGACTGGCTGAGCGGCGGGGACGGGGAAGAAGATTGGATGGGGGTGGGAGGGAAGTTTGAGAGAGGCGGGAGGAGGAAGGTCGAGGGGGGAGCTTGTAGACTCATTCATATTTTCTTCCCCTCACCCGAGCCAGCCAAACCTCCTTGGGTAAATCAGTGTTCCTCGTAAACAAGCAGCAAACACACAATGGCGCCTAGAGAGGAGAGGGAGAGGGGAAGAGAGAAAGAAAAGGAGAAAGACAGCGAGTAAACGTGCTCCAGACAGACGTCCTGGTGAAGAGAGAGCAGCCAGTCGCCAGTGGCGGTGGCGGCAGTGGCCATTCAAAACAAAACAAATACACGCTGAGAGAAAATAGTGAGGGATTAAAAAAAAACAACAGCGAGCCAGAACAGCGAGTACAGGACGACTGCCCGGTCGAAGATTGTGATATCTCTCACAAACAAGGATAATGACCCATAGCTTGTTTTCTTTGAGTTTTCTGATCGTGAGCCGTTTCAAATCGAGCAACACTTTTAGAGCGGGTTCACGGATAAAACTCAGTTGACGGTCCTTACAGATTTTAAACATTCGTTTGTGTCTTATTTTAGTTCTGAGGTATTCCGTGATTGCACACAAATACTGCAGAGCTCCTCATTAGCCTAATCTATTCAGAATACAGGCAATTACAGTGTATTACCGTTCTGGGGGGGGGAAGTATCGGCCCACATGCCATATCTGCCCTATGGATTCCTATTGGGGGGGATGTATTTCCTGCTGCTCGAGATGCAATGTTGAACTGTAGCATAGCGCAAATATTAACGATTAATTTTCACATAACCTGGAAGACTCAACCCGAGCAAATCCAGAAACATGGCAATGCTAACAGCCCAAATAAATCATTTTTGATTTCTCCAAACCAGAACCTCATGGATTGTTGTCTTTTGGAGCAACATACATGGAAACTAAAAGCATGGGTAATACTGTGAGGGGGGGATGTGTTTCTAGAGTTTCTGCTGAATTGCAACATCGCAGACTGCTTTTCTGTAGTTATCGATAGATTAGACTTCCACATGGTCTTTCTTCATGGGAATGTAATGTCAAGAACCAGAAGGGAACATAAAGTTATGTTATTCTCTCCTTCCATACTAAAATCACCGCTCTCCTCGCTGGCACCCTTTTATTCCTTTGCTATGAGCTCAGTTCCTCTGTTCCCTATACAGTCAGATCATTACCCAAGGTGCTTGCTGCATAATTATACACCAGTGGAGGTCGGTGACATTCAAGATAAGGACAATACTTTTTTTTCATCAGCATGGCCTTATTTCTATGACAGCATATTGGATGACTGTCATTCATATTCCATTCAACCAGCTCAATGTCACATCGGTAGGTTTAGGCTACTACACGATACTTGAATTTTCCCTATACCCATCATGAGGTTGCTACAACCTAGCCTATGAATGAAGGTGCACAGGTCGAGAGAAAAATTTGAGTAATTAAGGTGACAGACAGCGACACATTAAATACCGCCTTGCACACTTTTGCCTGCATCTAGCTGATCTAGGTTGTAATCATTAGTCCAACTACTGCAAACAAGAGTTTCTATTGGACAAATTCAGGTATGTTTATCCCCGTTTCATTATGTTTGCTTCCGTTTAAGATTTTTTTTTCAACAAAATCGGTGTAATAAATACATCACTGATCAAACGCAAACACAGTTCACTTTCAAAGAAGCCACATACTAACAACATTATCATTTTGCTCATTCTGTAATTCCTTCTTGCATCTCCTCCTCTCACCTTTCCCCTTCGCTTATGGACTTCGGTGCTCAACACATCAGCAGAAGAAAAAAACATTTCCAAATGTTTATACCATAACCGCTAACTGCTACACACAGTCTACATCGTTGTCACTATATTAGCTAATGTCAAAGTCAAGATGGCTACTAGAAACCTGCTACAACCATGGAGTAGAGTGTACAGTTAGCAAGCAGTTTGGCAGTTACACCACCGGGCCCCGGTGGCAATAAATTAATAAGAAAGCTTACCTTGACTTGGAAGAGTTCCAGTGTTGGATAGCCATAGCCAGCTAACTAACATATCATCCATTTCTGTTTGAGCTGGGTGTTTGAGTTGGCTAAACTAGCTAGCTGCATTCACTAAGTTCAAGTGAATGTAAAATAAATACAAAGAAATATTGCTCTCTACCTCTCCTTTCTCATTTTTAAATAAATACATTTGTCCAAAACTCAAAACTATTGTATTTCTCTCTCTTTGACTCAACTACTCACCACAATTTATTCACTGCAGTGCTGTTGTACAGTGTGTTTTAATCCATTTGTTGGTGAGGAGAATATATTTAGTATAGTTCTATCTGAAAGGGATAACGTTTGAAATTAGTTAATTAGTGTAGATGAAGGAGAGAAGACAGGTTAAAGAAGGATTTGAAAGGCTTGAGAATTCAGACATGGATTGTGTACGTGTGCCATTCAGAAGGTGAATGGGCTAGACAAAATATTTAAGTGCCTTTGAACGGGGTATGGTAGTAGGTGCCAAGCTCACCGGTTTGTGTTTGTCATGAATTTCAACGCTGCTGGGTTTTTAACCCATATCAAGAATAGTCCACCATCCAAAGGACATGCAGCCAACTTGCCACAACCGTGAGAAGCATTGGAGTCAACCTGGGCCAGCAACCCTGTGGAATGCTTTTATCACTTTGTAGAGTCCATTCCCGGTGAATTGAGGCTGTTCTGAGGGCAAAAGGGGGTGCAACTCAATATTAGGAAGGTTTTCGTAATGTTTTCTACATTCAGTGTGTTTAGGTGTATGTTTAGGCACAGGAGAGAAGGAAGCTCTTTTGATTGAGTCATTATGTGTGTACATGTTCATATATGTACTTTGCTGTTCTGCACTGTATGTATGTTGTTGTTATGTATGGATCTGTGAGCGTTTGTTCGTGTTTGTGTGTTTGTGGGTATCTGCAAGGGTATGTGTGTGTGTGCTTGTGAGTGACTGAGTAAAGAGGCCTCAGTGTCTGGACCACCCTGTGTGCTGAGCTGAGTGATAGCGTGGGCCTCAGGCTCTCCCAGAACACACACACACACAAGGGCTCGTTTTCCATCAAGCTGTTTTCCACTCTATTAATAATTAAAGAGATTCTCAAGTAGCCAGTGCTTCTGAAAATAGCACTCACGAGGCAGAAGTGGTCCCCTAAAATGGTATACTTTGTCACGTAGTATGTGCGGATATGTGCACCACGTCATTGCTCTCTGGATATGGCAGGCCGAACTCTAGAAGAATATGGCGTATTTAGGCATGTTTGAAATTGTGAATTTATGGCATGGCTTGGCATTTTATTTCCATGGCAATGTCCTACTGTCCAATAGGGGCAACGCAAGTCCCTATTACTGCTCAGAGGATCGCAGGTTCAATCCCAGTGCTAGGCACTTGTTTTGTCATTTTAGTTTTTCTCGTTTTAACCTTATTTGAAACCTTAAACGTTATCTTAAACACTCTGAATGAATGGCTAAACGTAACCCTAATGGCTTAATTAAAAAACCTGTTTGTGTAATGCTCCGGGCGGGCCGGCTGTCTAAAGAAGCCCAACTAATCATCACAAACAGGTGCTACCAATAAACATACAAGGAGGGGGAGGAAAGACAATCAGTGGCAGCTAATAGGCCGGTGACGACGACCGCCGAGCGCCACCCGACCGGGAAGGGAAGCAACCCTCGGTTGGACTCGTGACAGTTTGGGATATAAGCGATATAGCAGGACAACTTCCGGTGAAACTGGAGGGCGCGCAATTCAAATAAATAATCATACAAATTATGGATATTAAACATTTAGGTACAATGGCTAAATGTAACCCTAATGGCTAAATTTAACGTAAATCTTTGCCAAGGTTAGTTTCAGTTTAATTTGACATATTTTGACTGACAGCTAACAAGTCAAAATATGCTGTAATTAAAAAGGCAACACACTCCATAATCTATGGACGGCACCACAAACCATAATTAAAAGGGCCAGCCATGCCAAACAGTGTATTCAGAAAGTATTCAGACCCCTTGACTTTTTCGACATTTTGTTACGTTACAGCCTTATTATAAAATGGAAAGCAAAAAATAATCCTCATCAATCTATACACAATACCCCATAACAACAAAGCAAAAACATTTGTATTATTTTTTTGGCAAATGTGTACAATTTTTCTTTTTTTAAAGTATTCAGACCCTTTACACAGTACTTTGTTGAAGCACCTCTGGCAGTGAAACAGCCTTGAGTCTTCTTGGGTATGATGCTACAAGCTTGGCACACCTCTGTTTGGGGAGTTTCTATATAATATATGCCATTTCGCAGACGCTTTTAAGATCCTTACAGTCAAGCATACATTCTCAGAATGAACCCACTTGCTCTACCAACTGAGCTACAGTTCTCCAATTCTTCTCTGAAGATCCTCTCAAGCTCTGTCAGAATGAGCGCCGCTGCACAGCTATTTTCATTTCTCTCCAGAGATGTTCGAACAGGTTCAACCTCTGGCTGGGCCACTCAAGGACATTCAGAGACTTGTCCTGAAGCCACTCCAGCGTTGTCTTGGCTGTGTGCTTAGGTTCGTTGTCCTGTTGGATGGTGAACCTTCATCCCAGTCTGAGGTACTGAGCGCTCTGGAGCAGGATTTCATTAAGGATCTCTCTGTACTTGGCTCCATTCATCTTTCCCTCGATCCAGACTAGTCTCCCAGTCCCTGCCGCTGAAAAAACATCCCCACAGCATGATGCTGACTCCACCATGCTTCACTGTAGGAATGGTTCCAGGTTTCCTCCAGATGACACTTGGCATTCAGGTCAAATAGTTTAATCTTGGTTTCATCAGACCAGAGAATCTTGTTTCTCATGGTCTGATAGTCTTTAGGTGCCTTTTGGCAAACTCCAAGTGGGCTGTCTTGTGCCTTTTACTGAGGAGTGACTTCCGTCTGGCCACTCTACCATAAAGGCCTGATTGGTGAAGTGCTGCAGATATGGTTGTTCTTCTGGAAGGTTCTCCCATCTCCAAAAAGGCACTCTGGAGCTCTGTCAGTGACCATTGTGTTCTCGGTCAACTCCCTGATTGCTTTGTTTTGCCAGGCGGCCAGTTCCAAAAAGAGTCTTGGTGGTTCCAAACTTCTTCAATTGAATAATGATGGAGGCCACTGTGTTCTTGGAGACCTTCAATGCTGCATAAATGTTTTGATACCCTTCCTGTGCCTCGACACAATCCTCTATTAGCTCTAGCTCTATTTCTTTGACCTCGTGGTTTGGTTTTTGCTCTGACATACACTGTCAAATTTTGGACCTTATATAGACAGGTGTGTGCCTTTCCAAATCATGTCCAATCAATTGAATATACCACAGATGGACTCCAATCAAGTTGTAGAAACATCTCAAGGATGATCAATGGAAACAGGATGCACCTGAGTCAATTTCAAGTCTCATAGCAAAGGATCTGAACTTATGTAAATAAGTTAATTCTGTTTGTTTTTATACATTAGCAAACACATTTAAAACATGTTTTCACTTTGTCATTATGGAGTATTGTGGCTTTTTTATTTATTTAATCCATTTAATCCAGGCATCTGAATACTTTCCTAAGGCACTGTATCTCTGTACCTGCAGTTATTGCCAAGTATGGTGTTTTCTGTTGGGATATGTGTGTTTGTATGCACGTGTATATGTGTGGTTGTCCCACTCTATGCTTTCACCTCATCTCACAGGTTTGATGTCACTGAGCTAATTGACTAATTGAAAGTCATGAACGGCTGATGTCGACTGGGTTCATGTGGTGAGAGAGAGAGAGAGCACTTCATAATCACTTGCTGTAGCTTGGTTTGTAGAGATCCGTAGAAGGGATCCTGATTCATGTATTGGTAAGGGGATTCCTTTATGTATTAATAATGAGTGTGAGCAGGGCCCTTGTGACCTGACCAGGAACAACTCAAGGCTCTAGCAGTAGTAAGGGAATACCCCCTGTATTGGACAAAAATGAATGGCATGTCATTGGCATCGGACAAACCATATACACATTGGCCAATACCACCCAATTCGGCGTTGATTCATCCAAAGTGTATTGCAAATGCCATATGGTAATTGCCAGTTGTAACACTTTAAAAATTCAACAGGGGGCAAATGCGCTCCACCGGGGTTGTTCATATTGGATATGTAACCCAAATTAATGTCCAAAAGTAAAATTTTGAAAAAATGAAATTTTTTTCAAAACTTATCACCCCTTAAAAAGTGCTTTCTGGACCGTTTTTCGAAATTCTTTCGATTTTTTTGTCAATTACACATGTGTAAGAACTGTATGAATATACTTTTGTCCAATTTTATTATCATAATTTTTTTAATTTTTTTATATGCGCATAAGGAATATGTTTTGTCCAATTCCAATATGATTTCATAGGAAGTCAAAAGTCAAAAGTCAAAAATGTCAAAATTTTGTAAAAAACTTCACACACCCATAAAAAAGTGCTTTCTGGACCGTTTTTCGAAATTCTTTCGATTTTTTTGTCAATTACACATGTGTAAGAACTGTATGAATATACTTTTGTCCAATTTTATTATCATAATTTTTTTTTAAAAATTTATATGCGCATAAGGAATATGTTTTGTCCAATTCCAATATGATTTCATAGGAAGTCAAAAGTCAAAAGTCAAAAATGTCAAAATTTTGTAAAAAACTTCACACACCCATAAAAAAGTGCTTTCTGGACCGTTTTTCGAAATTCTTTCGATTTTTTGTCAATTACACATGTGTAAGAACTGTATGAATATACTTTTGTCCAATTTTATTATCATAATTTTTTTTTTTTTTTTACATGCGCATAAGGAATATGTTTTGTCCAATTCCAATATGATTTCATAGGAAGTCAAAAGTCAAAAGTCAAAAATGTCAAAATTTTGTAAAAACTTCACACACCCTTAAAAAGTGCTTTCTGGACCGTTTTTTGAAATTCTTTCAATTTTTTGTCAATTACACATGTGTAAGAACTGTATGAATATACTTTTGTCCAATTTTATTATCATATTTTTTTATATATTTTTTTAAATTGTGCATAATGATTTTTTTTGTGGGCCAAATGACGTAAGAAATTTGACATGCTCAAAATCCTGCAGAAATGCAAAATTGACTGGCCTGATGAACTCGGGATGGCCGGGCAGTGATAGTTGTTCCTTTCCATCACTCGTTGTGTTGACTTCATCATGTCCATTTTGTGATGTTTTTTCACTATATAATCATATTGCAAGTGCACGTGCATTTGCAATATGTTTCAATGTGCATTTACCATATGAAATTTGACCTTGCTCAAAAATGCAAAATTGACTGGTCTGATGAACACAGGATGGCCGAGCAGTGATAGTTGTACATTTCCATCACTCGTTGTGTTGATTTCATCATCTCCGTTAGGTGATGTTTTTACACTATAGAATCATATTGCAAATGCACGTGCATTGTTGTGCAACTGGTAACCCAAAAATAAAAATATGGTTGTAAATGCATTTACCGGTCATTCTGATATTAATGCTCGCTATGGGAACACAGGATGGCCGGGCAGTGATAGTTGTACATTTCCATCACTCGTTGTGTTGATTTCATCATGTCCATTAGGTGATGTTTTTACACTATAGAATCATATTGCAAGTGCGCGCATTTGCAATATGTTTCAATGTGCATTTACCATATGAAATTTGACATGCTCAAAAATGCAAAATTGACTGGTCTGATGAACACAGGATGGCTGAGCAGTGATAGTTGTACATTTCCATCACCTGTTGTGTTGATTTCATCATGTCCATTTGTTTATGTTTTCTCACTTTTGCAAAGTCACTGTGCATTTGCAATATGGTTCAATGGGCAGGTACCATCACGAATTTGTCATGCTATAAAAATCCTGCAGGAATGTGAAATTGACTGGTCTGATGAACACAGGATGGCCGAGCAGTGATAGTTGTACATTTCCATCACTTGTTGTGTTGATTTCATCATGTCCATTAGGTGATGTTTTTACACTATAGAATCATATTGCAAGTGCGCGCGCATTTGCAATATGTTTCAATGTGCATTTACCATATGAAATTTGACATGCTCAAAAATGCAAAATTGACTGGTCTGATGGACACAGGATGGCCGAGCAGTGATAGTTGTACATTTCCATCACTCGTTGTGTTGATTTCATCATGTCCATTAGGTGATGTTTTTTCACTATAGAATCATATTGCAAGTGCACGCGCATTTGCAATATGTTTCAATGTGCATTTACCATATGAAATTTGACATGCTCAAAAATGCAACATTGACTGGTCTGATGAACACAGGATGGCTGAGCAGTGATAGTTGTACATGTCCATCACCTGTTGTGTTGATTTCATCATGTCCATTTGTTTATGTTTTCTCACTTTTGCAAAGTCACTGTGCATTTGCAATATGGTTCAATGGGCAGGTACCATCACGAATTTGTCATGCTATAAAAATCCTGCAGGAATGTGAAATTGACTGGCCCGATGAACTCGGGATAGCTGGGCAGTGATTCTGGTTCATCTCCATGGCTCGTTAGGGTTGATTTCAGAATGTCACTTTTGGTGATGGTCCCTCTCCGTTTAAACATATTGCTAATGTACAAAAGTCAACTAGCAAGTCAGTGTCCATCAGTCAATTAGATGTCATTTTGACACCAAACTGATACCAATTGACACCAAACCCACTTTTTCCAACTCATTTAGAAGCCAACTATCATATATGTCAGAGCAGGCCCATAATTCACAGCGCCTTTAGTTTAAAACATAATAAAAACGTAAAACACATAGTTACGTTCTAGCTGCGGGTCCAGGTCAGACATTATGTGAAGGCCTATGTGAGGCGACCCCGAATCCCGAGTTTCTGATAGGTCCTTCGGTGCCCGAGTAAAACCCTAATTGGTGCTGAAAATCCACTTTTTCCATGCCTTGCTATGGGGTCCTTGAATGAGCTATCGGACCGAAACGTTGGGGTCCGTCTCTATGGGCCGAGCCGGTTCCAATGCACCTAGTCTTGTGTCTCTGAGACTTTTCTAAATGTCGCCATTTTCGTAATGGTCAAAATGAATTGAAATCATTGCAAATGTACGAGGCTATTTCTCGGTCCGAGAACCTTCTAGAGCCACCTAACTCACCACGCACTATCGACCCGAGGTCTAGAACAGGTTTCTAAAGTTTCGGAACTCTAGGTCTGACGGTTCTTTTAGCTCGAACAAAGCTAACTATTGGAGGCACTGTCTGTCTCTACAACCCCAATACGTCCCTCCTTCCAAGTTGTGTGTCTGTGTGATTTAGTTTTCCTTTGAAATTTTATGGGAAAAATGACTGATTTACAGTTCATGGGGGTTGCCTAATCACACATATGAAGTTTTGGACAGATCTGACTTTTTAACCCCTCGAAACAGCCCCTGAGACACCAATTAAGGCACTTCCGGTTGGCACAGGAAGCTATAAGTCAACACATATCCTCACTGGGCTATGCTTTTACAGAATCCTGTGTTTTAAGTCCTTACGTTAAGAATTGACTGATTTACACAGGGTTGAATGCACTATGTCTATCAAACTGCAGGCAGGTAATGGAAAAACACTTTTAGGGTGATTTTAACCACTTCCGGTTGGTCCAGGAAGCCTAGAATCAACACAGGTAGACCTCATACTGGCCTGATGGACTGTTATCAAAGACAGGTTCATACGGCATTCATAACCCATATAGACTTCAGGTTGAATTTAGGGGTGCAGGCAATGTATTCCTATGGGGAGAGAAGTCAATGCAAACTATTTGAAGTAAACACCTTCTTTTAACTATTAAGGGTTAATGCCACACGGTCAACGTTAGGCTTGCACGGATCGGAAGGACCTTAGGAACGTACCTGAGGTCGAATTGTGCTTCTCACCCTAACGGTTCTCTCACTGTCACCCAAAAGCAAATGACGTTGTGGGGCAGGCTTCATTTTGGGCCTACTTTTCTAATGGTCGCTGCGCTCAGACCGAGCGAGCTACGGTCAAGCGGGATATCTCGTTGAACTCGGCACGGCCTAGAGATTATGTTTATGCCATTGCCTGCTCTCTGTGTCTTTGAGAACCGCACTTTTTCACTCCATCCTTGCTGTGTGTGCGTGTGAGAGCTTTTCTTTGACATCTGTTGGGAGAAATGACTGATTTACAGTTCATGAGGGTTACCTAGTCACACATATGAAGTTTTGAAAAGATCTGACCTTTTTAACCCTTGGAAACTGCCACTGTGACATCATTAAAGGCACTTCCGGTTGGCACAGGAAGCTATAAGTAAACCCATGTCTTGATTGACATAGAAACTTACAGAATCCTGAGTTTTAAGTCCTTACGTTAAGAATTGACTGATTTACACAGGGTTGAATGCACTATGTCTATCAAACTGCAGGCAGGTAATGGAAAAACAATTTTAGGGTGATTTTAACCACTTCCGGTTGGTCCAGGAAGCCTAGAATCAACACAGGTAGACCTCATACTGGCCTGATGGACTGTTACCAAAGACAGGTTCATACGGCATTCATAACCCATATAGACTTCAGGTTGAATTTAGGGGTGCAGGCAATGTATTCCTATGGGGAGAGAAATCAATGCAAACTATTTGAAGTAAACACCTTCTTTTAACTATTAAGGGTTAATGCCACACGGTCAAGGTTAGGCTTGCACGGATCGGAAGGACCTTAGGAACGTACCTGAGGTCGAATTGTGCTTCTCACCCTAACGGTTCTCTCACTGTCACCCAAAAGCAAATGACGTTGTGGGGCAGGCTTCATTTTGGGCCTACTTTTCTAATGGTCGCTGCGCTCAGACCGAGCGAGCTACGGTCAAGCGGGATATCTCGTTGAACTCGGCACGGCCTAGACATTATGTTTATGCCATTGCCTGCTCTCTGTGTCTTTGAGAACCACACTTTTTCACTCCATCCTTGCTGTGTGTGCGTGTGAGAGCTTTTCTTTGACATCTGTTGGGAGAGATGACTGATTTACAGTTCATGAGGGTTACCTAGTCACACATATGAAGTTTTGAAAAGATCTGACTTTTTTAACCCCTCGAAACAGCCCCTGAGACACCAATTAAGGCACTTCCGGTTGTCACAGGAAGCTATAAGTCAACATATATCCTCACTGGGCTATGCTTTTACAGAATCCTGAGTTTTAAGTCCTTACGTTAAGAATTGACTGATTTACACAGGGTTGAATGCACTATGTCTATCAAACTGCAGGCAGGTAATGGAAAAACACTTTTAGGGTGATTTTAACCACTTCCGGTTGGTCCAGGAAGCTTAGAATCAACACAGGTAGACCTCATACTGGCCTGATGGACTGTTACCAAAGACAGGTTCATACGGCATTCATAACCCATATAGACTTCAGGTTGAATTTAGGGGTAAAGGCAATGTATTCCTATGGGGAGAGAAGTCAATGCAAACTCTTTGAAGTAAACACCTTCTTTTAACTATTAAGGGTTAATGCCACACGGTCAAGGTTAGGCTTGCACGGATCGGAAGGACCTTAGGAACGTACCTGAGGTCGAATTGTGCTTCTCACCCTAACGGTTCTCTCACTGTCACCCAAAAGCAAATGACATTGAGGGCCAGGCTTCCTTTTTGCGCCTTCTTTTTTTCAAGGTCGCAGCACTCAGAGCGAGCTACGGTCAAGCGGGCGTCTCGTTGAACTCTGCACAGCCTGGAGACTATGGTGATGCCATTTTTGTGTTGATTTCAGAATGCCATTTTGGTGATGGTCCCTCTCCGTTTAAACATATTGCTAATGTACAAAAGTCAACTAGCAAGTCAGTGTCCACCAGTCAATTAGATGTCATTCTGACACCAAACTGATACCAATTGACACCAAACCCACTTTTTCCAACTCATTTAGAAGCCAACTATCACATATGTCAGAGCAGGCCCATAATTCACAGCGCCATTAGTTTAAAACATAATAAAAACGTAAAACACATAGTTACGTTCTAGCTGCGGGTCCAGGTCAGACATTATGTGAAGGCCTATGTGAGGCGACCCCGAATCCCGAGTTTCGGCTCGATAGGTCCTTCGGTGCCCGAGTAAAACCCTAATTGGTGCTGAAAATCCACTTTTTCCATGCCTTGCTATGGGGTCCTTGAATGAGCTATCGGACCGAAACGTTGGGGTCCGTCTCTATGGGCCGAGCCGGTTCCAATGCACCTAGTCTTGTGTCTCTGAGACTTTTCTAAATGTCGCCATTTTCGTAATGGTCAAAATGAATTGAAGACATTGCAAATGTACGAGGCTATTTCTCGGTCCGAGAACCTTCTAGAGCCACCTAACTCACCACGCACTATCGACCCAAGGTCTAGAACAGGTTTCTAAAGTTTCGGAACTCTAGGTCTGACGGTTCTTTTAGCTCGAACAAAGCTAACTATTGGAGGCACTGTCTGTCTCTACAACCCCCAATACGTCCCTCCTTCCAAGTTGTGTGTCTGTGTGATTTAGTTTTCCTTTGAAATTTTATGGGAAAAATGACTGATTTACAGTTCATGGGGTTGCCTAATCACACATATGAAGTTTTGGACAGATCTGACTTTTTAACCCCTCGAAACAGCCCCTGAGACACCAATTAAGGCACTTCCGGTTGTCACAGGAAGCTATAAGTCAACACATATCCTCACTGGGCTATGCTTTTACAGAATCCTGAGTTTTAAGTCCTTACGTTAAGAATTGACTGATTTACACAGGGTTGAATGCACTATGTCTATCAAACTGCAGGCAGGTAATGGAAAAACACTTTTAGGGTGATTTTAACCACTTCCGGTTGGTCCAGGAAGCTTAGAATCAACACAGGTAGACCTCATACTGGCCTGATGGACTGTCATCAAAGACAGGTTCATACGGCATTCATAACCCATATAGACTTCAGGTTGAATTTAGGGGTTCAGGCAATGTATTCCTATGGGGAGAGAAGTCAATGCAAACTCTTTGAAGTAAACACCTTCTTTAACTATTAAGGGTTAATGCCACACGGTCAAGGTTAGGCTTGCACGGATCGGAAGGACCTTAGGAACGTACCTGAGGTCGAATTGTGCTTCTCACCCTAACGGTTCTCTCACTGTCACCCAAAAGCAAATGACGTTGTGGGGCAGGCTTCATTTTGGGCCTACTTTTCTAATGGTCGCTGCGCTCAGACCGAGCGAGCTACGGTCAAGCGGGATATCTCGTTGAACTCGGCACGGCCTAGACATTATGTTTATGCCATTGCCTGCTCTCTGTGTCTTTGAGAACCGCACTTTTTCACTCCATCCTTGCTGTGTGTGCGTGTGAGAGCTTTTCTTTGACATCTGTTGGGAGAAATGACTGATTTACAGTTCATGAGGGTTACCTAGTCACACATATGAAGTTTTGAAAAGATCTGACCTTTTTAACCCATGGAAACTGCCACTGTGACACCATTAAAGGCACTTCCGGTTGGCACAGGAAGCTATAAATAAACTCATATCATGATTGGGGTATGCCTTTACAGAATCCCGAGTTTTAAGTCTTTACGTTAAGAACTGAGTTATTTACGGAGGGTTTAGTGAGTGTGTGTTATTTCAGAAAATCATAGAAAATCACAGAAATCTCGCAGAGCTCCGCAGCACACTTTAAAAAGATTCGTAAGAACAACCTGCAACTGGATCTGTAACCGTTGAAAAAAAAAACACCTATCCGTGAACATCACCAAGGTGTCGTTGTACGATTTCTCTTAAATGACGATAGATAAATGGCTGGTTCTTTTTTATTGACACCAGAGGCTCCTTGACTTTGACGTGAAGTGGAAAAATAATTTCTCTATTTTCATTTTGGACCTTTAATCCCAGATAAATGGCCATAACTCAAAAACCGTTGAGGCCTAGACGCCATCTTGTTCGGGGCCAACTGCCCATTATGCCGCCCCTACGCTCACCGAGTTTCGGCTTCTAAATATTTTCAGTTTTCGAGATAAGGCCCCGTCGTGAATCGTGATGTTTTGTAGCAATAGCCATATGATTGCTTATGCCCTCTTGTGGGAATTTCCGGGACATGGGAAAAATGACATAAATCTTATTATTTTTGTAAAACGGAAACCGAATGTCCGACAACGTTCATTTGATGACTTCCTGGTAGGTCCGGCCCTGCCGCTCGGCCCGACGCCGTCCGCGAATTTTACAAACGATTTCGGACGTCTAGTAAGGGACCGTACATTTGCAATATGGACTTTCTCACTAACCATACAGGTACTGCCGAATTCTTCCCTTATGTATGGAAATAAGCTAGTGAATTAACTGTCATCTATTGCATGTTAATGCCAATGCAATACCAAGCAACAATCCACTACACTGAATACACTGACTTTATAAACATATAATAGTGAACTATCTATGTCAAGTAAACATATTTTGAAAAAAGGATGAATATGTGATTGTCTTATGGTTGATCTTATTGTTACAACAAGTCAAATTTAACATGACAACATTGAATTATTTCTGAATGAGTCTCTATTCACAGATGTAATTGGCAATTATATGTTGATAATTGGCAAATGAGTGTCCCTTTTCATGTCCCTTTAATCATTTATGTCCAAAAATGCCATTGTGTGGAAACGTGGCACACAGATTTAAACCGCTCAATTTTCTCGATGGAATCCCACACCCATTGTAAGCCAGTACAAACCACAAGACACACACACACACACACACACACACACACACACACACACACACACACACACACACACACACACACACACACACACACACACACACACACACACACACACACACACACACACACACAGACCCCAGTTATACACACACATACACACACAGACAATCCTCCACATACCACATGCACACAGACACACATATAGACCACCCTTAAACACACAAACTCACATCGGCAGACACACACAGACATAGAGACCCACCACCACACACTCGCAGGGCCTCATGCAGGAGTGACATCATGGTTTGGATGACAGCACGTCTTCCAGCCCTATTAGTGTGATTGTAGTTGGCTCCGCCGCACTGATTTATGGGTAATATGTGTCCCCCCCCCCCTTCAGTGTGTTGATTTATGGGTCATATTCTGGTGCCTTTCTCCCTGTACCGCAAGACTTGGAAGAGGGAATACTATCCAAATAATGACATGACGAGACAGAGAGACAGAGAGAGAGAGAGAGAGAGAGAGAGAGAGAGAGAGAGAGAGAGAGAGAGAGAGAGAGAGAGAGAGAGAGAGAGAGAGAGAGAGAGAGAGAGAGAGAGAGAGAGAGAGAGACCCCCGCTACTACTTGCTAAACTGAGCATTGCGATTGGCTCATATTTTATTTTGAATACACACTTCAGTCTGCCCGTCCGTTTGTCTGCCCATCTTTCTGTCTGTCCCCACTACTATCTCTCTTTCTGACATATTTCATCCTTGTCGCCCTTTCCTCTTTAATGTCATTGTCTGACTGTGAACTGAGTGTCTGTCTGGACTTTCTCTATCACTCAGAAGGCAGGGCGGAGGGTGGATAGGCTACTGTAGACAGTGTGTCCAAGCCTCAGAAGTCTCTCCCTGGGCTGTTTAAAGCCCTATTAACTCTCACTGTCTAGCGTGGCATTGGAAAAATGATTAAAAGGGAGACAAACTGCCCACAGAAAGTCTTCTCATGCCACCCGCCACCCTCCTCAGATTCCTCTGCTCTGCTTCCCAGTAAAAATTCAGACACTACTCCCTTCGCACACATACGTGTGTATATGTGTGCAAACACTGCACATGGATGCACACACATCTGTGTTGGTTTTGCATTAGTAATAGCCATTATGTTTTCAAGGAGTGATCTTGGAAAGGAAGAGCGGCATGAAAAGACATGCAATTAAAAGACAACGTGTTTTTGGTGCTACTCGATTAGTGATGCTCCTAGTGGCTAGCTCATTAGCTAATAAACGCTCGAGCAAAGGTCCAGATCACACAGTGTGTGTCAACCAGGAAAGACAGAAGGGAGCACAGCGTCTGAAGACCCTCCATGGCCTCCCTTCTGGTCTATTCCCCTGTCTATCCCTCTCTCTCTCTCTCTCTCTCTCTCTCTCTCTCTCTCTCTCTCTGTCTCAAGTTCACATTCAAACAGGCTTTATTGGCTCTGCATCAGAAACCAAAGCAGGACACTGACTGTAGCCTACAACAATCACTTTCACACCACCGTCTGTCTTGCTCTCTTTCAACACACACCCACAGTCTCAGTTTTTCTCTCAATGTCTGTTTTCTCTATTTTCTTTCTGTGAATCTATTGTGTCTACATATATGCAGTTGACAAATCCCAAAATGCTCCATTCGACTTGCTCTGGATACCAGCAGTTGCCTGTACTGTAACTGTGTAGTTCTGTCAGTTCAGTTGGTATCGAGCCTGGTCGTTTGGCTTGACAATGGCGATAGGAATTGGAAAAGCAATACAATATATTTTTTTAACCTTTATTTAACCAGGCAAGTCAGTTAAGAACATATTCTTATTTTCAATGACGGCCTGGGAACAGTGGGTTAACTGCCTGTTCAGGGGCAGAACGACAGATTTGTACCTTGTCAGCTCGGGGGTTTGAACTCACAACCTTCCGGTTACTAGTCCAACGCTCTAACCACTAGGCTACGCTGCCAATACAATACAACAGCCCAGCGACGTGGAAATAGGCTATCCCTACAGGGATCTGTTCAATCACCCCTAACATTTAATGGCTTAGATGTGTGAGAGTGTCCTGGGGCTGTCTGTTATAGCTACAAAAGGCTACTGGGAACCCAGGGAGAGTCTTTAAGAAACCAATTGAAAGTGTGTGTGTTTGTGTGTGTGTGTGTGTGTGCCTGCGAGCATGTGTGAATTATTAGTCAACCGACATTCTCCCCCTACCTACTGACTGACAGAACCTGAGACAGCAGCGACGCCATGCCGCTGCGCCTCAACAGAGCATGCTGGTTGCTCTGGGCTTCCCAGACATCTCCAGGAGCAGCAGACTGATTGGCTGACATTGATTGACTGAGAGAGGACGTCGTCTTCATGGCGATGGTGGTGGGAACTACTTCTCCTGGTGTTCTCTCTTGGATGTCCCTGGCACGCCTACCCCAATGGACTGATTTCTGACAAATATCCCTCCTCTAAATGATTTGTCTTCCCTGGAATTTCTGTTTAGATTTCCACTGTCTTCCTGGTGTCTCTCTGGTGTCTTCTCCTCTACAGATTTCATACCCGGTGAGGAGGTGTTGAAGCATAGGTGATCATGGGAGGAGAGAGGGCATTAAAAGCAGATTAAAATGATGACGATTTCGGTATGCCTTTTCAGGAGAGTGCTGGTATGCTTGACATTTACTCTGTCTATGAGCAATGTTGTTATCCCTGCTCAGAACACACACACACACACACACACACACACACACACACACACACACACACACACACACACACACACACACACACACACACACACACACACACACACACACACACACACACACACACACACACACACACACAGGTTCCTCCTCTATGGTCTGGTCCAATGTTCACACCATGTGGCATTCTGACATTTTCATTCTGACAACTTCGCAACACTATCGACTTAACTTTAATGGCATGCAATGTGCACCTCTCTAGGTGCATCTCTCTCATGCAGTGCATTTGGAAAGTATTCGGACCCCTTGGCTTTTTCCACATTTTGTTACGTTACAGCCAAATTCTAAAATTGATTAAATAAATGTTTTCTGTCATCAATCTATACACAATACCCCATAATGACAAAGCGAAAACAGGAGTACCTTATTTACATAAATATTCAGACCCTTTGCTATGAGACTTGAAATTGAGCTTAGGTGGATCCTGTTTCCATGGATCATCCTTGACATGTTTCTACAACTTGATTGGAGTCCACCTGTGATAAATTCAATTGATTGGACATGATTTGGAAAGGCAAACACCTGTCTATCTAAGGTCCCACAGTTGACAGTGTTTATGTCAGAGTAAAAACAAAGTTATGCTCCCCATCCAACCTGTCAAAGCTTGAGAGGATCTGTGGAGAAGAATGGGAAAAACTCCCCAAATACAAGTCTCTAAAAATCTGTTTTCGCTTTGTCATTATGGGGTATTGTGTGTAGATTGACTAGGGAAAATATGTATTTAATCCATTTTAGAATAAGGCTGTAATATAACAAAATGTGGAACAAGTCAAGGGGTCTGAATACACTGCATTGTATCTAACATCTGGCTTACTAACACAAATGGACAGGAGAAGTTCATTGGTCCTAATAAAAGTGACATGAGTTGTTGCTTGTGACACCAAGCGTATCGGCCTGGTTTATTTCCTGTTGGCGAGTGTCAACGTAAAGGTGGCCCCTCCATGTTTAATTGGGGAAGCTAGATGATAATGTGCTGGAAGGCCTAAAAGTTAGCCTGGTTATACCAAAGTGTATGCTGTGCTCCCTGAGAAACAGATATCAATAAAAACCATGTACAGGCAAAGGAAACATTGTGCAGATATCATGGTTCCACCTGTCACCAGAGGGAGGCAGAGGCCGTCCTAGAGACATTAACAACACTCAGGTGTGTCCTATTTACTCATTATGATTTCCCTGTTAAAAGAGGTGTTTCTGTTGTCCTTTGCTGAATCTTGAATTACGTGCTGTGTGCATCTTGTCTCTTCTCTGCACCTGGGTCCAACCTCACGACAGCAAGAACAACTCTTCCAGATATCAGAAACCCTCCAGTTACTTACCAACTCCCTCCATCCACAGTCCAACCCCAACCCAGGAGGAGCCAATGCCCAAGTCTCATCACCCAGTTCTACAGGTATCGCCATAGTTCCTCCAGGGAACCTGCATTGGGAGCTGAAGATCCCAGCCCTCGAAGCGGTATGACAGCCACCCAGGAGGATGCAAGGGGTTCCTCAACCAGTGCGTTGGTGTTCGAGCTACAGTCCTCCTCATTCCACATCGATCGGGCTATGATCACCAACATAATCTCTCTAGTCTAGGGGAAGGCCCTGGCGTGGGAAATGGCAGTGTGGGAACAGCAGCCACAATCTTGCAGCTCCATATTAGCCTTCACTGCAGAGTGGCGATGAGTCTTCGACCACCCAGTCGGCTAACACCAAAGGGCCAGACCAGTGTCTGACCTCGCCATTGAGTTCCACACCCTCGCCCCAGAGAGTGGGTGGAATACGGAGGCACTGGTCACCGCTTTCCACCAGGGGTTGTCTAACTCCATCAAGGATGAACTGGCCTCTTGGGAGCTGGGAAAGGACCTCGAGTCCCTGATAACGCTGGCAGTCAGGATCGACAACAACCTCTGAGAACGCGTGAGAGAGCACTTTTTTTGATGGTATCCCGGTTTCCTGAGCACCAGTATCCCGGTTTCCTGAGCACCCCAAGCCCCCCGTATGAAGCATTGAGGAGCCCATGGAGCTGGGACACACAAGTCTGAGTACAAAGGAGCATGACAGGTGGATGAGCGAAGGCTGCTGCCTCCAGTACGGAGGTCTCGGCCATCTCCGTGCTACATGTCCAGAGCTGACGGGAAATGCCAGGGCTCACCAGGATAAGGGGAGACCCTGATGAGCTGTGCAGTTACCTCGCGGCTACACAGTCTGTCTCTACCCACAATCCTCCACTGGGACAACCGTCAGCACCGGATTCAAGCCTTCATGGACTTTGGGGCCGCAGATAATTGAATTGATCAACAATTACAAATCCGCTGCGTAAAATGTCCCATCTCTCTGCAAATTCAACCCCTCAATGGACCCATTGGCTCCGGCCAGGTGGAAAATCAGACCAAGCCCATTCTACTGCAGGTTGGGGTGAATCACTCAGAGACTCTTAGTTTTCTTTTGATCATGGCTCCAGAGAACCACCTTATCCTAGGGTACCCTTGGCTAGCACTACTACACTACTCTCCTGGTCCATGGGAAACATACTGGACTGGGGTAAGAACTGCCAGACTAAATGTCTAAGACCCCCATCTAGAGCCTCACTGCGTCCTCCTGCATCCATTGAAGACAAAGACTTTGCCGCTCTCCCGAATACTTCAACCTCCGGTAGGCCTTCAGTAAGAGGCAAGCCGCCACCCTTCCTCCTCATCGTCTGTACAACTCCGCCATAGAACTCCTACCTGGCTCCACCCCTCCCCGGGGCGTCTTTACTCCCTCTCAATCCCTGAAGCTGCAGTCATGGACAATTACATCCGGGAGTCGCTGGACGCAGGTTTCATTCGCTCCTCAACATCCCCAGCTGGTGCAGGTTTCTTCTTCGTGGGAAAGAAGGATGGAGATCTGTGGTCCTGCATCGACTACCGAGGGCTGAACAGGATCATGATTAAGAACCGTTACCCCCTACCCCCGAGGTCTGCCACCTTGGAGCTGGCCCAGGTGGCTCAATTTTTCACTCAACTGGACCTCTGCAACACTTACAATCTGGTGAGAATCAGGAAGGGAGATTAATGGAAATCTGCCTTTAACACCACTAGAGGCCACTATGAGTATGTAGTCATGCAATTTGGATTATCGAACTCACCAGCAGTCTTCCAAGCATTGGTCAATGGCACTCTTAGGGATATGTTGAATCAGTTAATCTTTGTGTACCTCAACGACATCGTGATCTTCTCAAAGACCCTTCCGGAACACATCCTGCACGTCCCCAAGTCCTGAGACACCTCCTGCAGAGTCAACTATACGTCAAGATTGAGAAGTGTGAGTTCCATGTATCCCAAGTCTCTTTCCTGGGCCACATTATCTCTACCACTGGCATGCCAATGGACCCAGTTAACCTCTCTAGGGTATGTGGGATGCTAGCGTCCCACCTCGCCAACATCCAGTGAGATTGCAGAGCGCCAAATTCAAATACAGAAATACTCATTATAAAAATTCCGAAAACAAAGCATATTTTACATAGGTTTAAAGATTAACTTCTTGTGAATCCAACCACGGTGTCAAATTTAAAAAATGCTTTATGGCGAAAGCATACTTTACGATTATTTGAGAACATAGCCCAGCAGACAAATCATTACAAACTGTAACCAGCCAAATAGAAGAGTTACACAAATCAGAAATAGAGATAAAATTAATCCCTTACCTTTGATGATCTTCATATGGTTGCACTCAGAAGACAATCATTTACTCAATAAATGTTCCTTTTGTTTGATAAAGTCTCTTTGTATCCAAAAACCTCTGTTTTGTTCACTCGTTTTCTTCAGTAATCCACAGGCAGTTAAAACAGACAGACATAAAAATCCAAATTGTATCCGTAAAGTTCATAGAAACATGTCAAACGATGTTTATATTCAATCCTCAGGTTGTTTTTAAATTATCTATAATATTTCAACCGAACAATAACGTCATCAATATAAAAGGTAAACAAGAAAGGCACTCTCTCGGGATTGCGCATGAAAAAGCTCTGTGACACGGTAGGGTCCACTCATTCAGACTGGTCCTATTCCCTCATTTATCAGAATACATGCCTGAAACCATTTCTAAAGACTGTTGACATCTAGTGGAATGCATAGGAAGTGCAATTTGAGTCCTAAGTCAATGGATACTGAAAATGAATACTGGCATTGAATAGAAAACTACAAAACCCCCCAAAAACCACTTCCTGAATGGATTTTTCTCAGGTTTTCACCTTCCAAATAAGTTATGTTATACTCACAGACACTATTTTAACAGTTTGGAAACTTTACTATGTTTTCTATCCAAATCTACCAGTAATATGCATATAATTTCTTCTGGGCCCGAATAGCAGGCCGTTTAAATTGGGCATGCTTTGCATCCAAAATTCGGAATGCTGACCCCTACCCTAGAGAAGTTAAGATTAGGGTGCGGTCACTGACTAGCCCATCCTCAAACTAGTCCAGCGGTTCCAAGGGTTTGCCAATTTTTTCAGGTGTTTTGTACAGAACTTTAAAAAAAGTATTATTATTTTATTTTCTCCCCAATTTCGTGCTATCCAATTGGTAGTAGTTAGAGTCTTGTCTCATCGCTGCAACTCCCGTACGGACTCGGGAGAGGTGAAGGTCGAGAGCCATGCATCCTCCGAAACATAACCCAACCAAGCCGCACTGCCTCTTGACACAATACCTATCCAACCCGGAAGCCAGCCACACCAATGTGTCGGAGGAAACACAGTACACCTGGTGACTTATACGGAACTTATGTGCAGTGGCAGCACCTCTCACGGACCTACCCGCAAGTCCCAGACCTGTTTTGGCTGGTCCCCTGAGGCTGACAAGGCATTCATGGAGCACAAGGGACATTTCACCTCCGGACCCATCCTTGTTCATCCTGAACCTACTTGTCCCTTCGTGGTAGATGTGGACGCCTCGGACTCCGGAACAGGGGAAGTCCTTTCATAGTGCAACAAAGGGGACTAGAGAATGCACCCATGTTCATTTCTTTCCGAGTGGTTCTCGACAGCAGAATGATGTAGGCAACCGTGGAGCTCTTGGCAGCCAATTGGGCTCTTGAGGGGTAGAGCCACTAGTTAGAGGGGGCACCTTATCCTTTTGTGATCTGGATGGACCATCTTCTTTGGGATAGGGGGCAGCACAGAACTGCCTCCTACTCAGTCCCAGATGCTAATATATGCATATTTTTATTAATATTGGATATGAAACACTCTGAAGTTTCTAAAACTGTTTGAATGATGTCTGTGAGTATAACAGAACTCTTATGGCAGGCAAAAACCTGAGAAAAAATCCAAACAGGTAGTGGGAAATCAGAGGTTTGTAGTTTTAAACTCACCCCTATCGAATACACAGTGGGATATGGGTTATTTTGCACTTCCTAAGGCTTCCACTAGATGTCAACCATCTTTAGAACTTTCTCAGGCTTCTCATGTGAAGGGGGGCCGGATGGGAGCTGTTCGACTAAGGTGTGTGCCTGCAGCCTCGTTCTCAGTCATGCGCTTTCACATCTCTCATTATATTGCTTTTCTACAGACAATGGAATTCTCCGGTTGGAACATTATTGAACTTTTATGATAAAAACAAGTTTCTTCTAACTGTAATATAACTTTTTGAACTTTTCGTCCGTCTGGACCAGATCGCGCTTTTGGATTTGTTTACCAAACGCCCTAAACAAAAGAAGCTATTGGACATAAATGGACATAAATGATGGACATTATCGAACAAAACAAGCATTTATTGTGGAACTGTGATACCTGGGAGTGCATTCTGATGAAGATCATCAAAGGTAAGTGAATATTTATAATGGTATTTTTGACTAATGTTGACTACCCAACATGGCGGATATTTCTCTGGCTGGTTGGGCTCTGAGCACCGTTCTCAGATTATGCCTTTTCCGTAAAGTTTTTAAAAAATCTGACACAGTGGTTGCATTAAGGAAGTGTTTATCTAAAGTTCCATGCATAACACTTGAATTTTCATCAACATTTATAATGAGTATTTCTGTCAATTCATGTGGCTCTCTGGAATATCACTGCTTGTTTTGGAACTACTGAAAGTAACACGGCAATGTAATATAAGATTTTTGGATATAATTATGAACTTTACCGAACAAAACATACATGTATTGTGTAACATGAAGTCTTATGAGTGTCATCTGATGAAGATCATCAAAGGTTTGTGATACATTTTCTCTCTATTTGTGCTTTTTGTGACTCCTCTCTTTTTTGCTGGAAAAATGGCTGGGTTTTTCTGTGAGTTGGTGGTGACCTAACATAACCTTTTGCGGAGCTTTCGCTGCTAGCAGAATCCCAGTCCTAGACATGATAAGAACTAAGCCAGGAGGTCGAACGCTCACCAGGCTAGGTGGGCTCAGTTTCTTAACAGATTCAACTTCACTCTAGCCTATCACCCGAGATCCAAGAATCAGAAAACAGGTGGCCTGTCCCGCCAACACGATGTCTCTAACGAGGAGAGGGACTCGTAGCCCATCATCCCCAGCTCCCGCATTATGGAGTAAAGATACCATGGTACAACAAGCCTAGACGCGAAAACCTGACGGCGGCGGGGATTCCACTAACAGACTTTATGTTCCACGATCAGCCAATTATTGAGTGCAACAATGGGGACACTCTGGGCATCCAGGCATTAATTGAGGTGGAAATTCTGGTGGCCCAACATAATTGAGGATGTGAGATCCTATGTTGCGGCCTTTCACCTGCGCCCAAAGCAAGTCCTCGCGATAGTGACTGGCTGGGTTGCTCCAACCTCTGCCCATCCCTAGCCAGCCCTGGTTCCACCTGTCTGTAGACTTTATCACAGGGTTACCTCCATCCCAAGGGTTTACCACTATCCTGGTGGTCATTGATTGATTATTCAAGGCAGCCCATTTCATTGCATTACCCAAGTAACCCTCAGCGAAGGAGACTGCTGATCTCATAATTACCCATGTCTTTCGACTACACAGACTTCCCCAGGACATTGTCTCGGATCGTGGGATTATGTGCCATGTGCGAGATTTTTAGATTTGATAGGGAAGCTGAGAGGTCAAATATACTGTTAAGATTTTCTACTGCCAAGTTTCCACCTTCACTATTACAGTGGAACATTTTACCCAGGAAATTGTCTTCTACACCTGCTTCTATACCTGCATTGCTACACGTGCTTCTACACCTGCATTGCTTGCTGTTTGGGGTTTTAGGCTGTGTTTCTGTACAGCACTTTGAGATATCAGCTGATGTACGAAGGGCTATTTAAATAAATTGGATTTGATTTGATTTAAAAGGGACTGAATTTCTTTTTGCCTAATTGTTTTTTGGTAGGTTTCCAAACTGCATTCCTTCCATCTATAGCATTTCTTAATGTTAGTCAGTTCCTTTGGCTTTGATGCCTCATGATTGAATATTGCTCTGTTCAAGTAGACTGGGATTTTGCTGTGGTCTGATAGGGGTGTCAGTGGGCTGACTGTGAACGCTCTGGGAGACTCTGGGTTGAGGTCAGGGATAAAGTAGTGTACAGTACTACTGCCAAGAGATGAGCTGTAGGTGTACCTACCATAGGAGTCCCCTCGAAGCCTACCATTGACGATGTACATATCCTGCATGCGACAGAGCTGCAGGAGTCGTGACCCATTTTTGTTGGTTATGTTGTCATAGTTGTGCCTAGGGGGGCATATGTGGGAGGGAATGCTGTCACTTGCAGGCAGGTGTTTGTCCCCTTGTCTGCTGAGGGTGTCAGGTTATTGTCCGGTTCTGGCATTTAGGTCGCCACAGACTAGTACATGTCCCTGGGCCTGGAAATTATTGATTTCCCCCTCCAGGATGGAGAAGATGTCTTCATTAATCTTGACACTACCCATACCACATGCGGGAGCGTAATCATCGCCTCAAACTAATTAGCATAACGCAGCAGACATAAATATCCCTAGAAAATGTTCCTATTCATGAAAATCACAAATGAAATATATTGAGACACAGATTAGCCTTTTGTTAATCACACTGTCATCTCAGAATTCAAAATATGCTTTACAGCCAAAGCTAGACAAGCATTTGTGTAAGTTTATCATGGTATAATGCTATGCTAGGCTCTGCTAGCAGCAGGCAACATTTTCACGAAGATAAGAAAAGCAATCAAATTAAATAATTTACCTTTGAAAAACTTCAGATGTGTTCACTCAGGAGACTCCCAGTTAGATAGCAAATGTTCCTTTTTTCCCAAAATATTATTTTTGTAGTACTTCACGTTTGGCTGAGAAATCGACTGGAAAATGCGGTCACTACAAAGCCAAACTTTTTTCCAAATTAGCTCCATAATATCGACGGAAACATGGCAAACGTTGTTTAGAATCAATCCTCAAGGTGTTTTTCACATATCTATTCGATAAAATATCCACCGGGACAATTGGTTTCTCATAAGAAGCGATTGGAATACTGGCTACCTCAGTACTTTACGCAAGATTTCTGCGGGAGCCATCATGTGGTCCCTTACGGCTATTCTTCAACATAAATGCGTTAAAAGACGTCACAATGCTCTAGACACCTTGGGGAATACAAAGAAAGCGTAAGCTCATTCGTAGCACATTCACAGCCACATAAGGAGTCATTGGCATGCAGGGCTTTCAAAATATGGGGCACTGTTTGGATTTTTATCTGGGTTTCGCCTGTAACATCCGTTCTGTTGCACTCACAGACAATAGCTATGCAGTTTTGGAAACGTCAGAGTGTTTTCTATCCAAAGCTGTCAATTATATGCATAGTCGAGCATCTTGTCGTGACAAAATATCCCGTTTAAAACGGGAATGTTTTTTTTTATCCAAAAATGAAAATACTGCCCCTTAGTTACGAAAGGTTAAAGTATGTGGATTCTGGTGGGGGGAGGCTATAGGTAGCACACAGGGGGACATTTTTCTCTGTTAAGATAATGTCCTTTTGAATTTCTAGCCAAATGTAAAATGGGTCTGCTCTATACCAAATTAGCATACCCCCTGTGTCCCTTCCTTGTTTCACTCCTGGTAAATTAGTGGATGGGACTACCAGCTCTCTGTAACCTAGAGGGAAACCAGTGGGTCCGTCTCCTCTATGCCAGGTTTCTTGCAGCATGACAATGTATGTATTCTTTCTCTATGTCCTCCCTACCACTGTTTGTGCAAGAGTTAGAGAGAAGATAATCGCCTGGCAACCAAAATTGAAGTACAACAACTCCGCTTGGTGGCACCCACCGTTTTGAGCATGTTCCGAGCCCCTTTTTGCAACGGACAGCGCGCTCTGACTGGAGAGAGGGAAGAGGACAAAAGAGAGATGGAGAAAGAAAGAGGAAAAGAAAGAAAGAAAGAAAGAAAAAAGAAAGAAAGAAAGAAAGAAAGAAAGAAAGAAAGAAAGAAAGAAAGAAAGAAAGAAAGAAGGATAAAGAATTGAACAGGTGAATACCACTGCTGGTGATTTGACCGCATTAAATTGAATGTGAGTTTCTGTTGGAAGAAGAGAGTGAGGTTTGAGGGTGAGAGAAGTAAAGAGTGAAGGGGGCCAGCATTGGACGCAGGTACGTGTCTGCAGAGAGCCGGGTCGCAACGTGCAGAGGATATGGGGAAGCTGTGTGTGTGTGTGTGTGTGTGTGTGTGTGTGTGTGTGTGTGTGTGTGTGTGTGTGTGTGTGTGTGTGTGTGTGTGTGTGTGTGTGTGTGTGTGTGTGTGTGTGTGTGTGTGTGTGTGTGTGTGTGTGTGTGTGTGTGTGTGTGTGTTGCTGTCGAGGCCTTCCGGGAGGTGGTGGCTTAGTGTTTTCATGCCAAGTTTTCGCAGCACCTGGTGCATATGCGGTGAAAGATGGCAGAGCTACAGGGTTTTCTGTCAGACTTTGAGACATCCCAAAAATCTATCATCTCACGAAAACGTCTGTAGCGTCCAAATGGTTTTGCCTAAAAACGAGTATGCCCCCTCTATAGAAAGATGAGACTCACACAAAAACGATGATCCATTTTGCTATACGACTTGTATGAAGTCGGTAAAGACAATCTGCCAACTTCTGTTTGTGTCATCCGAACAGCTTGGGCTACATACTAATATGTGGAAAGGCGAGACTCTCATGAACGTGTCAGTTGTTTTCCTCTGGGACATCCACAAGCCTTACAAGACTCAACGGAAGGCCCCCAGTACCAGTTAAAAAAATAATAATTTTAGTACAGTACCAGTCAAAAGTTTGGACACACCTACTCATTCCATTTTTTTAAATTTTCTTGTACTATTTTCTACATTGTAGAATAGTAGTGAAGACATCAAAACTATTAAATAGCACATATGGAATCATGTAGTAACCCAAAAAGTGTTAAACAATTCAAAATATATTTTATATTTTATATTCTTCAAAGTAGCCACCCTTTGTCTTGATGACAGCTTTGCACACACTTCTCTCAACCATCTTCATGAAGAAGCAACCTGGAATGTACATCAATTAACAGGTGTGCCTTGTTAAATGTTAATTTGAGCCAATCAGTTGTGTTGTGACAAGGTAGAGGTGGTATACAGAAGATAGCCCTATTTGGTAAAAGACCAAGTCCATATTATGGCAAGAACAGCTGAAATAAGCAACGAGAAACGACAGTCCAACGTTACTTTAAGACATGAATGTCAGTCAATCTGGGAAAATTTCCAGAACTGGCCTTCAGGATCGAATTGCTGCATAGAAACCACTACTAAAGGACAACCAATACGAATAGACTTGAGACTAAAAAGTATGTTTGAATGACACAGAGGGGGAGTGTTTTTACAGCTAATGCCAGTTTGCCTGAGGCTGATGCCGTGTACGTGTTTCCGTGTAGACTCTCTTTCAAATAAACTCATATACATATACAGTTGGCATTGCTTTTATGATTTTAGTTGCCCTTGATGTCCTTCGTTTTTAATGTTTTAGTTTTTTTTTTTTGGGGGGATGCATTGTAGTTTGCTGTTTTCTTCTATCTTTTTATTTTTTCTCTTTAGTTCATTATCTTGGTTTTGGTGCATTGGGGGTTCTTGGGGGAGGGGTTCATTTTCTTGGTTTTTGGTGCATTGGGGGTTCTTGGGGGAGGGGTTTCATTCTCTTGGTTTTTGGTGCATTGGGGGTTCTTGGGGGTAGGGGGGGTTCATTCTCTTGGTTTTGGTGTATTGGGGGTTCTTGGGGGTGGGGGTTCATTCTCTTGGTTGTTGGTGTATTGGGGGTTCTTGGGGGTGGGGGTTCATTCTCTTGGTTGTTGGTGCATTGGGGGTTCTTCTCTTGTTGTTGCATTGGGGGTTCTTGCATTGGGGGTGCATTGGGGGTTCTTTGGGGTGGGGGTTCATTCTCTTGGTTGTTGGTGCATTGGGGGTTCTTCTCTTGGTTGTTGTTGCATTGGGGGTCTTGGGGGTGGGGGTTCATTCTCTTGGTTGTTGGTGCATTCGGGGGTTCTTGGGGAATGGAATTAACAGTATTTTTATTTTTCCTCTTGCGGGGGGACTGTGGGAGGGGTCTCGAATGGTTGAGGGACAGCTTTTGGGGAACTGTGGGGGGGATCTTGGAGGATTCGGGTTCACATTTTTTGGCCTGGTGGGAGATCTGTCAACGCGCCCTTGAGGAGAGAATTGACCCTGGATGCTTCTATGTGTCACTCTGAATGGGAGTCTGTTGGTTGACTGGTATGGTGTAATTGTTGAGCGGATTCACTGCAAGTATATTGTTTTGGATATTCCATTTTATTTTAATTAAAGGAAGAGACTTGCTTGGGCCAAGAAACACAAGCAATGGACATTAGACCGGTGGAAATCTGTCATTTGGTCTGATGAGTCCAAATTTGAGATTTTTGATTCCAACTGCCGTGTATTTGTGAGATGCCGATCATGTAAATAAGGACTATTATAGAGACCAAGAAGGAGAGGGATGGAGGGATGCAACAGATGACCTGGCCTCCACAATCACCCGACCTAAACCCAATTGAGATGGTTCGGGATGAGTCGGACAACAGAGTGAAGGAAAATCAGCCAACAAGTGCTCAGCATATGTGGGAACTCCTCCAAGATTGTTGGAAAACATTCTAGGTGAAGCTGGTTGAGTGAATGCCAAGAGTGTGCAAAGCTGTCATCAAGGCAAAGGTTGGCTAGTTTCAAGAATTCAAAATAAAAATATATATTTTGTTAAGTTAAAAAAATGTTTACTACATGATTCCATATGTGCTACTTCATAGTTTTGATGTCTTCACTATGATTCTACAATGTAGAAAATAGTCAAAATAAAGAAAAACCCTTGAATGAATAGGTGTGTCCACACTTTTGACTGGTACTGTATATATGGAGATAGTTTAGTGTCAAATATACAAAGAGTTTCCTGATCTTTCTTTCATCTTTCAGATATAGGACAGACACTTCAGAAAAAACGTCCTTTTAATTTGCATGGGTATTATCTGTTGTTCCATGTAGTGAATCTGTTATTTAATGCGTTTGTATGGGCCAATAGCAGTAAGGCCAAATTCAATGTTTCACCAAATAATATAGCTTGGTGGAACCCCTCCCCCCTTGCCTTGATTTTCCTCTCTCTTTCCCCAAATGTTCTAAAAGTACTGTTTTAGAGGCTGACCAGTCAATTCCCTGGGTAAACTATCCATTAACAGAGCTACCGAGGTGTGTGTGCGTGTGTCTGCAGGTGTGCGTGTGTGGAAAATGGACAATTAGAGACTCTTGTTCCCTCGGAATGGATGCTTTCCATGGCTCTGTGGGGCTTTTTAAGTGCCACCACCATTACAGCTGTGTAAGTGACTGTATGGGAGACAGCGATGCAGGAAATGAAGCTAGAGGAGGCTTTGTGGGCACTGAGTGGAGCACTGTGGAGGGAGAATCAGAAATGAACTCTTGTGTTCCCTTTGGTCCTCACAGTTGCTATAGTCCATTTTATTTGAGTCATTAAATAGAGATGTATATTATATGGTTGTTTTAGCAGATTATTTTATGTGAATGACTTACTTTTATCTCAAGTGGCTTACAGCATGTAGGAATTGAACCTGACACTCTGGTTTTGCACCATGATCCAACCAGCTGTATTCTGATGTACAGTAGAGGTGGATACATGGCACACATCACAATGCCACAGATGTCTCGTGTTTTGAGTGAGTGTGCCACTGGCATGCTGCACTGCAGGAATGTCCACCAGAGCTGTTGCTAGATAATTCAATGTTCATTTCTCTACCATATGCCACCTCAAACGTCTTTTTAGAGAATTTCAAAGAACGTCCAACCGGCCTCATAACCGTAGACCATGTGTATGGTGTCGAGTGGTTTGCTGATGTCAACGTTGTGAACAGAGAGCTCCATGGTGGCAGTGGGTTAATGGTTTGGGCAGGCATAAGTTACGGACAATGAACACAATTGCATTTTATCGATGGCAATTTGAAGGCACAGAGATCCCGTGAGGAGGTCATGAGGCCCATTGTCGTGCCGACAATCCGGCGCCATCACCTCATGTTTCCCAGTTCTCTGTGGACCGGCATACTCACCAGACAGGTCACCCGTTGAACAAGTTTGGGATGCTCTGGATCGACGCGTACGACAATGTGTACCAGTTCCCGTCCAATATCCAGCATTTCCTACAGCTATTAGAAATGGAGTGGACAACATTCCACAGGCCAAAATCAACAGTCGGATCAACTCTATGCGAAGGAGATGCGTTATGATGCATTAGGGCAAATGGTGGTCGCACCAGATACTGACTGGTTTTCTGATCCACGCCCCTACCTTTTTTTAAGGTGTCTGTAACCTACAGATGCATATCTGTATTCCCAGTCATGTGAAATCCATAGACTAGGGCCTAACGACTTTATTTCAATTGACTGATTTCCTTATATGAACTGTAACTCCGTAAAATCTTAGAAATTGTTGCGTGTTGCGTTTATATTTTTGTTCAGTTTACAAGTACATTCACAATTAACCCCACTAACTCTCTAGGAACCATGGGTTCCCACTTTCTCTCTGTCACCAGGCAGAGATACCCTGGCTGGGTCTACTGACAAGGGGGTGGAGGGGGTGGTTAAGATGATAATGACTACACGGGGGACATCTCCCTACTGCGGAGGCACTGGGATGAAATGCTCAAAAGAAGACTGTGGTCCCTAATAGGTCAATATGTCACTTTGGCTGACTTAGAAGTGTGCACACACACAAGCACTACATTAAATTACCTTGACTAACCTGTACCCCCGCACATTGACTCGGTCCCGGTACCCCCTATATAGCGTCGTTATTGTTTTTTATTTTTTACCTCTAAATGTTGTATTATTTTCTTGACTTTTATTCCCTTATTCTCAAAACTGCATTGTTGTTTAAGGGATTGTAAAGTAAGCATTTCACGCGTATAAACCCTTTGTTTAAGCATCAAGGGTGTTAACATGAGCCTATGTACACAGTTATCTGTGTGTGATTGTAATCTATTCCCGAATTACACTTTATTGATACTGTTTGGGACTACAGCATTGCACTTGGTTGGAGTTTGGGCTGCACAGTGAGGAGGCTTCTTTGAATCTAATGGGGAAATTCCCACGAGGAATTCATCTTGACTGCTGGCCCCACCTGGTCTCCGATTTAGTATTGGCCTACGGTGCTCATGTCTGTTTCCTCTCTTTTTCACAGTCTGGGGTCAGCAGACAGGAAAGAGCCCCAACAATCAAAGTATGTTTCTTTCTCTCTGTTTCTTCTTCTGTCAACTGAAAAGAGTACTTTTCCTTTACAAAACATGACCATAAGTATGTGGACACCTGCTCGTTGAACATCTCATTCCAAAATCATCATCTGATCCTAGATGAGCATTATGCTCTCAGACGCTTTGTGAATAGGTGCCCTGGTATTCTTGAGGAATCTGACCTGGTTCTGAATGGTTCTTGAGAAAGGATGTTCATTCGCTAATTCGTTCTCAACCCCACCAGTGATCCGTCCTAATCTCATACTGATTATAAATAACAGTAAGTGAATTATTATAATAAATTGCCAGTCACCAGCAGGTTCAGCGCGCCACTGTTTAGTTTGACAATAAGCTGTTTGAGTTATTAATTGCTTATAATTTTACGCCACACGTGTGCGATGTTATTTAGTTCACACTTTCTCTCGGTTTTCGAACCAAAACCATGACAGCTTTTATAACGGCTCTCACCTGTTTGCCCAGAGACCAAGTGATTGAATCACTCTAAGCATGATTATGAGTTGGCCTTCAATGTCGATGTGAGTGAAGCCAATTCACCTCATTAATCCGGTTTCCATCCAACCTCTTTATGCGAGTAAAGTGCATATCGGATAAAACAGGCCTGATGGAAACAGCACATTTGTCGGTAACCTATCCAAAAGGTTGGTGGGATCTGTTTTAGTCTGTAAAATTAATTATGCGAGAAATTAACTTGGAGTCACTCAATGTTGTGTGATCCTCCGACTACAACATTGGCCCTGCCCCGCCATCCTTTCGGAAAAGCTGACCACGACTCCATTTTGTTGCTCCCTGCCTACCGACAGAAGCTAAAACAAGAAGCTCCCACGCTGAGGTCTGTTCAACGCTGGTCCGACCAATCTGATTCCACGCTCCAAGACACGTGGACTGGGATATGTTTCGTATTGCGTCAGACAACAACATTGACAAATACGCTTAATAATAATAATATATGCCATTTAGCTGATGCTTTTATCTAAAGCGACTTACAGTCATGTGTGCATACATTCTACGAATGGGTGGTCCCGGAAATCGAACCCACTACCCTGGCGTTACAAGCGCCATGCTCTACCAACTGAGCCACGCTTATTCGGTGAGCGAGTTCATTAGAACGTGTGTTGAAGATGTCGTTCCCATAGCAACGATTAAAACATTCCCAAAACAGAAACCGTGGATTGATGGCAGCATTCGAGTGAAACTGAAAGCGCAAACCACTGTTTTTAACCAGGGCAAGGTGACCGGAAACAGGAGCGACTACAAACAGTGTAGCTATTCCCTCCGCAAGGCAATCAAACAAGCTAAGCGTCAGTATAGAGACAAAGTAGAATCGCAATTCCACGGCTCAGACACAAGAGATATGTGGCAGGGTCTACAGTCAATCACGGATTACAAAAAGAAAACCAGCCCAGTCACGGACCAGGATGCCTTGCTCCCAGGCAGACTAAATCACTTTTTTGCCCGGCCCGCAACCAAAACATGCTGACTCTCCTTCACTGCAGCCAAGGTGAGTAAAACATTTAAACATGTTAACCCTCGCAAGGCTGCAGGCCCAGACGGCATCCCCAGCCGCGCCCTCAGAGCATGCGCAGACCAGCTGGCTGGTGTGTTTACGGACATATTCAATCGATCCCTATCCCAGTCTGCTGTTCCCACATGCTTCAAGAGGGCCACCATTGTTCCTGTTCCCAAGAAGGTTAAGGTAACTGAGCTAAACGACTACCCCGTAGCATTCACTTCCGTCATTATGAAGTGCTTTGAGAGACTAGTCAAGGACCATATCACCTCCACCCTACCTGACGCCCTAAACCCACTCCAACCCACTCCAAATAGGTCCACAGACGATGCAATCTCAACCACACTGCACACTGTCCTAACCCATCTGGACAAGAGGAATACCTATGTGAGAATGCTGTTCATCGACTACAGCTCAGCATTTAACACCATAGTACCCTCCAAACTCGTCATCAAGCTCGAGACCCCGGGTCTCGACCCCGCCCTGTGCAACTCGGTACTGGACTTCCTGACGGGCCGCCCCCAGGTGGTGAGGGTAGGTAACAACATCTCCACCCCGCTGATCCTCAACACTGGGGCCCCACATCTCCACCGCCGCTGATCCTCAACACTGACTGGGCCCCAAATGGCATATATTATTATATTATTATTATTATACAAGGGTGCGTTCTGAGCCCTCTCCTGTACTCCCTGTTCACCCACGACTGCATGGCCACACACGCCTCCAACTCAATCATCAAGTTTGCGGATGACACAACAGTGGTAGGCTTGATTACCAACAACGACGAGACGGCCTACAGGGAGGTGGTGAGGGCCCTCGGAGTGTGGTGTCAGGAAAATAACCTCACACTCAACGTCAACAAAACTAAGGAGATGATTATGGACTTCAGGAAACAGCAGAGGGAACACCCCCCTATCCACATCGATGGAACAGTAGTGGAGAGGGTAGCAAGTTTTAAGTTCCTCGGCGTACACATCACAGACAAACTGAATTGGTCCACCCACACAGACAGCATCGTGAAGAAGGCGCAGCAGCGCCTCTTCAACCTGAGGAGGCTGAATAAATTCTGCTTGTCACCAAAAGCACTCACAAACTTCTACAGATGCACAATCGAGAGCATCCTATCGGGCTGTATCACCGCCTGGTACGGCAACTGCTCCACCCACAACCGTAAGGCTCTCCAGAGGGTAGTGAGGTCTGCACAACGCATCACCGGGGGCAAACTACCTGCCCTCCAGGACACCTACACCACCCGAGGCCATAAAGATCATCAAGGACAACAACCACCCGAGCCACTGCCTGTTCACCCCGCTATCATCCAGAAGGCGAGGTCAGTACAGGTGCATCAAAGCTGGGACCGAGAGACTGAAAAACAGCTTCTATCTCAAGGCCAGCAGACTGTTAAACAGCCACCACTAACATTGAGTGGCTGCTGCCAACACACTGACTCAACTCCAGCCACTTTAATAATGGGAATTGATGGGAATTGATGTAAAATATATCACTAGCCACTTTAAACAATGCTACTTAATATAATGTTTACATACCCTACATTATTTAACGCATATGTATACGTATATACTGTACTCTATATCATCTACTGCATCTTTATGTAATACATGTATCACTAGCCACTTTAAATTATGCCACTTTGTTTACATACTCATCTCATATGTATATACTGTACATCTACTGCATCTTGCCTATGCCGCTCTGTACCATCACTCATTCATGTATCTTTATGTACATATTCGTTATCCCTTTACACTTGTGTGTATAAGATAGTAGTTTTGGAATTGTTAGCTAGATTACTCGTTGGTTATTACTGCATTGTCGGAACTAGAAGCACAAGCATTTTCGCTACACTCGCATTAACATCTGCTAACCATGTGTATGTGACAAATACAATTTGATTTGATTTGATTTGGATGCAGTTCATTAGGCTACAGAGAATAATTTTACTTGTCAAACTGCAGCGAAGCATCGATCATCATGTCACCAGAAGAAGAACATCGATTTTTATTGGAAAGGAGCATCAAGCTCCTCATCGTGCACGTCACCGTGCACTTTCGCCACCCTGTGAAGTTCATCGATGTTGAACTCAAGTTGTTACTCAGCATTGAAACTCTATGGCAAAATAGTATGTTAATACAAATGTTCACTTCAGTATAACTCACCACTGGCTTTCTTGTAAGGGTTGGTTTTCTCTCACCTCTTTTTTTCAAAATATATGTTAGGGCTGTGTGTACATTAGTGTGTGTGCATTCATATTCTCCTTAGTTCCCAGTTTAAAGACTGGTGGCATCATAGCCAAGTACCATGCTCATGCATTTGAATTGAGTGTGATAGCACTCGGGTGGTTTCATAGCAACAAGCTTTCTTACTTGCTGAACATGAAGGTGTGTGTTGTGACCGCTACATTCCTCCACTCTGACTCTGACCAACAAACAAAATATACCATCTCTTTTCACCACCTAGGTGTCTACTGAACAGTTGTTCAGATTCCTCAGCTTTTTTTTATTTTACCTTCTTTTAACTAGGCAAGTCTGTTGAGATCAAATTATTTTTTTAATGACGGCCTACACCGGCCAAACCCGGACAACGCTGGGCCAATTGTGCACCGTCCTGTGCGACACAAATCACGGTCAGTAATTTGTGATACAGCCTGGAATCGAACCAGGGTGCCTGTAGTGATGCCTCAAGCAATGAGATGCAGTGCCTTAGACCACTGCCCCACTCGGGAGCTGAAAAATTGGGGGATTTGAGTTTGAATGTCCTTTGCATTTCTAAATCAATTTCAAACTATTATATGAGGCCCTGTTATTACTTGAAATTATCAGGTAAGGCTGGGAGTGTGATATTCTGTCACCTAGCTAAATTATCCATAGGCCTCCTACTGTATGATATGAGTCACCGAATAGAGGTGCAGCCTCCTAAAGTAGGCTGTAAAGAAAGAGACCGAGAGATAGAGACATTTCTGAAACACACACAGGCTCCTCACTCACTCACTCACTCACTCACTCACTCACTCACTCACTCACTCACTCACTCACTCACTCACTCACTCATATTGAAATCATAATTAACCTGAAACACTAGGAATATGTGCAGACACCCAGTCTTCTACGGCCATCCAAATTGTCCATCTAGTCTTTTCGTCTCCCATCAGTCCCAGAGGTGGATCTTAAGGGGCTTAGTGAAAATGTGTGTGTGTGTATGTGTGTTACATGAATGAGGTTGCAGACAGTGCAGGAAGGAAGAGATGTGGTTGGAGGAGCTCACGGACGGATGGTGCCCTGGATTTAAGGAACGGATGTCAGGGAGAAAGACCCTTGATTAGCCTAATTTATTCAGAGGAGAAGACCTGTGTAATTGTTCTCAGATGGGGGTTAGGCGGGGAGTGGAAAGGGAAGGGGTTAGCCAGAAGGTGAGGGCGAGGGGTCGGAAGAAAGGTGGACGGAGGAACTGAGAAAGTCTCACTATTGTGCACTTTTATTTGAAGGTCATCCCATGACCTTACCATCTCATCTCACTCTTAAGTCTCTCTTTCGCTGGGCTCGAAAATGTACTGTATTTGTCACCTCATTATGTCTCATGACATCTCATTCTCATCTTACCTCTGTCTCAGTCTGCCCATGATTAAACATTAGAGGCAGAGGAGAGGACTGAGTGGACAGGTCAATCAGACCCAGCCCCCAAAGTCCAGGTACAAGCCCCCAGAGCTCAGCCCCAGAGCCCAGCCCTAGAGCCCCGCCCCAGAGCCCAGCCCTAGAGCCCCGCCCCAGAGCTCAGCTCTAGAGCTCAGTCCCAGAGCCCAGCCCCAGAGCCCAGCCCTAGAGCCCAGCCCTAGAGCCCAGCCCGCAGAGCCCAGCCCCAGAGCCCAGCCCTAGAGCCCAGCCCTAGAGTCCAGCCCCAGAGCCCAGCCCCAGAGCCCAACCCCAGAGCCCAGGACCCAGCCCACAGAGCCCATCCCCAGAGCCCAGCCCCAGAGCCCAGCCCCAGAGGCCAGCCCTAGAGCCCAGCCCCAGAGCTCAGCCCCTGACCAAGAGCCCAGGACCCAGCCCGCAGAGCCCAGCCCTAGAGCCCAGCCCCAGAGCCCTAGAGCCCCAGAGCTCAGCCCCAGAGCCCAGCCCCAGAGCCCAGCCCCCAGCCCGCTCAGCCCCACCCAGCCCTAGAGCCCAGCCCTAGAGTCCCCCCAGAGCCCAGCCCCAGAGCCCAGCCCCAGAGCCCAGCCCCAGAGCCCAGCCCTAGAGCCCAGCCCCAGAGCTCAGCCCCTGACCCAGAGCCCAGGACCCAGCCCGCAGAGCCCAGCCCTAGAGCCCAGCCCTAGAGCTCAGTCCAGAGCTCAGCCCCAGCACCAGAGCCTAGCCCCAAGCCCAGGTCCCAGTCCTAGAGCTCAGCCCCGGTCCCAGAGCCTAGCCCCTAGCCCAGGTCCCAGCCCCAGAGCCAGCCACAAGGTTTAGGTGGTCTGCCGTTTCATTCCCAGGCTCCCTTTTGTCAATTGGAATGCGCCTCCAAGGCATTGCTGGGAAATGGGAGAGTAAGAGGAGAGCGAGAGCGAGAGTTAGACTTGGGGTCTGAAGGTTCCCCTGTCTGCCGAAATATTGTTCTAAAAAAACATTGGGTTTTAAAAATTCTGTGCAAATATATATATTGGATTATTTAGAATAGGGCCTGTGGAAGGAACAGGCAGGCCAGGGAGATAGCTGGTTCCCAGGGTTTCTGTGTGTGTGTTTGTGTGTGAAAGGCAGGCGGGCTGTAATGTCTGTGTAGTGTGTCATTGTCATGTGTGTATGTGTGTGAGTGTGAGTGGGGCTTGTGTACTGCCTTGCAGCGGCAGTCTTTGATGTGGGTTTGGCTGCAGTGCAGCTCTGATGGTCCACAACTTCCCAAGCACGAGCGAGGACGCCAAAGCGCTTCGCAAGCAGAGACACAGATTATTATGAGAAGGCACCCGGCCATAATTGTGTGTGCGCACTTAGTTTTGTGTGTTTTTATAGGGGGGGGGGTTCTATGAAGAATGGCCTTTTCCATTCTGTCCCTCTGAAAAGTAGACGCAAACACACACACACACACGCGCACACACACAAGGGCCAAGAGCCCAGCAATAAGAAAGAGGTGGGCGATGAAGAGAAATCGGGAGGTGGACTAAGGAAACACCCTACTCTCTGAAAGAGTCTCATAGGTTAAGAAAGTGTTTACATTTGAGTCATTTGGCAGACACTCTTATCCAGAGCGACTTACTTGTCGTAAGTGCATACATTGTAGATTTCTTTCCCATACTGGTTCCCCGTGGGAATCAAACCCACATCCCCAGCACTGCAAGCGTGTGTGTGTGTGTGTGTGTGTGTGTGTGTATGTCTGCTGAAAAATGATCGCTCTTCATGAGAGGATTAGGGAGGCGACCGCCATAAGCACTTCTATGCACTTGACAGGCCGTTTCTCCAACAAGATCTCATAGTTTCCCTTCGAAATTCGATATATTATGAATGATTAATTCCGCGTGGTCACAGGGTTACTTCTGTGGTCACAGGGTTAAAACAGAAACAACTCAAAGGTTAACAATTTAGGCATTATGTGGTGGTTAAGGTTAGGGATATGGTTTGGGGAAGGCTTAAAACAAAATAATATAAAACGACTTGCTAGGTATAATCCTTATTCATAGTATTCTCACTGCTGCTAGATCATTGTGAAGTTCTTTAGCGCAGTGGTCTAAGCAGAGCGCTCTTACTTCAAGCCTCGTGACTTCGTGCCCAGTGCTGATTTCGTTGTTGTTTTTTTGCACCGAGTAAGGCATATACCGAAGTCTTCTGGACCTTTTCAAATGTCTAAAATCGCAGTCTATTTCTAGTGACCAGCCTGCCTTCCTCACACACCTAACAGATTAGGTCACACACGTGAATTCAGCCTTTCAGTTATGTCTGGAATCAAACATTGATGACTCTCTGAACACTCACGCATGAACACACACATGAAAATACACACTGACATATGAGTTTGGCTGCGTGCGTCTTTGCTTACCGTTTACCTGCCTTAAAGGCTCAGCAGACTTTACGTGTCGTAACAAAACGGAACGGAACCCAGAACTTGAAAGTCATTTTTGTCACAAAATGGATGGCTTCCTGTAGTACGTAGGCCAGCCTATGGAGCTTTTAATGCAGATTTGCCCCACTGAAATGTTGAAACGGAACGGATTAGTCCTTGTGCTGCATTGGGGACAGTGTTGTGTAAACAATGAATCTGTAGTTTGCCACCAAACTTGCTTGTTTGAAATGGAACCAGAAAAGTGTATTTTGGTCCTCTTTCTCTTTTGGCACTAAGTTGTTTCACAAAATAATTAGCTGTACACCTATCAATTCAAATGGTTAAAAAAAAATAAGCACCAGTTTTGCTATAAATCTGTGAAAACAAAAGTGATGAAAGTATAAAGTATAAATGCCAAAAGAATGACGCAGGAGGAGATGGCTTCCGTTTTACAGGCTCCTAACTAACCAATTGTGCTATTTTGTGTTTTTTCAAGTTGTTTGTCATTTATTTTGTACATAATGTTTCTGCCATTGTCTCTTATGACCGAAAATAACTTCTGGATATCAGAACAGCGATAACTCACCTCGAACTCGACAAATACTTTTTCTTTAACAAGTCAGACGCGAAGGATTTACCCCAGATACGCGACCAGGCCCAAATCCCAGTTTTCGCATGAAGAACATACACTGGTACAGAGGACGCAGGTCCGGGTGCCTTGTAACCCGCCTCTACCATCCATCCTATTGGCCAACGTGCAATCATTGGAGAATAAACTGGATGAGCTCTGTTCAAGACTCTCCTACCAACGGGACATTAAAACTGTAGTATCTTATGTTACACTGAGTCGTGGCTGAGCGACGACATGGATAATATACAGTTGGCTGGTTTTTCTGTGCATCGACAGGACAGAACAGGTGCCTCCGGTAAGACAAGGATTGGTAGTCTGTGTCTATTTGTCAATTTGCGCTGGTGCGCAAAATCAAATATTAAGGAAGTCTCAAGGTTTTGCATGCCTGAGGTAGAGTATCTCATGATAAGCTGTACACCACACTATTTACAAATATATATTTCATCTTTATTTTCGGTAGCTGTCTATTTATCACCACAAACCGATGCTGGCACTAAGATCACACACAACGAGCTGTATAAAGCCATAAGCAAAAAAGAAAATGCTCATCCAGAGGCGACGCTCCTGGTGGCAGTGGACTTTAATACAGTCAAACGTAAATAATCGTAGGGCCCAGTACATCACCGGGGCCAAGCTTCCTGCCATCCAGGACCTCTATACCAGGCAGTGTCAGAGGAAGGCCCTAAAAATAGCCAAGGACTCCAGCCACCCTAGTCAGAGTGTTCTCTCTGCTACCGCATGGCAAGCAGTACTGGAGGGCCAAGTCTAAGTCCAAAATACTTCTTAACAGCTTTTACCCCCAAGCCATAAGCCTCCTGAACAGCTAATCAAATGGCTACCTGGACTATTTCCATTGTCCCCCTCCCCCTTTTTTTACGCTGCTGCAAATCACTGTTTAATATCTATGCATAGTCACTTCACCCCTACAGTGGATGCTCAACTAAAAGCTTTGTGATTATGCTGTGGTTTCATACAGTACCCTGCGTCACCACTTCATTGCTCCAGACCAGCGCAAGGGGGAGTTAGAGCACTGATTATGCTTTTGGGTCCCAATTTCTGGGCGACATAAACCAAATAGAAACTGATAATTGTGCACGACTTCAAAATTGAATTTCATTGAACTGAATGTTGAGGATGAAGACGGTGATTGAATTTAGAACAATAGCATAAGAATTACTATTCCTCTCATGCACACACACAGAAAAAATACACTTATTTTTTTGTTACTACTCTTCAGTATTACTTACTAAAACTGTTGTTACACCAAGGTTTTTATTCTAAAAGAAACGTAGACTATAGTTAGGGTGTGGAAATGTTAGGATTATTTTGCCTACTCCCAACTAGAGAACAGTACCCTATTGGCGCAGGGGTCTAAGACACTGCATTGCAAACTATTTTGCTACAGATTATATCCAATTACATTGGAAGCAACATTCTTTCCGCAATATTAATCTGATCCACCCTCCAAAAAAAAAGAAAAAAATAACATTTATTTTACAGTAGCCTATGTATTGCCTACCAAAAACATCTGTTAATACATGCAACATAGAAACTACATATCCTAATGTTAGAAAATAGAATATAGGGTCTTCCGGGTGGCGCAGTGGTTAAGGGCGCAGCTGTGCCATCAGGTTCGTGCCCAGGCCCTGCGTCCGTGGGGCGACGCACAATTGGCCTAGTGTAGTCCGGGTTAGGGAGGGCTTGGCAGGTAGGGATGTCCTTGTCTCATCGGGCGCAGTGTGCGCTAACCAAGGTTGCCAGGTGCACGTGTTTCCTCCTCCGGTTGGCTGTGTTAAGAAGCAGTGCAGCTTGGTTGGGTTGTCGGAGGACACATGACTTTCAACCTTCCTCTCTCCCGAGCCCGTATGGGAGTTGTAGTGATGAGACAAGATAGTAGCTACTAAAACAATTGGATACCACGAAAAAGGGGTAAAAAAAATAAAAATAAAATAAACTATATTGCTACAGATGTTGGTTGTACCGTGCCGGCCACAACTGGAAGACCCATGAGGTGACGGGGGGCTTTAATGTCTCTCCCTCTAAAAACAGAAATAAATCATTCTAAATAACAAACTGGCTTTATTTACAAATCTCACCCCATGTTCAAGAATGGCCTTTTTCTCGCTCACTTTACGTTATATCTCCAAAATATCATTATTTTTTAAACAAAGCGATTATTATTATTATTAATAAATGTATATTCATATATAATCCCCTTACTTTTTCTCACTGATCAGATTTGCCCTAACAAAAATATCCTTTAGATATTAATTTAGAGTCCTCCAATTCTCTAAATCTAATTATTGGCTGGGAGTCACGTCATTGATTTTTTTTTTTGCGATATACTGTATGCCTACCGTACGCGACTTGAGTCTCACTAGTGTTGAGTAGTGTGCTGTTAAAAGTGGTGTAGGTCTTATTTATTTTAAAAGCATATTGAAGATAGAAGCAATAGGATTTGAAGCAATAGCCTACCCGATGTGGTCAACTATTTCAGCACCATTTGGCGCTGCTCTGAGACAAGCATGGGGTCTGGTCTTGTTAAATCAATTAGATTTTTATTTTCACTGAAGCTCCATTTGGGTATTGGTCAGACTACAATTAGGGTGTGGAAATGTTATGCTCTTAGTACTGTGACCTACCTCCGACCGTCACGTTGTACAGAGCCATATTTTCCGTTCATTTTTGGGGGAATAGAAACACCATAATATTAATCTAATTTATTAAGCCAAATTTCTTAAAATCAATCCCATATACTATGTTATTACAAAAAAAGGTTTGAAATTCTCTTGTGCAGCCAATATTGAAGGCTTCAAATGCTCTCGTGGTCAAACTAGCACTAACTAGCATTAACCTCTTACGTCGACCCGACACGAATGCGTCCCATCTAGCCATCTGGAAATGCAAATGGGCTACGCTAAATGCTGATAGCACTCGTTAAAACTCAAACGTTCATTAAAACACACATGCAGGGTACTGAATTAAAGCTACACTCATTGTGAATCCAGCTTACAAGTCAGATTTTCAAAATGCTTTTCGGCGAAAGCATGAGAAGCTATTATCTGATAGCATGCAACACCCCGAAATACCTGAAGGGCACGTAAACAAAATAATTAGCATAGCCGGCGCTACACAAAACGCAGAAATAAAATATAAAACATTCATTACCTTTGACAATCTTCTTTGTTGGCACTCCTAGATGTCCCATAAACATCACTATTGGGTATTTTTTTCGATTAAATCGGTCCATATATACCCTAAATATCGATCTATGAAGAGTGTGTGATCCAGGAAAAACACTGTTTTAAAACTGTTTTAAAACGCAACGTCATTTTTTAAAATGAAAAAAGTCGACGATAAACTTTCACAAAACACTTCGAAATACTTTTGTAATCCAACTTTAGGTATTAGTAAACGTTAATAATCTATCAAATTGATCACGGGGCGATGTGTATTCAATAGCTCCACGTCTTCAAATCATGGTCGGAAATTTGCTTTCCAATAGACAATACATGCAAGTGGCGCATTGATATATTTTCCAGTTTTCAGTGATCAGTTTTTCTTGCGCTTTTCGATGAAACACACGTTATGTTATAGTCACAGCCATGATTTAACCAGTTTTAGATACCATTACCCCCTGTATATAGCCTCCACATTGACTCGGTACCATTACCCTCTGTATATAGCCTCCGCATTGACTCGGTACCATTACCCTCTGTATATAGCCTCCACATTGACTCGGTACCATTACCCTCTGTATATAGCCTCCACATTGACTCGGTACCATTACCCCTTGTATATAGCCTCCACATTGACTCGGTACCATTACCCTCTGTATATAGCCTCGTTATTGTTATTTTATTGTTTTTCATTTTTTACTTTATTTTATTTAGTAAATCTTTTCTTAACTACATTTTCTTAAGTAAGCATTTCACGGTAATTGTTACACCTGCTCTGTTCGGCGCATGTGACAAATTTGATTTGATCTATAGCATCAAGTAAGTAGCCTATTTTGCATTGATAACTACATTTGATTTCAGCGACTGTTCAAACAATTAACCAAACAACATTGCATCCTCATTAGAATTGCCTCAAAACTTATTTGTTTAGAGGTAATAACTATGGGATTCTAGGCTATTTTGAAATGGTAAAAACAGCTGTTAACCATGTGCTTTTTGTTAGGGCTAGGGTTGGGTTTACCGAAAGGTGCACGTTGTCCAAAGAATCAGACTCTGCTCAAGTACACGCACGCCTGTTAAACAACCGAGTAAGCTGTTCATTTCCCTATAGACTCACAGTATATGAGATGTTAATATCTTTGCTTTGGTGTGAATGCAATTCCAAGATCCCCCCCTTCTCACCCCTTACACAAACACACACACACACACAATTTGTTTTATTATCCTTGTGGGGACCAAACAATTGATTCCCATTCCAAATCCTATTTTCCCTAACATCTAACCCTAATCCTTAACCTAACCCTAACCTTAACCCCAAACCCCTAACCGTAATTGTTACCCTAAACCTAACCCCTAAGCCTAAAATTGTATTTTTCCTTGTGGGGACCGGTGAAATTTCCCCACTTGTCAGAATTGTCCTTGTTTTACTCTCCTTGTGAGGATTCTGGTCCCCACAAGGATAGTCAAACCAAACACACATACACTCTTCTCCTCGTTTTCCTCCAGCCTCCCTCTCCCTCTTCCAGCACAAATAATCCCTGCAGTCTGCAGACTCAACCCTGATTGGAATCTTGACGCCGGTCTCAATTGTGGGCTTGGGAAATGTGGGGTGTCCTGTCTGCCTGCCTGCCTGCTGCAGTGTGGGAGCCACGCTCAGCCCGTAAACAGCATACCAGAGGGCCTCCGCAAGCCCTCCCCCTCTCTCTCTCTCACACACACACACACACACACACACACACACACACACACACACACACACACACACACACACACACACACACACACACACACACACACACACACACACACACACACACACACACACACACACACACACACACACACACACACACACACACACACACCCTCTTCTCCATCCCTCCACTGTTACCCCTTCGCTCCCTCCTTTACTCAGTTAAGCCAACTAGCCGGTAAGCCAGGCGGGAGGCAGACAGGGAGCACACACATACTCTCCTCCTCTCAATCACTCCTTCAAACCATACTCCCCCTCTCCATCCCTCCTTCACCTCCCATTCTCTCACTCCTCCAGCCAAGGAGTCCTTAAGCCAGTGCAGACAGACAAGCATACAGGGAAACTGTGGAGGCCCCTAGGTTTTTGGGTGGGTTCACTTTGTTCTCCCTCTGCTCTAAAAGGGGGCAGCTGTTGTTTTCTAAGGCCCTTGTTGTATTTGTTACAATGTATAATATGCTGGAGAATGTTGGAATTTGATTGTGACATTTTGGGCATTTGTGATGGTAAATTGTAGCAGTATTAGTCTGGTGTTTAATCTGACCCTGGTGTTCGGTTTTGGAGACAGGCCTGGATTTGCAAAGGAGCCAATAGGCAGAGGGTAGCCTATTTATTTTTCTAATTCTCTGTATGGTAATAATTATACTTTTATTTAGCAAAGTTGTTGCTTGCATCATTCAACACAACACAATACACTACATGTTCGTTTTACCCTTTTGTTTGCTCTAATGGGCCCCTGGCCTGGTGCTCTCCACCTCTAATTTGACTCCCGATCCATCATTTATCCATTATTTATCTGCCTCTGCAAACTGAGTCACCCGACCACACTTCAAAAGGGAGAGAAGGGGGAATGATGTCAAAAAAAGCGCAGAGGGAAGCGAGCGAGAATAGAGGGGAGAGAAGGAACTGAGGAAAATATGCATTTTATGCTCCATGGGATTTTCTGTAATCGCCTGTTATGGGAAAAGGGGGATGCGAAGGAGTGATTGTGAGGATGATGGAGGCTTGATGGTGTCTGTTGAATAGAGAGATGACACACACACACAGTATATTTATGAGTGTGAGTATTACCCCTGTTTCACAATGGTGAAATTTTGTCAAACTGTAACTGTCAGGCAAATAATTGCAGATCTCACGGTAATTGATCATTAATTAGGCCTCCACGCATACAAACCACCGATGTACTGCCTGTGGAACATCTACATTAAAAGAAAATGGAGTAAATCCATTTAATATACACCAGCACAATAAATCCATTTTGCGGACTACAGGGAAAGGAGGGCTGAGCACGCCCCCATTTACATCAATTGGGCTATAGTGGAGCGGGTTGAGAGCTTCAAGTTCCTTGGTGTCCACATCACTAACAAACTATCATGGTCCAAACACACCAAGACAGTCGTGAAGAGGGCAGGACAATGCCTATTCTCACTCAGGAGACTGAAAATATTTGGCATAGGTCCTCAAATTGTCAAAAAGTTCTATGCACAGTGGTATGCTACTTGATTAGAGAACAACAAGTGCAGCCTCAGGCAAGGAACAGAGCATAGGATTTTATGGAGACTTCATCCAAATCATCAAATCAAATGTTATTTGTCACATGTGCTGAATATAAAAGGTGTAGAACTTACCATGAAATGCTTACTTACAAGCCCTTAATAACATGTTTCACTAGATCAATCTCAAACTTTGCACACACGCTGCTGCCATCTAGTGTCCAAAATCTAAATTGCACCTAAACGGCAATAATACGTTATGGGCTTTCTCTTGCATTTCAAAGATGATTAAAAAAACAACTTGTTTTTTGGGTTTGTATTATCTTTTATCAGATCTAATGTGTTGTATTCGTATACATTAAATTCACATTTCCACAAACAAAAGGTTTCTTTTCAAATGATATTAACAATATCCATATCCTTGCTTCAGGTACTGAGATACAGGCAGTTATATTTGGGTGTCATTTTAGGCAAAAACCAAAAATGCTGAGATTTTTTAAGTGAGAAAATATTTGCTAAAAAAAATGAATAAAAAAATCTAATAAACGAATGAAAAAAAATAAGTAACACCATAAAATAACAATGAGGCTTTATATACATGGGGTACCGGTACAGAGTCAATGTGGAGGGGTACAGGTTAGTTGAAGTAATTGATGTACTATGTACATGTACAGGAAGTAGGAGTAAAGTGACTATGCATAGATCATAAACAGCGAGTAGCAGCAGCGTAAAAAAGCATGTCATGCAAATAGTCTGGGTATCCAAATGTTCAGCAGTCTTATGGCTTGGGGGTAAAAGCTGTTAAAGAGCCTTTTGGACCTAAACTTGGCACTCCGGTACCTCTCGCTGTGCAGTCGCCAAGAGAACAGTCTATGGCTTGGGTGGCTGGAGTCTTTGACAATTTTTAGGGCCTTCTGTAACGAACTTCTTCGTCTGACGAGGAATAGGATGGATCGGACCAATGCGCAGCAGCGTGGTAAGTGGTCACGTTAATTTATTAAACCGAACACAAAAATAACAAAGGAGAAAACACGACAAAAACGAAACAGTTCTGTAAGGTGCAACAAAAACACTAAACAGAAAATGACTACCCACAACCTATAGAGGGAAAACAGGCTACCTAAGTATGGTTCTTAATCAGAGACAACGATTGGCAGCTGTCTCTGATTGGGAACCATACCAGGACAAACACATAAAAATACAAAACATCGAACAAAACATAGAATGCCCACCCCAACTCACACCCTGACCAAACTAAAGTAGAGACATAAAAAAGGAACTAAGGTCAGGACGTCACAGTACCCCCAAAGGTGCGGACTCCGGCCGCAAAACCAAAACCCATAGGGGAGGGTCTGGGTGGGCATCTGTCCGCAGTGGCGGCTCTGGCTCGGGACGTGGACCCCACTCCACCTTAGTCTTGGCCCACAGACCCCGGCCCCTAATAGACGGGAGACTCTGGCAGCGCCGGACAGGCGGGAGACTCTGGCAGCACCGGACAGGCGGGAGACTCTGGCAGTGCTGGACAGGCGGGAGACTCTGGCAGCGCCGGAGTATAGAGCGACTCTGGCAGCTCCGTAGTGAAGGGCGGATCTGGCAGCTCCGGAAAGACAGGCGGCTCTGGCAGCTCCGGACAGACGGGCGGCTCTGGCAGCTCCTGACTGACGGGCGGCTCTGGCAGCTCCTGACTGACGGGCGGCTCTGGCAGCTCCTGACTGACGGGCGGCTCTGGCAGCTCCTGACTGACGGGCGGCTCTGGCAGCTCCTGACTGACGGGCGGATCTGGGGCGGCTCTGGCAGCTCCTGACTGACGGGCGGCTCTGGCAGCTCTGGACAGACGGGCAGCTCTGGCAGCTCCGGACAGACGGGAGACTCTGAAGGGAGAAGACACAGAGCTGGGGAGACCTATAGGAGCCCTCCTCCTTGGCCCGAGGCACCGGATGCACTGAGCCATGGAGGCGCACTGGAGGTCTCGAGCAACGAGCCTGCACAACCTGTCCTGGCTGGATATCCCCTGTAGCCCGGCAAGTGCGGCGGGTTGGAACAGACCACACTGCGCTGTGCTGGCGAACCGGGGACACCGTGCGTAGGGCCGGTGCCATATAACCCGGGCCAAGGAGACGCACTGGAGTCCAGATGCGCTGAGCCGGCTTCATAGCTCCTGGCTCGATGCCCACTCTAGCCCGGCCGATTCGCGGAGCTGCGATGTAGTGCACCGGTCTATGAGTGCACACTGGGGACACTGTGCGCCTCATCGCATAACACTGTGCCTGCCCAGTCACTCTCTCGCCACAGTAAGCATGGGGAGTTGGCTCAGGTCTCCTACCTGACTTTGCCAATCTCCCCGTGTGCCTCCCCAAATAAAATTCTGGGGCTGCCTCTCGTGCACGATACCTCGAGCCAGTTCCTCGTAGTGTCGCCGCTCCACTTTAGCTGCCTCCAGCTCCGCTTTTGGACGGCTATCCAAGATTTCCTCCCATGTCCAGGAGTCCATTCCACCCTGCTTGGTCCTTTTGTGGTGGGTAGTTCTGTAACAAACTTCTTCTTCTTCTGATGAGAAATAGGATGGATCGGACCAATGCGCAACGTGGTAAGTGTTCATGTTAATTTATTAAACCGAACACAAAAATAACAAACGAGAAAACACGACAAAAACGAAACAGTTCTGTAAGGTGCAACAAAAACACTAAACAGAAATTAACTACCCACAACCCATAGTGGGAAAACAGGCTGCCTAAGTATGGTTCTCAATCAGAGACAACGATAGACAGCTGCCTCTGATTGGGAACCATACCAGGCCAAACACATAGGAATACAAAACATAGAATGCCCACCCCAACTCACGCCCTGACCAAACTAAAATAGAGACATAAAAAAGGAACTACGGTCAGGACGTGACACCTTCCTCTGACACCACCTGGTATAGAGGTCCTAGATGGCAGGAAGCTTGGCCCAGTGTTGTACTGGGCCATCTGTGGATGCACACTACCCTCTGTACAGCCTCTGCAGTCAGATGCCAATCAGTTGCCATACCAAGCAGTGATGCAACCAGTGATGGCTCTCGATGATGCAGCTGTAGAACTTTTTGACAATTTGAGGACCTATGCCAAATATTTTCAGTCTCCTGAGTGAGAATAGGCATTGTCCTGCCCTCTTCACACATTGGATCTGATAAAAGATAATACAAACCCAAAAAACAAGTTGTTTTTTTAATCATCTTTGAAATGCAAGAGAAAGCCCATAACGTATTATTGCCGTTTAGGTGCAATTTAGATTTTGGACACTAGATGGCAGCAGCGTGTGTGCAAAGTTTGAGATTGATCTAGTGAAACATGTTATTAAGGGCTTGTAAGTAAGCATTTCATGGTAAGTTCTACACCTTTTATATTCAGCACATGTGACAAATAACATTTGATTTGATGATTTGGATGAAGTCTCCATAAAATCCTGTGCTCTGTTCCTTGCCTGAGGCTGCACATGTTGTTCTCTAATCAAGTAGCATACCACCCTGCATACCACTGCTGGCTTGCTTCTGAAGATAAGCAGGGTTGGTTCTGGTCAGTCCCTGGATGGGAGACCAGATACTGCTGGAAGTGGTGTTGGAAGACCAGTAGGAGGCACTCTTTCCTTTGGTCTAAAAAAATATCCCAATGCCGCAGGGCAGTGATTGGGGACACTGCACTGTGTAGGGTGCCGTGTTTCGGATGAGACGATAAACGGGTGTCCTGACTCTCAGAAGTCATTAACTTCTTGCGTCGAGCCAACCCGGATCCGGGATCATGACGACAGCCTCAAGTCCATTACCATAACGCAACGTTAACTATTCATGAAAATCGCAAATTAAATGAAATCAATATGCTAGCTCTCAAGCTTAGCCTTTTGTTAACAACACTGTCATCTCAGTTTTTCAAAAATATGCTTCTCAACCATAGCAAACTAGCATTTAGCATTAGCATTTAGCGTTAGCATTAGCAGGCAACATTTTCACAAAAACCAGCAAAAACATTCAATAAATAATGTATCTTTGAAGAACTTCGGATGTTTTCAATGAGGAGACTCTCAGTTAGATAGCAAATGTTCAGTTTTCCTGAAAGATTATTTGTGCAGAAGAAATCGGTCCGTTTTCTGCGTCATGTTTGGCTACCAAAAAAAAAAAAGAAAATTCATTCATCCAAACGCCAAACTTTCTTCCACATTAACTCCATAATATCGACTGAAACATGGTAAACGTTGTTTAGAATCAATCCTCAATGTGTTTTTCACATATCTCTTCATGATATATCATTCCTGGAAGTGTCCTCTGTCTCAATCACATGGATGAATGTGAGCAGCTTGGAGATTACGCAACAATTTCAACAAAGGACACCGGGCGGACCCCTGGTAAATCTTATGTCCAATCTTCCAATGATATGCCTACAAATACGTCACAATGCTGCAGACAACTTGGAGAAACGATAGAAAGGGCAGGCTAATTCGTGGCGTTTTCACAGCCATATAAGGAGACAATGAAAAACAGAACGTCAAAAATCCTGCTCATTTCCTGTTTGAAGTTTCATCTTGGTTTTGCCTGTTGCATCAGTTCTGGGGCACTCACAGATAATATCTTTGCAGTTTTGGAAACATCAGAGTGTTTTCTTTCCAAAGCTGCCAATTATATGCATAGTCGAGCATCTTTTCGTGACAAAATATTGCACTTAAAACGGGCACGTTTTTTTATCCAATAATGACATAGCGCCCCCATAGTTTGAAGAGGTTAAAGATCCTATAACGGATATATATTTAAAAATAAATAAAAAGTGATGATATTCTCAATTTAATCTTGTGTTTACTAATATGTGAAATTAGTTTATATTTAGAATGGGACATTATCAAATGGGTAAGAAAAATCTGTATGCGCTCAACTACCCTATCTTTCCAGCGGTTCCGTTTTCACTCATACTGGGTAGGCTACTCAAGTTTTACCGATGAGTAATATGCTTAGTTTGAGCTCATGAGAACTAAAAATAGGCTAGTAGCAATAGAAAGCTGGGATTATGCTCTTTTAGTGGCCAACATCATATACTGTAGCAAAAAGTTAACGTGTCAGCCTATTAATTATTAAAATATAAAGAATGGCCTATTACTAGGCTATTCATAATCAAATACAAATTCACTGTAATTATAGGCTAACTGTACTCTGTAAGCTGCCCTGCACAATCAATGAACCAACAGCATCGGCTAGGCAAGGGGCTTTAACGCTGGTGAGAATTTTTCCAACAGAGTTTATATTTTTTATAATTGCTCGACATAAATATAGTAAAAACACAGAAAATCTGCTCCAAGTGATTAGAATTTTGGAAATATGTTCCAAAGAAATATAGATAGAGTTGAAATAGAGTTGATGATTCCTGGCCTAGGCCTATACGTTCTCCCCCAGGCTGCATATAACATTTGGAGAGGAGCAAAAGGTAACCAGTCCATCCAGTATTCATAATAATGCAGTCCATACTCAAAGGCAAAAGGTAACCAGTCCATCCAGTATTCATAATAATACAGCCCACACTCAAAGGCAAAAGGTAACCAGTCCATCCAGTATTCATAATAATACAGTCCATACTCAAAGGTAATCAGTCCATCCAGTATTCATAATAATACAGTCCACACTCAAAGGTAACCAGTCCATCCAGTATTCATAATAATACAGCCCACACTCAAAGGCAAAAGGTAACCAGTCCATCCAGTATTCATAATAATACAGTCCATACTCAAAGGTAATCAGTCCATCCAGTATTCATAATAATACAGTCCACACTCAAAGGTAACCAGTCCATCCAGTATTCATAATAATACAGTCCACACTCAAAGGTAATCAGTCCATCCAGTATTCATAATAATACAGTCCACACTCAAAGGCAAAAGGTAACCAGTCCATCCAGTATTCATAATAATACAGTCCACGCTCAAAGGTAACCAGTCCATCCAGTATTCATAATAATACAGTCCACACTCAAAGGTAACCAGTCCATCCATTATTCATAATAATACAGTCCACACTCAAAGGCAAAAGGTAACCAGTCCATCCAGTATTCATAATAATACAGTCCACACTCAAAGGCAAAAGGTAACCAGTCCATCCAGTTTTCATAATAATACAGTCCACACTAAGCTCCACACTCAAAGAAAAAGGTAACCAGTCCATCCATTATTCATAATAATACAGTCCACACTCAAAGGTAACCAGTCCATCCAGTATTCATAATAATACAGTCCACGCTCAAAGGTAACCAGTCCATCCAGTATTCATAATAATACAGTCCATACTCAAAGGTAATCAGTCCATCCAGTATTCATAATAATACAGTCCACACTCAAAGGTAACCAGTCCATCCAGTATTCATAATAATACAGCCCACACTCAAAGGCAAAAGGTAACCAGTCCATCCAGTATTCATAATAATACAGTCCACACTCAAAGGTAACCAGTCCATCCAGTATTCATAATAATACAGTCCACACTCAAAGGCAAAAGGTAACCAGTCCATCCAGTATTCATAATAATACAGTCCACACTCAAAGGTAACCAGTCCATCCAGTATTCATAATAATACAGTCCACACTCAAAGGTAATCAGTCCATCCAGTATTCATAATAATACAGTCCACACTCAAAGGCAAAAGGTAACCAGTCCATCCAGTATTCATAATAATACAGTCCACGCTCAAAGGTAACCAGTCCATCCAATATTCATAATAATACAGTCCACACTCAAAGGTAACCAGTCCATCCAGTATTCATAATAATACAGTCCACGCTCAAAGGTAACCAGTCCATCCAGTATTCATAATAATACAGTCCATACTCAAAGGTAATCAGTCCATCCAGTATTCATAATAATACAGTCCACACTCAAAGGCAAAAGGTAACCAGTCCATCCAGTATTCATAATAATACAGTCCACACTCAAAGGTAACCAGTCCATCCAGTATTCATAATAATACAGTCCACACTCAAAGGTAACCAGTCTATCCAGTATTCATAATAATACAGTCCACACCATCAAAGGTAACCAGTCCATCCATTATTCATAATAATACAGTCCACACTCAAAGGCAAAAGGTAACCAGTCCATCCAGTATTCATAATAATACAGCCCACACTCAAAGGCAAAAGGTAACCAGTCCATCCAGTATTCATAATAATACAGTCCACACTCAAAGGTAACCAGTCCATCCAGTATTCATAATAATACAGTCCACACTCAAAGGCAAAAGGTAACCAGTCCGTCCAGTATTCATAAAAGGCTTTAATGTATAATGGCACAATGGCACCATTTCATTGTGTTTGGCTTTGAAACAAGATCCACAATGTTTTCCACTCAGTTTCAACCTGTTGTTGAACTTTTTTCAAATTGATCGATCACAGTGAGGTCAAACAATGTAGCATCACTTTGAGTTTTAAAAGCATGAAAATGTTTTGATGATAAGTGTTTTATGTGATTTTGATAACATTTCCATTGATGTCAGATTGATTAAAGGGATATTATAAACTGGGTTGTTTGAGCCCGGAATGCTGATTGACTGACAGCCGTGGTATATCAGACTGTATATATGACAAAACATGTATTTTTAGAGCTCTAATTACGTTTGTAACCAGTTTATAATAGCAATAAGGCACCTCGGGGATTTGAGGTATGTGGCCAATATACCACACACACTCGTGCATTATTACTTCAATAGAGTGCTGAGTACCAGGCCATTAGCAACCTGACAGTCATTAGGAAGTTGGGTACTTCCAACACATCAGCCCAATTCAGGAGGAAATTTCCGTGACTCAATGGTCACTTGGAATTTGACTGTGGGCATGACTCAAGGGTGCCTGTGTGAAGGTAATACGGTCACTGCAACAGCCCTAACTGTACATTCCACTGAGTGAAATGAAACTAGTCCCCCATGAAACAGGTTGTAACAGTGACACATCAAGGAGACGGCTCTCAATCTGTTTGTGGTGTTGTCATAAGCTTCAGGCTAATAGGGTTATAGCAGAGCTGGGCAGCATTCCATTTCATCTTCAACAAGGCAGGTGTCATGTAGTGACAATGGGCAACACAGCCACCTAATACCGTCTATGTGTCTTCAACTGTAACAACTCACCCCCCTACTGATGACACACATCCCTTCAATGTCACTCCAATTCACACTGTCCACGGCAGGGTTCAGTCATTGATTTATTGAATTATTAGGGAAATATTATTCTGCTTGTTAGCTCGAAAATATGCTATATTTTATTGGCCTTTTCTCGGCCGCGTCCAAGTGAAATAAAAGAGGCATCCTCAGCCATGTTGAGAAACCAATGTACATCTAAAGATTCCAGACATTGGTTTGGAAGGAGAGAGAGATGGACTTGCATCCCAAATGGCAGTCTATTCCCTACATAGTGCACTACTTTTGATCAGTGCCGTATGGGCCTTGGTCAAAAGTAGCGTAATATATAGGGAATAGGGTGCCATTTGGGACACATGCATGGAAAACAAGCCTTTCTTTGAGGAAGGTTTAATTAGATATGTTCATAGCTTGGCCCTGGTCTTTATGATTGGAGCATTGAAAGCCTTTTTGTTTGGCTAATGAAACACTTTAGGATATGTTCCTGGATCGAACAAGAGAGGGGAGTTCCATCATAATAAGAATAATTGACGCGTGTATGTGTGTGCGCATGTGTGTTGTATCAGAGCTCAGTTCAGACACATGAGATTGGGCTGAGATTGAAATAAAACAAAGCAACAAACCCCCATCTCCATCTTGTTTTTCTGACTAATGGCGTAGGTAGAAGTTTCCTCGAAACGACCAATCGTTCCAGTATAGAGAAGTGTTACTCATAACCAAGGAATAATGCTGGTGTTCAACTGGTATTTGTACTCTATGATCTTCATACCTCTACCAAGCTAAACAAAAGCACTAGCAACTCTGTTAAATCAACATTTGGTTTTGAATGGAAGCTAATTGCATAAACCTTGATATTACAATTCTAATCGGTCTTACCTATAGTCTCCAGTAACAGGCTCCAGCCTACAGCTCCAAGTAAGGTCAAAGTGCAATGATGATGAGGGCAATTCCACAATAATGGAATTGTGCTGATACTCCAATTTTTTACTTAAAACGTATGCCAAACAAAAACACTTTTACTGATAACCTGGCTCCTTTATCACCCACACACCAAAATCTACAAGACACAACTGTCAGACTTCAGACCTTTGGACAGCAAGTTGGCCTAGTTGTCAACTGCAGCAAGACAAAGGTAATGCCCATCAACATCAACACAGCAAAAACAGTCAAAAGCATCGAAAAAGACCTGGAGTTATGCATCGCGGAAGTTAGAAGCGTGTGCTTCTAGAAGCGTCACTACAGTGCTAGAAGCGTCACTACAGACCCTGGTTCGATCCCAGGCTGTATCATAACCGGCCGTGATTGGGAGTTCCATAGGGCGATGTACAATTGGCCCAGCGTTGTCCAGGTTTGGCTGGGGTAGGCGGCCTTTGTAAATAAGAATTTGTTCTTAACTGGCTTGCCTAATTAATCTTAAGGCTAGGTGGCAGTATCCTGAATTTCCAGATGACTGACGTGCCCAAAGTAAACTGCCTGTTACTCAGGCCCAGAAGCTAGGAGATGTATATATTGGTAGCATTGGATAGAAAACACTCTGAAGTTTCTAAAACTGTTATAACTGAACATATATTTCAGGTGAAATTCTGAGAAAAATTCATCCGGAAATTGTTTTTTTTGGAGGTCACAGGCCTTTTCAATGCAAGCCAATGGGATATACAAACAATAGCTCCCAGATTGCCATTCCTTTGTCTTCCACCACATGTCAGCAGTCTTTATGCAGTGTTTCAGGCTTGTTTCTTGAAAAACGACAAGTAGTTGTAGTTTATCCAAGGTCTTCTCATCAGGAAAGGTAGGCTTTTGCCGTGCGTGAACGAGGGCGCGCTCTTCGTTATTTTCCTTTTCTATTGAACACCGTTCTTTCCTTCTGAAATATTATAGTTTATTTACATATGAGGGTACCTGAAGATTGATTAGAAACATTGTTTGACTTGTTTGGACGAAGCTTTACCGGTAGCTTTTTGGATTCCTTTGTGTGAATGTTGAAGGAGTGGATTACTCAAATCAATGGCGCCAACTAAACAGACTTTTTGGGATATAAAGAATTACTTTCTCGAACAACACAAACATTCATTGTGTAGCTGGGACCCTTGGGATTGCAAACAGAAGAAGATCTTCATAGGTAAAGTATTTATTTTATCGCTATTTGTGATTTTTGTTAAGCCGGTGCTGGTTCAAAAAGTATTTTGATGTGGGGCGCTGTACTCAGATAATCACATGGTAGGCTTTCGCAGTGAAGCCTTTTTGAAATCTGACAACGCGGTTGGATTAACAAGAAGTTAAGCTTTTAAATGATGTAAGATGTATGTTGATGAATGTTTAAAATTACGATTTTGTAAATTGAATTCGGTGTGCTCCAATTTCACCGGATGTTGCCGAATGCGAGTATTATGTGTGCTATTAATTAAATAAAGGTTAAATAAATGTAATCGCTGCCAAAGGTGCTTCAACAAAGTACTGAGTAAAGTGTCTCATGTAAATGTGATATTTCAGTTTTTAATTTGTAAATAATTCTCAAAAATGTATAAAACCTGATTTTGCTTTGTCATTATGTAGTATTGTATGCAGATTGATGATGGTAAATAAACAATTCAATCAATTTTAGAATAAGGCTGTAACGTAACAAAATGTGGAAAAAGACAAGGTCTGAAAACTTTCCAAATGCACTGTAAATACATAATTTGCAATTCAACTCGAACCTTGTGACCCATTTGAAACACAACACACAAGGAAAATCTATTATAAATATCTCAGTGACTTTTTTTTTCTTCTTTCAAGCTGAAGCATGCCCAACACCAGTTTATTATTATGACAAATATCTTGATCCAGTTTGATATTTTGTTCACGTACGTTTCATATCAGATTGAGCTCATGGGGTATGATGGATCTTGACAGGAAATTCAAATAACTTTCAACCTATCTTAGTGGAAACAGACTGCTTGCCTAGAATGACTTATACTTTGTTTCATGAAGTCTACAACTTGAGTTTATGATAAAAAGCTAATATGTTACCAAGGTGGAATTGGATACTTTTATATCAAATCAAATTTTATTTGTCACATACACATGGTTAGCAGATGTTAATGTGAGTGTAGCGAAATGCTTGTGCTTCTAGTTCCGACAATGCAGTAATAACCAACAAGTAAGCTAACTAACAATTCCAAAACTACTACCTTATACACACAAGTGTAAAGGGATAAATAATATGTACATAAAGATATACGAATGAGTGATGGTATAGAGCGGCATAGGCAAGATGCAGTAGATGGTATCGAGTACAGTATATACATATGAGATGAGTATGTAAACAAAGTGGCATAGTTCAAAGTGGCTAGTGATACATGTATTACATAAAGATGCAGTAGATGATATAGAGTACAGTATATACATAGACATATGAGATGAATAATGTAGGGTATGTAAACAGTATATTAAGTAACATTGTTTAAAGTGGCTAGTGATATATTTTACATCAATTCCCATTATTAAAGTGGCTGGAGTTGGCAGCAGCCACTCAATGTTAGTGGTGGCTGTTTAACAGTCTGATGGCCTTGAGATAGAAGCTGTTTTTCAGTCTCTCTGTCCCAGCTTTGATGCACCTGTACTGACCTCGCCTTCTGGATGATAGCGGGGTGAACGGGCAATGGCTCGGGTGGTTGTTGTCCTTGATGATCTTTATGGCCTTCCTGTGACATCGGGTGGTGTAGGTGTCCTGGAGGGCACCATCAAGATGATCAAGTGAGTCAGCTGTCATGACTAAAGGGCCAGGAGTTTTTCCTGGATCCAGATAAGGTCACATTCGCAGGAGAAATACCTAGCCCTAATCGTGACTTTAGTAGGCTAAATGGTCACAGCTACTGTCTGTTATGTTAAAGACGCGGTAGCCTGATGGATGTTCCCATGTAAAGTCTCACCTAGTCACATAAAGAGTGTAAACCACCTTTGATATGTCATTGAGCTCTGGAGTGTGCCTCAGCAGCCCGTGTCTCAAAAAAAGCTCACAACGGAGACCAAAACATTTTTTCGGCACAAGGTCAAGAGGTGATCTGGTTATGTGTGTGAGTCACGAGCAGTGTGATGTTCATATTAAAATGGAAACAAATGGGTTAGTGTTAGATAAGGTGTGTGACATGTGGCACGAGGAAAGGCGTGATGCAACTTGTCGGGGGGTCTATGGTCTATTGTTTTAAGTTGAAGAACACCATAGAGATTGTCAATGGGAAATAGTAGTAGTTGTAATAGCATGAGTCAATTAGCATGACTCAATTAGAAATGGTATTTTATTGACTTTGGTGTCAATGGTGCCTGAGTTCTGATATATCTCCTAAGAATGATATCTGCTTTTTAGGCTTAGTACGTGCTTTACTGACATTATATCAATTATCAATCAAATAGGGATAAATAAAGATCACTCAACATCTTAATGTATGAATAAATCTGAGTTATTTATTACAAAACTGAATATTGAAAAGGTCTTTGTAATTCTCAGCTAAACTATTACATTTAGCTCTGTGATGCCAAAATGCTGTTAAAAACCTCTTAATTAAGGATAGGACCATTTTTTTTCAATTTTCACCTAAAATGACATACCCAAATCTAGCTGCCTGTAGCTCAAGCAAGGATATGCATGTTCATCCATCATTATTTGAAATGCAAGAGAAAGAACGTAATATACTATTCCAGGTTAGGCGCAATTTCGATTTTGGCCACTATAGATTTCAGCAGTGTATGTGCAAAGTTTCAGACTGATTTAATGAACAATTGCATTTCTGTTCAAGACTGCCCAAATGTGCCTAATTGGTTTATTAATACATTTTCAAGTTCATAACTGCACTCTCCTCAAACAATAGCATGGTATTTTCTCACTGTAGTAGCTACTGTAAATTGGACGGTGCAGTTAGATGAATAAGAATTTAAGCTTTCTGCAGATATGTCAATGTCCTGGGAAATTGTTTTTGTTACTTACAAACTCATGCTAATCACACTAGCCTACGTTAGCATAGCACAACCGACGGGGGCAGGGGGGACACCAATCCCGTAGAGGTTTATGTACTGATGAATCCCCATGCTGTTACCACACTAATATTACCAAAGCTGAATCTCATCAAATTAACTTTGGCTGAACGGGAAGAAATATTACGTTTCCCGTTTTTAAAATTTAGACAGAGGGGGGGAGCTGCGACACTGCCAACCTAATATATAGAGATGAAGACCTCTGGGTGAAACGTTGTCACTGTTTATTTTTCCCAACAGTGAGTGAGAAAGCGCTGCTTTCTCAGAAAACGAGTCCCTCGAGAATAACTATAACATTAGAGATTTATACTGCATCTGTTGATGACTTTTTTGATGAAGTATTGACTCCATATGTTCCCTTACCCCAGGCCAGAGTCGAGCTTCTCCAAATTCACTCACAGGCTGTCCCTGAAAGAGCGGCAGGCCAAACCTGAGAACACTACGCTGGACAGACCTCCATCCTACAGGAGACGCTCTCTCAGTCTGGACTGGTAAGGACCATATGATTACTGGACACCAAACATGGCTTGTGTTGGAATACTTATTTTCACCCTGTCCTTGTCTCCATAACCACTAAGAGATTAAATAACTCTGTTGGTCTCCACCATGTCTTTCTCAAAAGTAAAGTCCTCTTAGATCTGTGAAAATGAAAGAAAGGATATGAGGGAAGGTGGTTCTTGGAGCATAGATGTAAACTGCCTTATTTTCATCAAAACTATTGTGAAGAGACACATACTGTGAGAGTTGTTTGAGAAAACAGATAATTTTAATGGTGAAATGTAAATTAGTGGCAGCGATGGGATCCGATTTCTCAGATCTTAGTGGGAGTGATTGGAGTCATTGGTGTGAAAATGTTACAGTCATGTTTCAGAAGTGAGGGAAATAGATCTGTGTTGGAGCACTCTGGGTGGGTTTGGTGTGGGAAGGTAGTTGTAAGGTTGGGGTCCTTTTCTGTCTCTGTGTCTGGGATTCGTTGAGGAGCGCCAGGCCAGTCAGCTCCAGTGGAGCCGCTTCATCTTGGACTGTATGAACGGGATGAGTGTCTGGTGGCTGAGTGACAGGTGTGAGGTCTACGGTGTGGTCTGCTATGAGATTTCATGAGGTCTCACATGTGGTCTATGACTAGAGGTCTGGATGTGTGGTCTTCAAATGCAGGGCTGGTGTTAAGTTTGTTAGTGCTGGTGTGGTGTGAGGTCCTTTACTGTGCCTTGTTCCCTGAAGTAGCACATAGGGCACAGGGACCTGGACTCTAAAGTTCAGCCCCTGATTGATGTGGTCTGTTCTCATTGAAACACAGTGGGTAGATTGGACACACTCATTTACAAGGACGGGCTTTAATAGCCTACAGCTTGAATAGCCTAATAGCCTACAGCTTTCTATAGGAGAGTGACTGTAAAAAAACATGACTGACTGACTTTTGTGACATCATAAACACGAGACCCCGACAGGAGACGTTCAAGGTTACAGCTGAGTCATGCTACTGTAGGTGAAACGAGGTCAGTCCGGCTCTGTAGGATCAAAAACATAGCCACTCTGGAATGCACAGTCATCCTCGGCAGAACAGGAGAGATATGTGACGTAGTAGCATCTGTTGAAAATATCCTTTAAAGGTCCAATGCAGCTTTTATATCTTAATATCATTTTTGGCTAACATTAAGTACCTTACTGTGACTGTTTTCAAATGCAATGAACAAAAATATAAAACGCAACATGAAACAATTTCAAAGATTCTACTGAGTTACAATTCATAAGGAAAGCAGCCAGTTGAAATCAATTAATTGGGCCCTAATCTATGGATTTCACATGACTGGGAATACAGAGATGCCTCTGTTGGTCACAGATACCTTAAAGAAAGTTAGGGGCTTGGATCAGAAAACCAGTCAGTATTTGGTGTGATGCAGCGCGACACATCTCCATCGCAAAGAGTTGATCAGGCTGTTGACTGTGGCCTGTGGAATGTTGTGTCCCACTCCTCCTTATTTTGCGAAGTTGCTTGATATTGGAGGGAACTGGAACACGCTGTCGTACACATTCAATCCAGAGCATCCCAAACCTGCTCAATGGGTGACAAGTCTGGTGAGTATGCAGGCCATGGAAGAACTGGGACATTTTCATCTTCCAGGAATTGTGTACAGATCCTTGCAACATGGGGCCGTGCATTATCATGTTGAAACATGAGGTGATGGAGGCAGATTGAATGGCATGACAATGGGTCTCACTATCTCGTGACGGTATATTTGTGCATAAAAATTGCCATCAATAAAATGCAATCGTGCTCATTGTCTGTAGCTTATGCTTGCCCGTACCATAACCCCACCACTACCATGGGACACTCTGTTCACAACGCTGACAATAGAAAACCACTCGCCCACGTGACGCCATCTGCCCGGTACAGTTGAAACCGCGATTTGTCTGTGAAGAGCACACTTCTCCAGCATGCCAGTGGCCATGAAAGGTGAGTATTTACCCACTAATGTCAGTTACGATGCCGAGCTGCAGTCAAGTCAAGACCCCGGTGAGGACGACGAGCATGCAGATGAGCTTCCCTGAGACAGTTTCTGACAGTTTTGTGCAGAAATTATTTGGTTGTGCAAACCCACAGTTTCATTAGCTGTCTGAGTTGCTGGTATCAGACGATCCCACATGTGATGAAGCCAGATGTGGAGGTCCTGGACTGGCATGGTTAAACGTGACATGCGGTTGAGGCCAGTTGGACATACGGACACATTCTTACAACGACATTGGAGGCGGCTTATGGTTGATAAATGAACATGAAATTCTCTGGAAAGAGCTCTGGTGGACATTCCTGCAGTCAGCATGCCAATTGCATGCTCCCTCAGAACTTTAGACCTTTAGACATTTGTGGCATTTTGCTGTGTGACAAAACTGCACATTTGAGAGTGGCCTTTTATTTTCCCCAACACAAGGTGCACCTGTGTAATGATCATGCTATTTAATCAGCTTCTTGATATGCCACACCTGTCAGGTGGATGGATTATCTTGGCAAAGGAGAAATGCTCACTAAAAGGGATGTAAACACATTTTTGCACACAATTTGAGAGAAATAATATTTTGGTGCGTATATTTATGGTATCTTTTATTTCAGCTCATGAAACATGGGACTCACACTTTACATGTTGTGTTTATATTTTTGTTCAGTGTAAAAGGTTCCAAACAAAAATTGCTTCTCAGCTAATTGCAATTTCTCAAGCACGAATTTTGCTGTCTGAGAGAGGGTCCTAATCGAATGAGCATAATGGGAGGGATGTATAACCTGAAAACTAGCTGTTATTGGCAGAGAGGATGGCAAACTCTCTTTGTTATTGGTCTATTAACTTATACCGCCTTTGCACTGCCTGGTGACAGCACCAGGCAGTCCAAAACCTCCCACCTAGGCAAACAATCTGACATTTAAGGCAGTCTTTTCAAACAGCTATTACAGTAAAGTAACTTTGTAGTGTGGAAATATATACAAAACACAGGTAAATCACGTTTTTGACTGCATGTGCCCCTTTAACCCTTTAAGCACTCACATATATGGAATTGTTCACATCTGGCACTTTCTGGACTGTAGAATTTGACAATTCTTCAAATAATCTCCAATCACACTGCTAAGGATAAGGTACTACTTATCAACATGTGACATCACTGACATTGTACTGGGATGAATATGATATTTATTTAATGACTAGACTACTTAAGGTTTGGTTATATTGATTACAGCACAAACCTGCTTCTCAAGCTTGGCCCATACACTGTAATGTAAGACTACACTTACATCCCACAGCAAGGTTGGTCCTTCTGTGGCTCAGTTGGTAGAGCATGGCGCTTGTAACGCCAGGGTAGTGGGTTCGATTCCCGGGACCACCCATACGTTGAATGTATGCACACATGACTGTAAGTCGCTTTGGATAAAAGCGTCAGCTAAATGGCATATATTATTATTATTATTATTATTATTATTATTATATATTATCTGTAGGCAAGCTATTCAAATCCTCCACAATTAAACAGTTTCAGGCAATTTCAGCATTATCGTCTGTTTACAGGCCATTTATGTGTACATTTTGTACGGAAACGCTAACGCAGCCTTTATGGGCGTCGTGAGCCAAGAAAACAAGCAAACGGTTTAAATATGTTTAGCAGCTTTATCAAAGTGTCGGAGCACTGGCAGAGTCCTGGGAGAATGTGATGATAAAAGATAATGGCTGCGTTATTGTTAATCACAGTAAATGGGGTCTCGGGGGACTCTTAGATGAGGGAGGGAGAGGGGAGACGGGTGAGGCAGAGGTAGAGAAGGGTTATGACTATGGCTGGCTATATGAAAACAACTTATTGAAGTGTTTTATCAGGAAACCATCATTCTTGAGGGCCGATTCAAAATGGCTGGGTGGTTAACAGTTATCTACGGGTGCATTCAATCAGTTCCAGACCTCCACAGATCCATCTCGACCTAGAATACTGAAGATATAGTATATTGTGGGTAAGGGGATATTGATTACAAAATGGTCCTGTATGCCGTTTATATTTCAAGGCAGTATCAGATGTGCATCTTTAACCCAGAATACAAAAGATATGGATGATACGGACATATCAAAGAGAAGACAGCCTCATGGATCATACTTTATCACCGGTGACTGTACAGTTGAGGCTATAAAGGGACACTGGTCTCGTTCCAGTATATCAGTGTTAATAAGGACTTACTTCTATATTCACTCAGAGGAGGGAGAGGCTGTTCCAGCCCAATGCCAAACCCCTGAGTACAATAGGAGCTGAAGCCCAGAATCCGATCCAGCACTGCCATTTCCGAGAACATTTCCCTGCAATATACCCAGAGAGGAAACCCAGCAAACCAAAATTGGTTCTCTGAACGTTCCTAGAACATTTGTTAGGTCGCGGGCAAATGTTCTCATAAAACAAAAATTGTCCAGTCGTGCTGATGATTATAGAATGCTTTATAAAAAAACATTTGCCTGATGTTACAAGAACATTCCTAGAACACATTTCATTTATTTGAAGGTTACCAGAACATTTAATTAGGCTGTGGGAACAGTGTGGGTACATTACAAGAGCTAGGTTCCCAAAACACAAAACATGATCAGTTGTGATGACATTCATTCAATGTTTAAGTTAGGTGGCACAGGACATTCATATGTTGTAAGTATGTTGAGAGACTTATAGATCCAGTCAGAAATGCAGAATTTAGACTAACTGTAAAAAAAAATAAAACATTGTTTGAAATGCTTGATTATGGTCCCACCCTGTGTCATTTTTTATGATCTAAAAAGCAAATGTGATCCTAACTCAGCACTCATAGTATTGGATGCCTTGTAAATAGGGGCCCAGAAGTACTCAGAATATAAAGTGGATGGGTGAAGTGATGATGAATAACCCAGGTACCAGTATTTCTGTGGGTTATTTACAGTGCATTTGGAAGGTATTCAGACCCCATGACTTTTTCCACATTTTGTTACAGCCTTATTCTAAAATTGATTAAATCGTTTCCCCCCCTCGTCAATCTACACACAGTACCCCATTATGACAAAGCAAAAATAGGTTTTTAGCAAAATAAATAAATACATATCACATTTACATAAGTATTCAAACTCAGTACTTTGTTGAAGAACCTTTGGCAGCAATTACAGCCTCGAGTCATCTTGAGTTTCTCCCATTCTTCTCTGCAGATCCTTTCAAGTTCTTTCAGCTTGGATGGGGAGTGTCGCTGCACAGTTATTTTCAGGTCTCTCAAGAGATATTAAATTGTGTTCAAGTCCAAGCTCTGGCTGGGCCACTCAAAGAAATTGAGAGTCGTCCTGAAGCCAATTCTGCATTGTCTTGGCTGTGTTCTTAGGGTCGTTGTCCTGTTGGAAGGTGTACCTTCGCCCCAGTCTGAGGTCAGTATAACATTGGCTCAATGTTTTTTAAATGTTCTGAGAATCTCCAAGACCAGGTAAAATGTAAATTGCGTGAACATCAATGGAATATTCTGTTAAACCTAAAACAATATGCTATGAACTAAAAATAAATAAAAATGGACTTATTGGGAAATTGTGGAACATTATGTAACATTGTGTAAATGTTCTGTGCAATGTTCACAAGAACATTCTTGCAACATCACAGACAACGCCCATAAGTTCTGGGAACCTCTTATGGATCCGTCCCTTTTTTATTTTTTTTTGCCTAAAATGTCATATCCACATCTAACCTGAAGCAAGGATATGCATATTCTTGATATCATTAGAAAGGAAACGTGTGAAATGTGAAATTAATATAGGAGAATATAACACAATAGATCTGGTAAAAGATAATACAAATACCTTTTTATTTTTTTGTACCATCAACCTTTAAAATGCAAGAGAAAGGCATAATGTTTTATTCCAGCCCAGGCACAATTTAGATTTGGCCACTCTATGGCAGCAGTGTATGTGCAAAGTTTTAGACTGATCCAATGAGACATTGCACATCTGTTAAAAATCTATTATCATGAGTGCCCAAATGAACTCCACCCCCCCAGTTCAGCTGAAAAGGTGGTGCAGGGAATTCAAAAATATTCTTTAGAAATATTTTACTTTCACACATTAACAAGTCCAACACCTCAAATGAAAGATAAACATCTTGTTCATCTACCCATCATGTCAGATTTTTTAAATGTTTTACAGCGAAAACACAACATATATTTATGTTAGACCACCACCAAATCAAAAGAAAAACACAGCCATTTTTTCCAGCCAAAGATACAATCACAAAAGCAGGATTAGAGATAAAATGAATCACTAACCTTTTGAAAATCTTCATCAGATGACATGTTACACAGTACATTTATGTTTTGTTCGATAATATGCATTTTTATATACACAAATCTCGGTTTACATTGACGCCATGTTCAGAAATTCCTCCAAAAATCCGGAGGTATTATAGAAAGCTACGCCAGATAACAGAAATACTCATCATAAACTTTGACTAAAAATACATGTTCTACATATAATTAAAGATACACTGGTTCTTAATGCAACTCCTGTGTCAGAATTTTTAAAAACGTTATGGAAAAAGCCTAACATTGCAATAATCTGAGACGGCGCTCAGACATAACAGTATTTCTCCGCCATGTTGGAGTCAACAGAAATACGAAATTACAACATAAATATTCCCTTACCTTTGATGATCTTTCATCAGAATGTAGTGCAAGGAGTCATAGTTCCACAATAAATCGTTGTTTTGTTCCATAATGTCCAATACTAGTGTCCAAGTAGCTGCATTTGCTATCACTTTCAGCTCACGTGCCCAAAAACTGACTGCTGGTCCAAGATAACTAGCACGAAAACTTCCAAAAGATATATTCCAGGTCGAATAAAAGGGTCAAACTAAGTAGAGAATCAATCTTCAGGATGTTATTAACATATATATCCAATAACGTTCCAACCGCATCATACGTTTTCAGCTGCAGCCAAATGGAACAGCGGTAGCACCCACAGAGAAATGTGCCACAGAAAAATGGCATTCTGTCGGGACACTGACTATTTGCCCTCCCATTAGGTCAAAGTTCACAGCAAATGCTTCATTCCACTTTCTACTGAATGAGGACATCTAGTGGAAGGCATAGGAAGAGCTTTCAGATCCATATCTTGTTGGGAAAAGAGGGGGCGATGACGTCAAAGTTTTAGAAACTTCAGAGTGTTTTCTATCCAATAGTAATAATAATATGCATATATTAGCAATCTAGGACAGAGTTTGATGCAGTTCACTATGGGCACGCAATTCATCCAAAGTGAAAATACTGCCCCCTATCCTCAACAAGATATTATTAACAAGAATTTAAGCTTTCTGCAGATATCAGATATGTCTATGTACTGGGAAATGTTCATGTTACTTACAACCTCATGCTAAAAACATTAGCCAACGATAGGGGGGGGACACCAATCCTGTAGAGGTTTTAAAAAGGTAACACCAAGGTTCATTTTACTATTTTATTTTGAATTTTAAGAGCCCTTGAAGCATAAACCAAATGCTTTGATTAAAAATGATTTGATGAAACATTGAATAACAGATTCACTACATGGAACAACAGAAAGGAAGTGTCTATCCTATTTCTGAGAGATATAAGAAAGATTTGTTTTACATGTATTTAACCCCTTATTTTTGTCACTTAACAGTCTCCACATATATTTCTATACATTTTTTCAACTGGTACCAGGGGACCTTCAGATGAAGCCGACGAGAGGGTTACCCTGGCCTACGAGGTTCGTAGCCTGTTGGTTTTCTGATGATTAATTGCACCCACCTGGTGTCCCAGATCCAGAGAGGAAAATATTCCCTCATTACGGAATATAAAATATTCCCTCATTACGTCGATCACATCTTTTTTGTATCTCATGATCACTAAATAATAAAAGCTGTGTTGATCACGAGATAATAAAAAGTACCACACACCATCCATTAATTTGTTTAGATGCACAATAACCACCTCATCAAGGAGCCCTGTGGCTGCGTTGATCAAAATGTGGGGCATTTAAGCCCTGAACGATGCCTGACAGGCAACTATGTCTCTCAGGCTGTGTGCAACCCCCAAGACCACAACCAATCACATGCAAGGAACAACATAGCTAATTTGGCCAGTATTATGAGCTAGGTAGTTAGCTAGGTAGTCTTCATTTCTCCAGACCACCACAAGGGGGAGTTAGAGCACTCATTTTGCATTTGGGTACCAAGGTTTTTATATGACCAATCATATTGAGTGGGTCCAATGACAAATTTGATGCGAGCCACCCGTCCCTGGTGACTTTCTTCAGCAAAGATGGCTGACAAAACATTACAGTGGAAGCAAATGTAAGTAGTTATAACATCATAACGAGTCATGCAAAAAAAATGTACAATTGAGAGTAATATATTAGTTAATGTAGAGACAAACGATTGTTCATATTTTTTCATCATAAAGTTAATTAAGAAAATCGCTATTTAGCTAATTTTATCCTGTCATATCTAATACCAGGTGTATCAAACTCAATTCTTTGAATGATGCTGTGTCTGCATGTATGTATTACAATTATACACTTCAACAGTGTTTACCACTCCTGCTCCTGGGACATCAATGATTACACATTGTAACTATTTAAGTAAAGGATGCTTTGTAATTCATATATACAGAAATAAAAACAGTACATCCTGCCAGCATGCCCACAAGCATGCTGAATGATGCATGGAAGAGAGCGAGGTACGAGATGGGAGTAACAATCCAGGCTATTTGCTCTGATACCGGCATAATAATGTAATGAAACAAGCAGGGAGCAGGTTTCAACCCTCAACATTTTAGCCCGAAGTCCAGCACGCTATCGTCTGTGCCCAAATGTATTAATTGTTTAATAGCCGAGCTAGGTGTGAAACCCCCCCTTCCCAACTTGAGCTAGGTGTGAACCACCCCTCCCTTCCCCAACTTGCAACAAATAAGTTGTGTCTATCTTTCCACATATACCTGCACACTTATCTACCTACACCGTTAATGTTCTGGAAAATATATATATATCTAAAAAGGATACCTTTAATGTTTCACTATTTTTATTAAGTTCACTGTCTTCTGAGGAGAATCCACTAACTGTCAGACATTTTGAGTGTACCCATGCTTTGAGATGGGAAGGTTAAGACAATGGAGCCATAATAATGCAGAGGGTCTATCGCTCTGAATCAACCATGGGACCAGCTCAAGCATTGTAGCTACGCTCCTTAGGCAGAACGCAAGCGGTCTGAAGCAGATCATAAGGTTGGTGAAATAAAATTGCAATTTAAGCTAATGCCAGGAAAAAGACAAAAAGCATCTAGCCAGCTAGTTAAAGTGTAGGTTGAAGATTACAAGGTTAAGACAACGGAGTTCTAATATCCCATAACTCTTTGCAATTCATGAGACCAGCTTTGCTAATTAGAAACTGCCCTCCTAGTTGTTATATTTCTATAGGGGTAGGCTACAATCTTCTGGGAAAATCATGCTAGAACTCTTAATGGAAGATATCCATATTACAGAGATTTACACTAGAGCTATTCCTCAACAGACCTACAATCCCTGGCCTAAAGTGGACACTTTCTCCGCGCCAAATACAATAACGTTACTCGGCAGAGAATGACAATATGTTTCAATTTGATGTGCGACATGAGCGATACGCACTTGTTATGCAAGTGATGCACACCAACAGATGGAGAAAACCTACACCAGTAGAGCAATTCATTTCAACAATAATCTTAATTTGAATTTGACTTTAAAAACAACAAGAGGGCTTGATTGGAGTCTATTTCTTCAGAGCCGAGACCAATATAAAACCATTTAACTTGCTGAGGTGGGCTATGAGGCTTAACAGCTAGGATCTTTTTCTGTAGCAATTCTGTAGCAAATTGCTCAAGGGCCAAGGTTGATTCGTCTGTGAAGATGGCGTTATTGAATGTCTCGCCAGCTTTGATCCATGCCTGGGCCTGCAGGAAGCAAAGTTCTTTGTTTGTCAGACGAATCATTGGAATCATTGACTCACTCACGGATTGAAAAGGGTGAGGATCGAGATGGGGTCACAATCCGTGCCAGGCACACCTGTGAGCTCTGGAACTCCACCTCTGACAGGTAGAGTCAACATATGTGGCGGGTTCGTCAGGTCTTCGGTTCACCCTAACATTTCCATTCCTCTTCTGACAACAGAACCTGATCAACTGCTCACCAGGCACAGCAAGGACCGCCTGGACCGTTATGCTGTTCTGCTATTCCAAGGATGTGTAACGGATGAGAGATACCAGGAGTGGGCACAGAATACATAGCCTTCCCGCTGTGGTCCGTTTCACGCTGCTCTGAAACAAGCACAGAGACAGAAAAATGTTCAGTTCTTAATTAAGATATGTGTTGACTTAATATAAGCAAGTGATGTCTGCTAAATAATAATGATGTTCGGTTTCTCCAGTTATAAATCATTCTAAATAACAAACTGGCTTTATTTACAAATGAGTGAGAATGTCTCACCCCGTGTTCAAGAATGAACTTTTTCCTCGCTCACTCGAGGTTAAATGAAAACGAAATCTCAAAAATATTGTTACTTTTTAAAACTTGTTAGCTAGGCTAGGTTCCTATTTTCCTAATAATTCATGAGACTATAACACAATTGATATGGTAGGAGCAAATCCAAAGACAAACCAACCTGAGTTTATTTTTTTAGATCCCATGCTATTACAATGGAAAGCTATGCAATTCCACGGCTTCCACTAGATGTCAGCAGTCTTTGATCACGGTTTCAGGCGTGTTTCTTCCAAAATGAGGAAGAATTTAGAGTCTTGTTACAGTGAGTCACAGTTGGAAATCAGTCTGTGGGCGAGCGATGAAGAGTACGCACACTTGCTAATTTTACTTTCTTTCTGCATGAAATATTATAGTTTAATTACATTTTAGGGTACCTGAGGATTAAATGTAGTTTGACTTGATTTAAAAAAAGTTTAACGGTAGAATTTTGGATTCCTTTGTCTGCATGTTGAACGAGTGGATTACTGAAATCGATGGCGCCAACTAAACAGACTTTTTGGGATATAAAGAATCCCAAAAGAGTCCCAGCTACAACCGTGCATGTTGTAGCTGGGACCCTTGGGATTGCAAACAGAGGAAGATTTTGAAAAAGTAAGTGATTATCTACTCGCTATTTGTGATTTTCTGAAGCCTGTGTTGGTTGAAAAATGTTGATAGGGGCCGCCGTCCTCAAACAATCGCATGGTAGGCTTTCGCTGTAAACCCTATTGTAAATTTAACCGATATAAGATACTTGTATGTTCATGAATGTTTAATATATATATGATATGCATATGATTAGTAGATGTGGATAGAAACACTCTGAAGTTTCTAAAACTGTTTCAATCATGTCTATGACTATAACATAACTTATGCAGCAGGCAAAACCCAGAGGACTAACTGTTCAGATTTGTTTTTCTTTTTTGCCTCTGACCGTTCCCTCTGTTGTCTTTGCCAAGGGATATTTTATAGGGACCATATTACAGTTCCTACCACTTCCACTGGATGTCACCAGTCTTTGGAATTTGGTTACATTTACATTTTACATTTAAGTCATTTAGCAGACGCTCTTATCCAGAGCGACTTACAAATTGGTGCATACACCTTATGACATCCAGTGGAACAGCCACTTTGAGGTTATTCATTTGTGCAAAGAAGAAGAAGCACATCCTGGAACAAGGTTACCCTATTGAAAGTTGCGCAGGACGTAAAAAGGAGCATGGTTTGTTTACTTGCTGTATTGAATACAGATTGCCCTGTCTACAATTTGATCGATTATTAACGTTTAAAAATACCTAAAGTTGTATTACAAAAGTAGTTTGAAATATTTGGGCAAAGTTTATAGGCAACTTTTGAAATGTTTTGTAGTGACATTCTGTTTTTGTAAGCTGTTTTTTTCTGGATCAAAAGCGCTTTATACATTGACATTTTGGGTATAAATGGACGGAATTAATTTTTTAAAAATTGACCAATTGTGATGTTTATGGGACATATTGGAGTGCCAACAAAAGAAGCTCGTCAAAGGTAATGCATGTTTTATATTTTATTTCAGCGTTTTGTGTAGCGCCTGCAGGTTTGAAATATGTTACCCTCTTTATTGACATAGTGCTATCATCAGATAATAGTTTCATAATGCTTTCGCCGAAAATATTTTTAAAGTCTGACATGTTGGCTGGATTCCAAACGAGTGTAGCTTTAATTGAGTGTCTTACATGTGTGATTTAATGAATGTTTGATTTTATATCATGATTTGAATTTGCCACGCTGCATTTTCCCTGTTTTTTTTCTCCAAGTGGGACACAAGCGTCCCCTATACCATAAGAAGTTAAAGAGCATATAAAAGTTAGAAGCAAAAGCCGACAACTATTTTGGCACCGTTTCATGCTGCTCTGAGGCAAGCATGGGGACTGGTCTTGATAAATCAACGAGATCTTTATTTTCACTTAATGTCCATTCCGGTATTGGTTAGACAAGAATTGGAATCTTAGGGTGCAGAAATGTTATGCTCTTAGTGTAAACTTTATTTAACTAGGCATGTCAGTTAAGAACAAATTCTTATTTACAAGGACAGCCAACTCCTTCCTCATGTCCTGTGGGGATTCAGAGATTTAGACCAGTACTGTACTGCCGACCATCACATTGTACAGCGCCATATTTTTCGTTCCAGCAAGTACCAGTCAAACCAAAACCAAATATAAGTGTTAATATTAGTTGTCAGGGGTCTTCAATATTATTGCATTTTGATGTATTTTTTGTATACCTTTTAAGACTTTCTGGTCGATGTTGTCTATGACCAGTGGTGCCTGGAGATACAAACGTTTTGCCCAAAAATTACTCAAAGGGCCCGCCTGGTGAATGAAAGGTGCCCTGTGTGAAAAATTCTATGAGAAACATACACTCTGAATTACCAAACTCTAACTATTGAAACAGATCAATTAGTCTGTCAACTCAGGTTTGAGGTTTGAGGTTTGAGTCAGAAATTCACAGGTTTCATATTTTTTCCATTTCATTCCAGGTTTTCGCTCTCAAAGTCACACTTTTTAATTGTAAAAATAACAACATTGGATGTTAAAAGTCCATAACAATAGTTATGTCACATCAGGAGACCACTTTTGAGGTCTTCGAAAATCTAAGATTTGTATTTTTGTGTAGCTACCCTTTAAAACCTCTTTGGGCTGAGATCCCGCTAACGGGTGAAAGTGAAAGTGCAGGGTGCCAAATTCAAAACAGAAATCCCATAATTAAAATTCCTCAAACATACAAGTTATTCACACCATTTTAAAGATACACTTCTTGTTAATCCCACCACAGTGTCCGATTTCAAAAAGGCTTTACGACGAAAGCAAACCAAACGATTATGTTAGGTCAAAGCCAAGTCACAGAAAAACACGGGCATTTTTCCAGCCAAAGAGAGGAGTCACAAAAAGCAGAAATAGAGAAATGAATCACTATGTTACACAATACATGTATGTTTTGTTCAATAAAGTTCATATTTCTATAAAAAGCTCTCAGTATACATTGGCGCGTTATGTTCAGTAGTTCCAAAACATCCAGTGATTTTGCAGAGAGCCACATCAAGTTACAGAAATACTCATAATAAACATTGATAAAAGATACAACTATTATGCACGGTATTATAGATACACTTCTCCTTAATGCAACCGCTGTGTCAGATTTCAAAAAAGCTTTACCGAAAAAGCACACCATGCAATAATCTGAGTTCGGTGCTCAGAGACCAAAACAACCCAAACAGATATCCGCCATGTTGTGTAGTCAACAGAAGTCAGAAATAGCATTATAAATATTCACTTACCTTTGACGATCTTCATCAGAATGCACTCCCAGGAATCCAATTTCCAATATAAATGTTAGTTTTGTTCGATAATGTCCATCATTTATGTCCAAATACCTTATTTTTGTTCACGCGTTTAGCCCAGTAATCCATTTTCATGACGCGCGATCACTAGGAGCAGACGAAAAGTCCAAAAGTTCCATTACAGTACGTAGAAACATGTCAAACGAAGTATAGAATCAATCTTTAGGATGTTTTTAACATAAATCTTCAATAATGTTCCAACTGGAGAATTCCTTTGTCTTCAGAAATACAATGGAACTCAAGCTAACTCTCACGTGAACACGCGTGGCCAGCTCGTGACTCTCTGGCAGACCTCTGTAACGGCTGTTAGTGGAAGAAACTGAGGACCAAGGTTCAGCGTGGTACGTGTCCATGATTTTTATTATAACCGAACACTAGAACAAGAATTATCAAAGCGGCACAAACTAAACAGTTCTATCTGGTGTAGACACACAAAACAGAAAACAACTGTGGGGAAAAGCTACGTAAGTATGGTTCTCAATCAGAGACAACGATAGACAGCTGTCTCTAATTGAGAACCACACCCGGACAAACAACAAAGAAATACAAAACATAGAAACTGAACATAGAATGCCCACCCTAGTCAAATCCTGGCCTAACCAAAATAGAGAATAAAAGCCTCTCTATGGCCAGGGCATGACAACTCATTCCCCTCTCAATCGCCGCCACTTCACAGTAGAAGCATCAAATAAGGTTCTAAAGACTGTTGACATCTAGTGGAAGCCTTAGGAAGTGCAATTTGACCCCATAGACACTGTGCATTTGATAGGGAATGGGTGGAAAAATGAAAAACCTCAGATTTCCCACTTTCTGGTTGGATTTCTTCTTTTTGCCTGCCATATGAGTTCTGTTGTACTCACAGACATCATTCAAATAGTTTTTTGAAACTTCACAGTGTTTAATATCCAAATATACTAATAATATGCATATATTAGCAACTGGGCCTGAGTAGCAGACAGTTTACTCTGGGCACCTTATTCATCCAAGCTACTCAATACTGCCCCCAGCCATAACAAGTTAATTCAAGTGGCAGACACCTAGCATTGTTATTAGGTTAGCAGTGTTTCTGTAGAACACGAGATGGGAGATGGCATAACATATGCCCAATGGATTTATGCAAATAATCATTAAATTCTGCCAGGTAAGCATAAGCTACTTTGTAGCTAGTTAACATTTAATTGAGAAGGTTTTTCCCTGTTCCTTAATTGTTTGAAACCTGAATGCTTTTACTTCACATTAAGAGGCATGTCTTACTTTGCTTCAGAGTAGCCTATAGCCAAAATCACACCATAGAAATGTTGAGGCAATTATTTTATAGACTTCCTCCGTATGCATTCTCCTGTTCTATAGTTGTTTTTACAACGTTCTTTCATTGCATTGCAGCAGCCAAAGGCATTATCCTAGTCATATTAACAACCCGTGATAGGGTGTTGTAACTGTAAAACACAAATTATTATGGAACCCAAGAGGTGTGCCTATGTGTACGCCTGAGAAAAATAGACAACGGGAGAGAGAGAGAGTATGTGTGAGTGAAAGAGAGACAGGGAGAGAGAGAGAGATTATGATCCTGACCACAATTGTATCCTATTTGTTTCTCTGTTCCTCACTCTCTCTCTGTTACTCTGTTCCTCTAGGTCAGTGAAAGTGAGGGAAGTGATGTGGAGAGTCAGGGCTCAGCAGCAGAAGACGGGGAGGAAGAGGAGTTAGAGATGATTGGTGGGATAGAGATGTGGAGCAAGGAGAAAGAGGAGGGGGGAGTGGAGCGAGAGGAGAGTGGAGAGATTGAGGAAGAGGAGTGTGAAGAGTAGAGTGGAGGGAGAGGAACATGGAGAGGAGGAAGAGGGAGAGGAGGAAGAGGGAGGGGAGCCTTTGTTTCCATGGAGTGCATCTGCCCCAAGTCTCACCATTCACAATTGTACCACACAGCTTACGTTGTGCAATTTGTCTGTCTTATTTGTTGAATTTGGATCCAAAAAGTGCATGTACCAACATAGCTGCTCAAAGTGGTTGCATGGCATATTGCTACCTATGTATGATACCCTGAGGGCGGCGTCAGTAGACCAATGTGGAGGACCCTGGAAAGGCCACTTCCCAGAAGCCGCAGGTCCCTAAAGGCATTCAAAATGCAGCTTGTGCATTCACTTTGTGATTTACAGTGGCGGGAAGCGAGGGCCCAATAGCATGGAACCAGGTGGTGTGGACCGTTGTTTCTCATAAATTTGAAAGCAGGCCATTCTCTGGCGAAGTTTAAAGGGGAGCAAGTGAGGGTGTGTTGTGTGCATCCGGATTGGACTTACTGTAGGTGCTCTACGTGTTCTGTGCCACTTTGCATCCTGCTTCCAGATGTTCCATCAAAACGTTTTAGGCTAAATGCAAACTGGCAGTGTGAAATATGAATTTGTCCTACAAATCTGTGTACTTTTTAAAATTGTATTTTGTATCTTCTCTCTGTATCTGTTTGTATTCACTGAATTGCTGTCAAAGTAGGCTACTATTTCTACTTTTTGTTTGAGGCTTGGTCTGTGCTAAATCTTAATACGGAAGGTTATCTACATTTTGTCTGAGGCTTGGTCTGTGCTAAATCTTACTATGGAAGGTTATCTACATTTTGTCTGAGGCTTGGTCTGTGCTAAATCTTAGTACGGAAGGTTATCTACATTTTGTTTGAGGCTTGGTCTGTGCTAAATCTTACTACGGAAGGTTATCTACATTTTGAAAGTCTCTGAATGCAGTTGAAGTCGGAAGTTTACATACACCTTACTCAAATACATTTAAACTACGTTTTTCACAATTGCTGAAATGTAATCCTCGTAAAAATTCCCTGTTATAGGTTAGTTAGGATAACCACTTTATTTTAAGAATGTGAAATGTCAGAATAATAGTAGTGAGAAATTATTTATTTCAGCATTTATTTCTTTCATCACATGCCGAGTACGTCAGAAGTTTTTGGTAGCATTGCCTTTAAATTGTTTCACTTGGGTCAAACGTTTCGTGTAGCCTTCCACAAGCTTCCCACAATAAGTTGGGGGAATTTTGGCCCATTCCTCCTGAGAGAGCTGGTGTAACTGAGTCAGGTTTGTAGGCCTCCTTGCTCGCACACGCTTTTTCAGTTCTGCCCACAAATTTTCTATAGGATTGATGTCAGGGCTTTGTGATGACCACTCCAATATCTTGACCTTGTTGTCTTTTAAGCCATTTTGCCATACTTTGGAAGTATTTTTGGGGTCATTGTCCATTTGGAAGACCCATTTGTGACCAAGCTTTAACTTCTGATGTCTTGAGATGTTGCTTCAATATGTCCACATAATTTTCCCTCCCTCAAAAGCCATCTATTTTGTGAAGTGCACCAGTCCCTCCTGCAGCAATGCACTCCCACAACATGGGATGGTGTTCTTTGAGTTGCAACCCTCCCCCTTTTTCCTCCAAACATAACGATGGTCATTATGGCCAAATAGTTCTATTTTTGTTTCATCAGACCAGAGGACATTTCTCCAAAAAGTACGATCTTTGTCCCCATGTGCAGTTTCAAACCGCAGTCTGGCTTTTGTATGGCGGATTTGGAGCAGTGGCTTCTCCCTTGCTGAGGGGCCTTTCAGGTTATGTCGATGTAGGACTCATTTAACTGTGGATATAGATACTTTTGTACCTGTTTCCTCCAGCATCTTCACAAGGTCCTTTGCTGTTGTTCTGGGATTGATTTGCACTTTTCGCATCCAAAATAAGTTATTCCCCAGGAGACCAAACGCGTCTCCTTCCTGTGCGGTATGATGGCTGCGTGGTACCCATGGTGTTTATACTTGCGTACTATTGTTTGTACAGATGAACATGGTACCTTCAAGCATTTGGAAATTGTTCCCAAGGATGAACCAGACTTGTGAAGGTCTACAATTTTTTTCTGGGGTCAACGTAGTGTATGTTAACTTCTGACCCACTGGATTTGTGATACAGTGAATTATAAGTGAAATAATCTGTCTGTAAACAGTTGTTGGAAAAATGACTTAGTAGATGTCCTTACCGACTTGCCAAAACTATAGTTTGGTTAACAAAAAATGTGTGGAGTGGTTGAAAAACGATTTTTAATGACTCTAACCTAAGTGTATGTAAACTTCCGACTTCAACTGTAGATGTTTGCATTTTTACATTGTTACAGAAGTAATAACCGTGGTCAATCAAATAGCCTACTTTGTGTGGGCTTTGAAATACTTTCTGAATATTGTCCTCTGGTCATATGTTTTTTGTTGTTGTGTTGAGTGTTTTGATAGTGTGTCTTTTAACAATGGAAGACCAAATTAGTGTTTTTCCTATTGACATGAATGTGGTGTCATATTTAAGAATAAGGTGTGCTTTTTTAAACTAAGTTAACTTGTAATTGTAATTTGCCGATTGCTCACTTTGGCCGGGCGGCCAGCTCTAGGAAGAGTCTTGGTGGTTCCAAACTTGTTCCATATAAGAATGATGGAGGCCACTGTGTGCTTGGGAACCTTCAATGCTGCAGAAAGGTTTTGGTACCCTTCCCAAATCAAATCAAATCCAAATGTATTTGTCACATACACATGGTTAGCAGATGTTAATATTTCTCAAATTATTGAGCATGTCCTCAAAACTCAAATAAGCATCACAAATGGTCCAAAATGCATATCAAGATCCTAATATGGACATCAGTCAAGAGCATATGCATTGTATGTGCTGAGAAAATATACTAGGTAGGCCTACAGTCAGTATTTGTCATTATATAGAGAAAATAAGATGTCCACATAGGCCTATTTCAGGATATCTAATGAGTCATTATCCGGCCATACCATGTATGATATCTGGAGGGAATCCAACAATTCTTTATATGAAAGAAAAATATAGATTTCATATTTGTCAAATTATGTGCTGAAAACTCACAAATGCATCAGAAATCGTCCTTATTGTCAGCATATCCAAAAACATAGTAAAGAACCAGCCAAGAGAAACATATCTGGACTCAATAAAGCTTAATATCTTGAATGTGCTTAGAAAACACAGATATGCGACGTATACAGTCAGTATTTGTCAACGTGAAGAAAGAAAGCAAGACAGTTTGTGTGGTTTGAGAACATTTGCCACAACCTAACGAGTGTTCTGGGAACTTTCACAGAACTTTCACAAAACATAACTAGTACATGTTGGTTTTACCTATGAACCTAATGAGATCTTTTGGGGAATGTTCTGTGGTTGTTGCTCCAGATAGGATAAAATTACAAGGATATTTCATTTAAACTTATTTTTTTTTAAAGAAAATAATTATTTTGTTACCAACATTAGAAAAATGTATATTTTCTGACCAACATTAGAAAAATGTATATTTTCTGACCAACATTAGAATGTTCTCATCCTAATGTTAGATACAACCATAACCAGAACTTGGGAGTGGGATTCTTAGCTAATGTTCTGGGAACGTTCCCACTTTACTCTGACGTCTATACAGAAGTACTTCAAAGTTTGAAATGTCCATAACACTCGGATGTCAAACCGAATCTCATTGCACGTAAAACATGTCACTTGAAAGTTTATCCCATGCTCAGACTGTGAGAGGTGTAGGTGATAAAACAACATTCAATTCTAATGGTGAAATGTGAACTGGTGGCAGCAGTGGGATGTGTTCTCCCAGACTGTGTTGGTTGAATTGTCCCTAGTTGGTTCATAAAACCAAACTGTTCATTGATTCAAAGCAATGATAAAACGGCACCCTCAACTTTAATCACCAGCAGATCCCCCAGATCATGCACAATGGTAGTTAGAGTGAAACGACTTACTGACATATTGCATGTGTAAGAGTAAAGACATGTTACAGTATCGTTTCAATTAACTTTAATCTGAAACAATGGGATCATCATGCACACTGAGAAACAGTGAATTGACTTTGATATACAGTATGTGTAAGAGTGTGGTGCTTATTCAAACATTGTATTTGTGAGTTGGGGATGTGTGCCATGCTTTATGGCTGGTTCAAAGTCTTGTGTGAATAAATGTATGTCTTAAATTGACATGTTGTATCACTGGCCTACACACAATAACTCATAATCTCAAAGTGGAATTATGTTTTTCTGAATTTAAAAAGATTAATAGAAAACGAAAAGCTGAAAGGTCTTGATACAAGCCTAAAGAAGTTCAGGTGTAAAAAAATGTAACAAGTCACATGGACTCACTCTGTGTGCAATAATAGTGTTTAACATGATTTATTTTATGACTACCTCATCTCGGGTACCCCACATATACAAATATCTATAAGATCCCCCAGTCAAGCAGTGCATTTCAAACACAAATTCAACCACAAAGACCAGGGAGGTTTTCCAATGCCTTGCTAATAAAGGTACCTATTAAATATCTCTTTGAGCATGGTGAAGTTATTAATTACACTTTGGATGGTGTATCATTACACCCAATCACTAGAATGATACAGGCATCCTTCCTAACTCAGTTGCCGGAGAGGAAGGAAACCGCTCAGGGATTTCACAATGAGGCCAATGGTGACTTTAAAACAGTTAAAGAGTTTAATGTCTGTGATAAGAGAAAACTGACGATGGATCAACAACCTTGTAGTTACTCCACAATTCTAACCTATTGGGTCATGGGTCCTCTCCTCAGATCCTCCAAAGGTTTTACAGCTGCAGCATCGAGAGCATCCTGATGATTTTCATCACTGCCTGGTATGGCAACTGCTCGGTCTATGACTGCAAGGCACTGCAGAGGGTAGTACGTACTGCTCAGTACATCACCGGGGCCAAGCTTCCTGCCATCCAGCACCTCTGTACCAGGCAGTGTCAGAGGAAGGCCCTAAAAATTGTCAGACTCCAGCCACCCTAACCCTAATTCTCACTGCTACGGCAAGCGGTACCAGAGCACCTAGTCTAGATCCAAGAGGCCTCTAAACAGCTTCTACCCCCAAGCCATAAGACTCCTGAACAGCTAATCAAATGGCTACCCAGATCCCCCCCACCACACACACACACACACTGCTGCTACTCTCTGTTAATATCTATGCATAGCCGCTTTAATAATAACTCCTCTACCGCCATGTACATAATTACCTCGACACCGGTGCCCCCAGCACATTGACACATTGACTCTGTACCGGTACCCCCTGTATATTTTTGGGGATTTTCTTAAAACTGCAATGTTGGTTAAGGGCATTTCACTGTAAAGTCTTTAACTGTTGTATTTTAGGCGCATGTGACAAATGAAATTTGATTTAAATGACAGGAAAGAAGAAAGCCGGTTCAGAAAGCAATATTCCAAAACGAGCACCATGTTTGCAATAAGGCACTGAAGTACATCTGCAATAAATGTGACAAAGAAATTGACTTGATGTCCTGAATGCAAAGCGTTATGTTTGGGGCAAATCCAACACATCACTGAGTACCACTCTCCATATTTTAAGCTTGGTAGTCCCTCATCATGTTATGTGTATGCTTGACATCGGCAAGTACTAAGGAGTTTTATGGGGGGATAAAAAGAAACGGAATAGAGCTAAGCACAGGCAAAATCCTAGAGGAAAATCTGGTTCAGTCTGCTTTCCAACAGACACTGGGAGACACATTCACCTTTCAGCAGGACAATAAACCCAAATCACATGGCCAAATATGCACTGGAGTTGCTCACCAAGACAACATTGAATGTTCCCGAGTGGCGTAAATCAGCTTGAAAAAAAATGACTTGAAAATGGCTGTCTAGCAATGATCAACAAACAACTTTATAAAACTTGAAGAATTTGTTAAAGAATAATGTGCAAATGTTGTACAATCCAGGTGTGCAAAGCTCTTAGAAACGTACCCAGAAAGACTCTCAGCTGTAATCGCTGCCAAAGGTGATTTCTAACATGTATTGATTCAAGGGTGTGAATCATTATTTAAATTAGATCTTTTTTAAATGTCAAAAAATTATTTAAACTTTTTTTCATTATTGTGTAGATGGATGACAAACAATATATGTAATACATTTTGAATGTAGGCTGTAACGCAACAAAATATGGAATAAGTCAAGGGATAGGAATTTCTGACAGGACTGTAATTTGAACACAAGTGCATTTGTAACGTTAATAATCCAGTAGAGTAATTTGTTAAATTAGAGGCACGCCTGAAAGTTAGAACATTGTTAAAATACTATAAAAGACTGAGATAATGGGAAATCAAACGAGAGATGGCTGATCTTGCTCTGTTGGAAGACTTGGCACAAACTGAATTTCGTAGAGACCACATTTCTAGAGACAGGTGGGACCTTTTTGTAGAAAGTACAGATTGTCTCATCTGATATCGTTTCCCAGAATCTTATAGGATTTTTGCAAGGATTTAAAACACATGCCATTCTGGTGTACATCCAAGTGCTATCCACCCTCAGGTTTTTGGCAATGGGCACTTTTCACGGGAGCTTGCTGATCGGCATCTCACGGCCCTCAATGAGCCGACGTTTTGGGTGCAATCATCAGCTAAATGAACAGTTACATTCAATTTCCATACACCATCACATAGCATGTTAAAGTCAAGATGGCTTTATTTGCTATCAATGGATTCCCAAATACGAACGGAGCAATAGAAGGCACCCACATCACCATATAAGCACCATCCAAAATGTGTTCAACTATGTGAACAGAAAAGGCTTCCACTCACTTAATGTGCAGGTGATAGGTTATGTGATGAGCAAAAGTCACTGCTCAATGTGGTGTCGCGGTGGCCCGGTGAAACGCACGACTCATTCACTCTACAGAATGTTGGCCTATATGTGGGAGCTCTTGAGGATGGATGGCTTATTGGTGAGAGTTGCTTACTTTTTTAAAAGTATATTTTGCCATTGCTAATGCGACTTCAATATTTCTAATGGTCGTCTCTCTGTAGCCATGTTTTCATTTGAACTGGTCAAGCCACAACTGAGCCAAATGAAACCTTTGGGTTGTTCTCGACCTTTGACACTTCTTTTTAGCTTTTTTTGGTTGTGCCATTGTATACCATGGTATGGCTTTGTATGTTCCCCACGGGCTTTGAAGGGATTTTGACCATATATGATTAATTAGGGGAGTTTTGTAATGCAAATAGCCATGGTCGTGCACGAGCACTGAGGCTGAAAGGATCTGGTATTTATCAATGGTGATTTACTGGCTTGCGTATGACAATCATAGGATTGTTTTGATCAAGTACAAAATTCTATGTACACGTACATTCTAAATTCCGGTCATAAGTAGTATTTTAGAATAGTTTCTATGCAATATTAATAAGCGAGGCCCCTGTGCCACTCTGTCTTCTGGGATGCCTCCCTGTTGACAGCTCACTCACTTTACTTGGATGTCAGAAGTGAAACAGACTCCCTTCTACTCACCCTATATATTTACATACACACACAGTTTCTTTCCAGCCCACACTCTCCCTCTCACTCTCTTAAAAAACATGCACATGCATACGCACACACGCATTGGGATGGTTAGCATTTTGTTAGGGAGAGGCTAATGCCAAGCGCTAATCCCTCTGAACTGTGCACAAACGGGATAAAAGAGGGCACGGCTCAAGTCAAAGTCTAGGTAAATTCAGGACGATGCTCGAGGGGCCCAAGTGTAAAGCTGTTTTGGATGGAGCACTGGCCTGCTCATTTGATTCTAATTTGTTTTAATATTCCTTTCCTTTTCTTTCTTCTACTCCTCAGAGCAAATGAGGGAGTTAGAAAGTACAGTAATGGCTCTCTTAGACCTACTTAAGATGGGTTCTAGACATACATCTGGCTTTGTGATAAAGTTGTTGCATTGTTATAGAATTGGGTTTTATTGTTGTATAATAAAATTGCTCTTGCATGAAAAATGTAGGGTTTCTTGGGTAACCCCGGCTCTATGATAATATGAGTGAGATATCTCACTTGGGGATTCGCTCTAGAAAATTATTATTATCTTAAATTATTATTATCTTATTGAAGTATCAATCACAGCTTCTGTTGGAGAAAGACAGGTCAAGTCCTGAATGAGGTGAGCCACTCTCTCTTCCTCTGGTCATTCTCAAGCATGCCTCTCTTCCTCTGGTCATTCTCAAGCATGCCTCTCTTCCTCTGGTCATTCTCAAGCATGCCTGTCTTCCTCTGGTCATTCTCAAGCATGCCTCTCTTCCTCTGGTCATTCTCAAGCATGCCTCTCTTCCTCTGGTCATTCTCAAGCATGCCTCTCTTCCTCTGGTCATTCTCAAGCATGCCTGTCTTCCTCTGGTCATTCTCAAGCATGCCTGTCTTCCTCTGGTCATTCTCAAGCATGCCTCTCTTCCTCTGGTCATTCTCAAGCATGCCTCTCTTCCTCTGGTCATTCTCAAGCATGCCTCTCTTCCTCTGGTCATTCTCAAGCATGCCTGTCTTCCTCTGGTCATTCTCAAGCATGCCTCTCTTCCTTGCGCTCTTGCGTGCAGTGAAAAAGCAAGTTCTATTTCCAATATATTGTTTCTATCTTACATAAGGGAGATATAGACCACCCTCGTAACCCAGGCATGCTCTCTGAAGCCAGACTATTCCCAACAACATCACCCCTCGGAGACACTGAGGACAGTGTGTGCCAACAAAGGTGCAGTGACATCCAGCCGTTAAAACCTCCGAAATGTATGAGGGGTGGCCCAACATGCAGCATCGCCATCTCTTGCCAACAGATGACCTTAAACAGTGCCCAAGAGGTAGCCATGCATCTGGTGGAATGAGCCTTCAATCCCTCAGAGGTTTGCAAACCCTTGCAATTATAAGGCAGTATATTGGCCTCAACTATTTAATTGGGTCGAAGTTGATGAGAGAGGAAACGAAGAGTTGGGGGGCGCCCAGGAAATTAAGAATTGGTCACTCTTTCGACATACTCTCGGTCTATCCAAGTAGATGCACAAAGCATGTACTGGACACAAACAGTGGAGACACTCTTCTTCCCTTTAAGTGAAGGGCGACAGGTGGAAAGACATGAGCTAAAAGGCTACACAATTGTAATTGCCACTGACCTTAGTCATGAAGAAGGGGTCGGGTAACAGTGTACCTTGGAGAACTCTGGGGCAAACTGTAGTCACAAATGTTGAACTGACAGTCCATTCAGCCCAATCACTCGCTTTGTGGAGAGTGAGTGAAGCAGATATCTTTTTTCTCCATGCTGTGAAACTGCCTCAAGCACAATAAACAAGACCCAAGACAGGGCTAAAGACTTGGAGACACACTTTGGACTTTGTTATTGTCGAAGCCGATATGGCAGGCCGAGATCGGCTAAATAGGCAACTGTCCATTTGTCTTCCTGACTCGGCTGCTTGTGAAAGAGGGGAGAGCTGTGGAACGGGGGTCGAGTGGGCCCCCCTCTCTCGGGACGTAACTCTAGGTCGGGCTTCCCTTCAGGGGAGTCAGGTGAGTGGGATGCACTTGATGCAGTCGCAGCGAAGGACCACTCCACCCATTGTCGGCCTCTGGGAGAGACAAACTGTGGGTTCGTAGCCTGCTGCATAGCTGAGGGTTTCGCATTAAGCAAAACCTTTGTGCCAGCTTGCAGCCCTCTCCCTGGTGCGAAGCCTTGGCTCGTGGAGGGGTAAACCAGGCTGCCACGGTGGGGTAAACCTGGCTGCCATGGTACTCAGACCTACGGAGCAATTAGAATTACCGCAGTTCGCACCATGGTGGCAACAGAAGGCCGAAACAGTTATTTTGGCGTGATAGGAGCATCGAAGGAATTCAGATTTTCCCTTGTCCAAGAGGCTGGACAAGTGAAGCCACAAGGCTCTCTGCCCACCACCGCAAGGCTTATGGCATGCCTCTGGAGGCTCTGAGGGTGAGATCTTTTCCCATAGGTCCTGGTTGGCTATACCAAATCGGACTGGTAAGCCATTACAGTGACGTGACGTCTACCCTCTTAAGTCTTTGCTCCCTCCCTTTCATTCCAACTCAAAACCATGTAAAGCAGTCCTAGATCTGAGCCTCTGGGAAACTATACCTGCAGCTCTGGACATAATATGTCCAAGTATGGACATTGTACATTGTACTACTGAACTAATTAGTCTACCCCTCCCCTGTGTCTCCCTCTACCATCCTCAACTCCCTCCTTACCTCTTTCTCTCTTTCTATCCATCACTCTAACCCAATTGCCCCTACGTTCTGATCCCTTTGTTCTCGCCCTCCTCCTATTCCTCCCTCTCCAATCTTTCCCCTGCTTCCCTTGAGTTGCCCTCTCTCCCTCCCTCCTTTCTATATTCTATCTCAATACCCCCTTTCCTTTCTACCCTCTCACACCTACTGGATTTTCTCACTGTGTGTATGTATGTGTGCCTGCGTGCCACAGGAGGCTGCTGAGGGGAGGGCGGCTCATAATAATGGCCCGGAACAGGGCGAAGGGAATGGCATAAAATACCTGGAAACCATGAGTTTGATGTATTTGATACCATTCCACTAATTCCTCTCCAGTCATTACCATGAGCCCGTCCTCCCCAATTAAGTTGCCACCAACCTCCTGTGGTTTGTGCATGTGTGCGGGCCTCCCTGCATTTGTGTGTCTCCCTGCCTGCCTGCCTGCCTGCCTGCCTGCCTGCCTGCCTGCCTGCCTGCCTGCCTGCCTGCCTGCCTATCTGCATGCATGTGCGCCCACACACTCCCCCATGTGTGTGTGTGTGCTTCCACTCCAGGGAGGGTGTCTATTCCAGTTTGTCTTTCATTTCCTCCAGAAATCCAGTACAATAACACTCCAACACCTCCTTATTTATTTGACTGTGGATGGCAGGGCCTCAGACTTTACATTGGGGGCTTTTGGGGAGCCTGACGGAGACAGGAGCCACAAGACATTAGGGAAGGTAGACGGTAGTCTCTGGTGGAGTCATGGGGCCCGCGTGGGACCCTCACTAAGTGTTTATTCTCAGAGTTACGGCTGTGGGACACCAGCGTCGGCGCCCGGGCTCCGTGTGAGAATCCGCCAACTGGTGGCGGTCGCCATTCAAGTCAATGGCTGGGGTCGGCCCCCCCTAGGTGGCTGGCATATGGCGGACTGAGGGGAGACAGAGGGAGATCCAGGCGAGACCCCTTTGGTGTGTCACACACACATATCAGACTAACACACACAGGAGCCCTGGAGCCACCCAGGCTAGGCCCCGGTCGCCGCCAGAGATGCCGTGTCACCAAACCGTCACCAAGCCGTGTCACCAAGCCGTGTCACCAAGCCGTGTCACCAAGCCGTCACCAAGCGGTGTCACCAAGCCATCACCAAGAGGAGAGATAGAGACCGTTGTCTGACTGGGAACAGTTGATGATCAGTGGGGTTTAGGGGTGCGGGTTTGAGTATGTGTGTGTGTGTGTGTGTGTTTGTGTGTGTTGGGTGCGAGTGGAGACAACCCAAATCCCACCTTGTCACCCCCCCTCCTGAGAACGCTCAATCGCACATCCCCATGGCGACTCACTGCTGTCTCTGTTCATCAAAATTAGGGAGATTTACCTACCCCCAACACACACACACACACACACACACACACACACACACACACACACACACACACACACACACACACACACACACACACACACACACACACACACACACACACACACACACACACATGCTGAACAGGTGGCAGGCCTTGCTCTGCTCAGCAGGGCCCTTCAAAAGTTAAACATACAGAGGAGTGTGGGCTATTTGGGCCTTTTCCCAAGGTGGAGAGAAATAGAGAAAGAGAGAGAAAGAGAGAGAGAGAGAGATTCTTACCTAGTGTTAAAAGGTCCTAGTCTAAGTATTGGCCATGTCGTTTGTGTCATCACCACTAACCCCTTCTCTCTCTTTCTCTCTGGTTTGCTCCTGTACGAATGCTGCCAAGCTGGGGGTGGACAACTGGTGAAGCTGATCCTGGATCAGTTTGACTTCATGCTTGGGCCCTGTGTTTTGTGCAATCATGTGACATGCCTGGATTTGAACTTTTATTTAAAGATTTTCCATCAAACTGTCCCATGTTCTTGTCATGTCAGATGGTCCAACACCATCCACAGACACTTGCTTTAATTTTTGGTGTAAATCTAATTTCAGGATAACGCTCAAATACAGGATAGAATCTTGCTATTTCACATAATATAATGACACAGACTGGTCCAGTAATGACACCTATAATGACACAGACTGGTCCCAGTCTCTATGCACGGTGGCAGTCCTGAAGATGCATCCCTTCACCACCCATTCCATTGATCATGGCGTTAAGGTCTACAACTCATCTCATGAATTATATCTGTCCATCTATAAGATCTTATCTAAGATTACATAGTTGTTTTTATCTTTGTTAAATCTCTAATGAGCTGCTCCATGTTTTCTGCACTTTATCCAACAGAATATCCTCTCTGATGAGAGGATATGTGTGTGTGTGTGTGTGTGTGTGTGTGTGTGTGTGTGTGTGTGTGTGTGTGTGTGTGTGTGTGTGTGTGTGTGTGTGTGTGTGTGTGTGTGCCGGTCTGTGTGTGTGTGCCGGTCTGTGTGTATGTGTGTGCGTGTTTTGTCTGCAGTTTGTTGTGTTCCCATGCCAACCCCTTGTCTGTGGTTGTGGGTCAGAAGGTTGTTGTGGCTCCGTCTTTGCCTATAAGCAGATAAGAGGGGGGAACTATGTGAATCCTAGTAACACTGCCCCCCTTCTCCCTCCCTCATATCCCTGTCCAGCCTGCCTGCCTCCAGTCTGTCTGGTGCCAAGAATCAGATTTCAGAATTCCCTTCTAACAAGCCACGTTTCGAGTCAGCCAGCAGAGTCCACACATCCCCTTGCCCCTCTCTCTCTCTTTCAATCTTTCTCTCTCTGTCTCTCTTGCTATCTTTCTGGCTCTCTCACACACTCTTTCTGGCTGTCTCTACCTTGCCCTTCACCCCTCTCTGTCAGTACTGTCCGTCTGCCTCATGCATCTCTGTCTCTCTGCCTCACTATGCATCTCGCTCTCGCGCACACGCGCACCTGCGAACACACAACACTTCACCTTCCGTGAAATGAAAACAATGATCATTATAAACGTTACCTCTAACCAAATAAAAAACGAACACCACATTATAATACCCAATGAGCAATGACAGCTTGGCTATATAGAGTAAATGTGATACCAATACCGACTTGAGGTAGACACACTATGGGTTAAAGTGACTAGGCAATAAACAGTAGCAGCAATGTATGTGATGAGTGTGTAAGTGTGTGTGCGGTGATACTCTGCCTATGTGTGAGTGAGTGTGAGTGAGTGTGTGTGTGTGTGTGTGTGTGTGTGTGTGTGTGTGTGTGTGTGTGTGTGTGTGTGTGTGTGTGTGTGTGTGTGTGTGTGTGTGTGTGTGTGTGTGTGTGTGTGTGTGTGTGTGTGTGTGTGTGTGTGTGTGGAGTGTGTGTTGGAGTGTCATGTACAGCGCCTTCTGAAAGTATTCAGAGACCTTCCTTTTTACACATTTTGTTATATTACAGACTTATTCTAAAACGGATCAAATGAAATATGTTCCTCATCAATCAACACACAACACCACACACAATGACAAAGTATTCAGACCCTTTGCAGTGAGATTCGAATTTGAGCTCAGGTTCCTCCTGTTTCCATTGACCATCCTTGAGATGTTTCTACAACTATATTGAGAGTCCACCTGTGGTAAATTCAACTGATTTGACATGATTTGGAAAGGCACACACATATAAGGTCCAACAGATGACAGTGCATGTCAGAGCAAAACCAAGCCATGAGATTAAAAGAGATTGTCTATAGAGCTCCGGGACAGGATTCTGTCAAGGCACAGATCTGAGGAAGGGTACCAAAACATGTCTGCAGCATAGAAGGTCCCCAAGAGCACAGTGGCCTCCATCATTCTTAAATGGAAGAAGTTTGGAACCACCAAGACTCTTCCTAGAGCTGGCAGCCAGGCCAAACTGAACAATCGGGGGAGAAGGGCCTTGGTCAGGGAGGTGACCAAGAACCAGATAGTCACACCGACAGAGCTCTAGAGTTCCTCTGTGGAGATGGGAGAACCTTCCAGAAGGACAACCATCTCTGCAGCACTTTAATCAGGCCTTTATGTTAGAGTGGTCAGATGGAAGCCACTCCTCAGTAAAATGCACATGACAGCCTGCTTGGAGTTTGCCAAAAGGCATCTAAAGGATTCTCAGACCATGAGAAATAAGATTCTGGTCTGATGAAACCAAGATTGAGCTCTTTGGCCTGAATGCCTAGCGCCACTTTAGAGGAAACCTGGCACCATCCCTACGGGGGAGCATGATGGTGGCAGCATCACCTTCCAACAGGACAATGACCCTAAACACACGGCCAAGACAATGCAAGAATGGCTTCGGGACAAGTCTCTGAATGTCCTTGAGTGGCACATGTAGAGCCCGGACTTGAACCCGATCAAACATCTCTGGAGAGACTTGAAATAGCTGTGCAGTGACGCTCCCCATCCAGCTTGACAAAGCTTGAGAGCATCTGCAGAGAAGATTGGGAGAAACTCCCCAAATACAGGTGTGCCAAGCTTGTAGCGTCATACCCAAGACGACTCTAGGCTGTAATCACTGCCAAAGGCGCTTCAACAAAGTACTCAGTAAAAGGTTTGAAAACGTATGTAAATGTGATGTGTATTTTAAATGTGATAATTGTTTTGTTTTCTAAATAAATTTGCAAAAATGTGAAAAAAAATGTTTTTGCTTTGTCATTACGGGTTATTTTGTGTAGATGGATGAGAAAAAAAAAACAATTTAATCCATTTTAGAATTGGACTGTAATGTGACAAAATGTGGAAAAAGTCAAGGTGCCTAAAGACTTTCCGAATGCACTTTGTGTGAGTGTGTGGGTAGTCCAGTGTGAGAATAGAGTCAAAAAGAGTTAGTGCAAAAATGGTCGAATCCAATAGTCCGGGTAGCTATTTGGTTAACGTTTTTGCAGTCTTATGTCTTGAGGGTAGAGGTTGTTCAGGAGCCTTAAGATCCCAGACTTGACGCTCCAGGGATTTCTCTGACACTGCCTGGTATAGAGGTCCTGGACTCCAGGGAGTTGGGTCCGAGAGATGTACTGGGCCACATTAACCTCTGTAGGGCCTTGCGGTCAGATGCCAAACAGTTAACATACCAAGCGGTGATGCAACCAGTCAAGATGCTCTCAATAGTGCAGCTATAGAACTTTTTGAGGATCTGAGGGCCCATGACAAATCTTTTCAGCCTCCTGAGGGGGAAGAGGAGTTGTCCTGCCCTCTACACGCACAACCAACCCCAGCGCACCCTGCTGCTATACGGCCTAGTAGAGATTTATGTAGTCCTGTGGCGGCAGACTGGCCTGGTGTGGAGGGTCCAGCCTGGGAGCACGACACACACAAACGCACGGGCGCACACACACACATATGCACAGAGAAGTGGCAGTCGGTGCCGTTTAAGATGAAGGAGGATAAAAACCAATTTCATGAGCATGGCCTTATCTGACTGTCATTCATATTCCATTCACCCAGTTCATTGTAAAAGCAATAGGTTTAAGTTACTACATAATACTCACATTTTCCCGAGAACCATCATGAGGTTGCTACACCCTAGCCTATGAATGAATGTTTACAATGTAGGTGCAAACAGGTCGAGAGAAAATTGGAGGCGACAGACAGTGACACATGGACAGACAGTGGCACATTCAATACCATGATGACGAGTCAAAAAGTTGAAAACAATAATTACTTTTGGACAAATTCAGGTATGTTTATCCCTGTTTTCTTCCTTTTGCTTCCGTTTAAGAAACGGTTTTCAACAGAATCGGTGAAATGAATACACGCGTAAACACAGTTCACTTTCACATCAGCCACGTTGTTTTCATTCTCACATCTATGCGCGCTCCTCCTCTCACCTTTTCCCTTCACTTGTGGACATCATATTTTTATTTGATTTGATTTTGTTTCACCTTTATTTAACCAGGTAGGCTAGTTGAGAACAAGTTCTCATTTGCAACTGCGACCTGGCCAAGATAAAGCATAGCAGTGTGAACAGACAACAGAGTTTCACATGGAGTAAACAATTAACAAGTCAATAACACAGTAGAAAGAAAAGAGAGTCTATATACATTGTGTGCAAAAGGCATGAGGAGGTAGGCGAATAATTAAAATTTTGTAGATTAACAATGGAGTGATAAATGATGAGATGGTCATGTACAGGTAGAGATATTGGTGTGCAAAAGAGCAGAAAAGTAAATAAATAAAACAGTATGGGGATGAGGTAGGTAAAATTGGGTGGGCTATTTACCGATAGACTATATACAGCTGCAGCGATCGGTTAGCAGCTCAGATAGCAGATGTTTGAAATTGGTGAGGGAGATAAAAGTCTCCAACTTCAGTGATTTTTGCAATTCATTCCAGTCACAGGCAGCAGAGAACTGGAACGAAAGGCGGCCAAATGAGGTGTTGGCTTTAGGGATGATCAGTGAGTTACACCTGCTGGAGCGCGTGCTACGGGTGGGTGTTGCCATCGTGACCAGTGAACTGTGATAAGACGGAGCTTTACCTAGCATGGACTTGTAGATGACCTGGAGCCAGTGGGTCTGGCGACGAATATGTAGCGAGGGCCAGCCGACTAGAGCATACAGGTCGCAGTGGTGGGTGGTATAAGGTGCTTTAGTAACAAAACAGATGGCACTGTGATAAACTGCATCCAGTTAGCTGAGTAGAGTGTTGGAAGCTATTTTGTAGATGACAATGCCGAAGTCGAGGATCGGTAGGATAGTCAGTTTTACTAGGGTAAATTTGGCGGCGTGAGTGAAGGAGGCTTTGTTGCGGAATAGAAAGCCGACTCTAGATTTGATTTTAGATTGGAGATGTTTGATATTAGTCTGGAAGGAGAGTTTACAGTCTAGCCAGACACCTAGGTACTTATGTCCACATATTCTAGGTCGGAACCATCCAGGGTGGTGATGCTAGTCAGGCGTGCGGGTGCAGGCAGTGAACGGTTGAAAAGCATGCATTTGGTTTTAATATTATTTAAGAGCAGTTGGAGGCCACATAAGGAGTGTTGTATGGCATTGAAGCATATGAATGTGACCAAGGAAAAAAAAAACATTTCCAAAACATATCATAACCACTACACACAGCCTACATTGTTGTCACCATATTAGCTTAAGTAACGTCATAGTCAACATAGCTCATAGAACTAACACATTAGTAAGCCCGCTACAATCAGGCAGTAACGTTACTTACAGTGTACAGTCAGTAAGGAGTTTAGCACCGGTCCCTGGTGGCAATAAATTAGTTAAACCAAAAGCTTACCTTGACTTGGAAGAGTTCCAGTGTTGTGTTGGATAGTCATAGCCAGCTAGCTGACATATCATCCCTCTGTTATAGCCAGCTAGCTAATATAGCATCCCTCTGTCATAGCCAGCTAGCTAACATAGCATCCCTCTGTTATATCCAGCTCGCTAACATAGCATCCCTCTGTTATAGCCAGCTAGCTAACATAGCATCCCTCTGTCATAGCCAGCTAGCTAACATAGCATCCCTCTGTTATAGCCAGCTAGCTAACATAGCATCCCTCTGTCATAGCCAGCTAGCTAACATAGCATCCCTCTGTTTGAGCAGTGTTTGTGTAGGCTAAACTAGATAGCTGCATTTGTTAGCTAAGTAAGTGAAACTGAACGTGAAAAAAAATGACAATCTCACTCTTTATCTCTCTTCTTCATTTTGGAATAAATGAATTTGTTCAAAACTGTTCAACTATTCTCTTTCTTTCACTTTGCATCAACTACTCACCACATGTTATGCACTGCAGTGCTAGCTAGCTGTAGCTTATGCTTTCAGTACTAGACTAATTCTCTGATCCCCTGATTGGGTGGACAACATGTCAGTTCATGCTACAAGAGCTCTGATAGGTTGGAGGACGTCATATGGAAGTTGTCATACAGTAGGTTTTATATTGAAGTCAATCTGTCCTCCAGCTACACCATGATGCCACCATACAGAGTGCTGTTGAGGCTACTGTATACCTTCATTGCAAATAAAGTATGCTTAATCAATTATTTGGTGATATGTGAGTATAGTTATTTAAATGTTTTATTTTTATGAAATTCACTGTCCTCCCGTTCCTCCTCTGAGGAGCCTCCACTGGCACAGACGCACACACACACGCATACACAAACACACACCCGCACAGCGGCACACACGCATGTTTTCGCACACATAGGCACAGAAGCACAAACACACACACAGGGATATGCACACACACACATACACAAGGGAGGGAGGGAGTAAGGGGAGTCAGAAAGCGAGAAAGAGCGGAGGCAAGGAGAGGGCAGTCAAAGAGGGAAGAAGACATGCAGAAATGAGTGAGTGAGAGGGAGAAATAGGGGAGGATGGGAGAGAAAGAGAGACGTGGTAGGGGAGAAAGAGAGAGGGGAGGATGGGAGAGAAAGGGAGAGGTGGTAGAGGAGAGGGAGAGAGGGGAGGGTGGGAGAGAAATGGAGAGGTGGTAGAGGAGAGGGAGAGAGGGGAGGATGGGAGAGAAAGAGAGAGGTGGTAGGGGAGAGGGAGAGAGGGGAGGATGGGAGAGAAAGGGAGAGGTGGTGGAGGAGAGGGAGAGAGTGGAAGATGGGAAAGAAAGAGAGAGGTGGTAGAAGAGAGGGAGAGAGGGGAGGGTGGGAGAGAAAGAGAGAGGTGGTAGAGGAGAGGGAGAGAGGGGAGGATGGGAGAGAAAGAGAGAGGTGGTAGGGGAGAGGGAGAGAGGGGAGGATGGGAGAGAAAGAGAGAGGTGGTAGAGAGAGAGGGGAGGATGGGAGAGAAAGAGAGAGGTGGTAGGGGAGAGGGAGAGAGGGGAGGAAGGGAGAGAAAGAGAGGTGGTAGAGGAGAGAGAGAGGGGAGGATGGGAGCGAAAGAGAGAGGTAGTAGAGGAGAGGGGAGGGTGGGAGAGAAAGAGAGAGGTGGTAGGGGAGAGGGAGAGAGGGGAGGATGGGAGAGAGAGAGAGGTGGTAGGGGAGAGGGGGAGAGGGGATGATGGGAGAGAAAGAGAGATGTGGTAGAGGAGAGAGAGAGGGGAGGATGGGAGAGAAAGAGAGAGGTGGTAGGGGAGAGGGAGAGAGGGGAGGATGGGAGAGAAAGAGAGAGGTGGTAGAGGAGAGGAGAGGGGAGGATGGGAGAGAAAGAGAGAGGTGGTAGAGGAGAGGGGAGGATGGGAGAGAAAGAGAGAGGTGGTAGGGGAGAGGGAGAGAGGGGAGGATGGGAGAGAAAGAGAGAGGTGGTAGTGGAGAGGGGAGGGTGGGAGGATCAGAGAGAAAGAGAGAGGTGGTAGAGGAGAGGGGAGGATGGGAGAGCATGTACATTGTGTGTGAGTGTCGGTGGTGGGGCTGTAACTGTGCTATTTGATGTGGGCTTGGTGAGGGGCCAAGCATGAACCCAGGATTCTGGTAGGGCTTTGTTCCCACCAGGACTGTTTCCTGCTCGCTGTGTGTTATAAGGCTGGAATGGGGTGTGTGTGTAATATACCTGATGAAGGCTTATACAGCGTATGTTCTACCCTCTTGTAACATTCCCCAGATGAAGAGTTTTCTAATGTGTGCTGGGTGTCACTGATAGGTGCCTTAGCCATGTTGGATTCCAGTCCTGATGGACTATATCAGTATATATATATTTGATCATCTCCAGTATGTCCTAGATCTGTCATTGTTCTGTTGTTCATGGGGATTTTCAGCACCTCTGTGTCTCTGCTGGGTGCTGGTCTTTACCAGAAGCGGACCGACTTAGGTCAGAGTTCTTCTTTGTTCTCCAAAGTAATTATGTTCCCTTATCCCTAACTTTGACAAATTGGGTGTTGAGAGGTGTCGTGTTCGAATGTTGTGGCTTTCAATGCTGCGTGGCTATAGTGTGCTCTCTCGTTCATTTGCTCTCACTATCCTTCTCAATCTCTCTCTCTCTCTTTCTTTCACTCTCATTCTTGCCCTCACCTATCACTGTCTCTCAAAGCTCAAACTCTTAACCCCCCCCCGCTCTTAAACTTTCTCTCTTCCTGCTTTCCTCTCCATTTCCCTTTCTCTCTTTCCCTATTTCTCTACCTGGTGTCGGGGACAGTATGGAATCACTGGGGGAATCAGTGACTGTCATTGATGAGTGACTTTTGGACTAGTCGCGTACCTACGTGGCGGGCAGTGGCATCCGTTGAACTTTGAAAGTCACCGCCACCAACCCCTCGCCACCGCCCCACGCTAATGTCGTCAAAGAGTGACGTGCCTCTTCTGGTGGCTGACAAGTAGAAATCAGACAACAAACAGCAATAAGCCTGCTGGAAATTCCTATCCTACTGCCTCTTTGAAATGGATACTCAGAACATTACAAATATATCTCTGTTTTATCTGTGCCTCAGGCCCCATGGAAAAATTATCCCAAATACCTGCGTCGTTTATCTGCCCCTGGAATAGGCTTGCACAGGGAACACGAGGCAGCCTAAAATAAGGGCCTCTATTATGGGACAGAACATTTACTGAGGGAGAGGAGAGAGGGAGAGAATGGGGAAGTGATGGGTGTATTTTGGTGTGTCGCCCTGCCTGTGAAAAGGGGTTGATGGCTCCAACGACTGTAGCCTTTATCTTGGAGATATGTGGGCTCTGACGCCACTGTCAGCTGTTGTTTGGTGTGTCGCCCTGCCTGTGAAAGGGGTTGATGGCTCCAACGACTGTAGCCTTTATCTTGGAGATATGTGGGCTCTGACACCACTGTCAGCTGTTGTTTGGTGTGTCGCCCTGCCTGTGAAAGGGGTTGATGGCTCCAACGACTGTAGCCTTTATCTTGGAGATATGTGGGCTCTGACGCCACTGTCAGCTGTTGTTTGGTGTGTCGCCCTGCCTGTGAAAGGGGTTGATGGCTCCAACGACTGTAGCCTTTATCTTGGAGATATGTGGGCTCTGATGCCACTGTCAGCTGTTGTTTGGTGTGTGTGCCCGCGCGTGTCTGTGCTAATCCTGCTTACAGATACACTATAACTCATTTAAATTCTCTATTAATTCTCTATTCCCTGTTAACACTCATAAACATCGGACGAGCGTTGGAAATGGACTCTGTACACTGATTTCACCATAGGCTTTGGTCCATGACACACACACATGCAATAGGTGATTCACTATTGACTAATCATAGCGAGGCTCTTTCTTTCTTTTTTCTTTCATTTCTTTCTTTTAATTTGATTTCACCTTTATTTAGCCAGGTAGGCCAGTGGAGAACAAGTTCTCATTCACAACTGCGACCTGCGGCCAAGATAAAGCAAAGCAGTGTGACAGAAACCACAACAGAGAGTTAGTTACACATGGGATAAACAAACGTACAGTCAATAAATCAATAGAAAAGTCTGTATACAATGCGTGCAAATGAAGTAAGGAGGTAAGGGAAGTAATTACAATTTAGCAATTTACACTGGAGTGATATATGTGCAGATGAGGATGTGCAAGTAGAAGTACTGGTGTGCAAAAGAGCATAAAAACAAAAACAAATATGTGGATGAGGCAGGAAGTTGGATGGATGGGCTATTTACAGATGGGCTGTGTACAGCTGCAGCGATCGGTAAGCTGCTCTGACAACTGATGTTTAAAGTTAGTTCAGTGATTTTTTGCAATTCATTCCAGTCATTGGCAGCAGAGAACTGGAAGGAAAGGCGGCCGAAGGAGGTGTTTCTTTATTTTTTCACACTTTCTATCTTTCTTCCTTCATCTATCTTATGTGGGATCGGGTTACGGAATGCGCCACCACCGCCTCGGCATCCAATTGACATTTCCGTCAGCGCGTGTGATAGCATCACAGCCCAAGCTCCCCAGTCATTCACATTGTTCCTGTGGCAGAGTGGAGAGGGCAGCATATCTGTCATGCCTCAGATGCCAAGATAGGAAGGAATGAGAAGGAATGAGCTCATCTCAGCCTCTCATGAGAAAGAGGTGTCAGGTTGAGAGGGCAGGACTGGCAGAGGAACAGCGATGGCAGTGCCAATGATGACTCATATGTTAACTATCATAATTACTTAGAAATTATGCCATTGCGATACCCACCTGGTTTGCCGGCACATTGGCATGGAATTAAGAAAACGTGTCAGGGCCGGGACCAGGAGTTTGTCCTGACCAGCTGACCAGGAAAAACTTCAGGTCCAAGTTATAACCTTATAGTCCATTATTAAGGCCCAGAGTGTTTCCTTGCCTGGTCATTTGGTTAAGAAAAACTCTTGGCCCTACCTCATAACACATAAACAAAGAGGTATGTCACTTCAAAAATAGTGCATTCATTCTATAGCTGGTGTAGGATCTAATGTGTTTTCTTAGTCTTCGTCAGAGCCTCCATGTTAAGGACATTCTAAACAAGACATTTTGAAGACGTTAACAAGCAAGGTACTGTTCATTATAACAACATCCAAGGCAGAAGCGTCAAACATGTGGCCCACCAAACATACTGTAGGCAATGTTTGGTGCATTCTTCAAAAGTGTTGGTAACCACAGTGCTAGTGATTCAAAAATAGCAGAAGTACAATAATACTCACCCCATTCCCCCTTTGGTTCCAGTGGCTCAGTGGGTAAGTCCAAGCAACACCGGGCTTATGGATTTGATTCCCTCATGGTCCACAAATACTGAATATACTATAGTTGCCAAAATATACTCTGAGTCACCTTGGATAAAGGTGTCTGCTAAAATACCATACTATGACTGATATAATGATTGATACTAATACTCACCAAAAGCCACTTTCGACCCTCCCCTGCATCGATGCACCGCTTTCTCCCCACAGGGAGGATTCAGCCAAGATGACCCAGCGAGAGATGCGAAAGCCTCACCCTCTTCCCACCCGGAACAAGTCCAACAGCCTGTCATCCCCGAGCGCTGCCTAACGCCTCTACAGGAACTTGTCGGAGAGTTTCCTTGCGGGCAACCTGCCTGACCTGGAGGACAGTGTGGTGTCAGGACGGTGTGACAAGGAGCAACTCCGCGAGTCCACCATGGTGAGGGACACAGGCTCAACACACAGTCAATACAGGTTTAAACACAGGTGAGATACAAGCGAGACACAGGCTCAACAGACACAACACAGACTAAACAAAGACACAACACAGGCTCAACACTGACACAACACAGGCTCAACACTGACACAACACAGGCTCAACACTGACACAACACAGGCTCAAGACATGCTCAACACAGCCCCTAACACCAAAGTCTCATTAAAGGGATATTTCAGGATTTTGTCAATTAGTCAGATGAACTCATGGATACCATTTGTTATATCTCTGCATCCAGTATGATATAAGTTAGAGTTAGTTTTGCAAGCCAATGTTTACTAGCGTTAGCACAATGACTGAAAGTCTATGGTATATACTAGCATGCTAGCAGTTACCATAGACTTCCAGTCATTGTGCTAACGCTGGTTAAAAAATTCCTTCAAATTGCACACAGATATAAAAATGGAATCCACGAGTTAAAGGGCTTGATTGCCAACATCCTGAAGTATCTCTTTAAACATGTGTTTAAGTGTGTTAGTTCCAGAGCAACACGGTTCTGTTCGAGGCGGTGGAGCACCAGGAGATGGACCTCAACATCCCAAACAGTGAGGGCCTGCTGCCCCTGGACATGGCCGTCATGACCAACACCATACCCATGGAGAGGCTGCTGCTCCACGCCGGAGCCAAGGAAAGCCCCCACTGTGGGTACCTGTTCTGGTTTGCTGGTTGGTTGGCTGACTGGCTATCTGTCTGTCTTTCTGTCTGGCTGTGTTTGTTCTGACTGACTGACTTTCTGTCTGTCTGTGTGCCCACTTGCACGCCCGCTCCTTAGCTTATAGGATCATAACAGTTGTTTATTGAAGAAAATATGGAGCATGTTCCATCATAAACCATAGTATGAGTAGAAGTTGCACTTCTGGTACTGATTTAGGATAAGCTTACCCTCCCCTGTAAAACACAAAATTTAATTTTCTCCCCAATTTGTCTAATTGCTGCAACTCCCCAGTGGGCTCGGGAGGCGAAGGTCGAGTCATGCATCCTCCGAAACATGACCCGCCAAACCGAGCTTCTTAACACCCGCCTGCTTAACCCGGAAGCCAGCCGCACCAATGTGTCGGAGGAAACACCGTTCGACTTGTGACCGAGGTCAGCCTGCAGGCACCCAGCCTGCCACAAGGAGTCGCTAGAGCGCAATGAGCCAAGTAAAGACCCCCCTCAGCCAAACCCTTCCCTAACCTGGACGACGCTGGGCCAATTGTGCCTCGCTCTATGGGACTCCCAATCATGGCCGGTTGTGTTACAACTCGGCATCAAACCCGGGGCTGTAGTGACGCCTCTAGCAATGCGATGCAGTGCCTTAGACTGCTGCGCCACTCGGGAGGCCCGCAAAACTGACTTTCGATCAGTGTCTAAAAGTGACTTCATTCTAACTCTGGCAAGCATGGCCATCCTCGCGGCAACTGTACCCACCGCCACGGCAACCAGAGCAGTTGCCACGGCAACCACAACCAGCAGGACAACCAACCTCTCACCACGAACCAAACAACAGCACGTTCCCACACTACAGAGTATGTCAAAGTTGGCAGAGAGAGAAGAAAGAAAGAAAGAAAGAAAGACGAAAAACTCAATGGTGCTCAGGGGGTGTTGTTAGTCATCTTGATGCGATATTCGTCATCTTCATAAGGCCGTTCTGCCGCCTGTGATCTAGCAGCCTCCGCCGTCTCACTCTCTGCTAACGATTAGGCCTCACCGAGCTCTCCCAGACTATTTATGTTTGCACTCCCTTTCCAGAACCTGTCCAGACATTTTATAAAGGTATCACCAAATTGAAAACACTTGAGGGAAAGTGGTGTTTACTGGAGTTTGCTCTTTGATTGCTCTCCAGAGCCCAAATACCACAGGAGAGGGAAATAGAAAGAGAGGGAGAGCGAGAGCGAGATAAAGGTATCTCCCATCAGCCCTAGTCAGTATACAGTGTCAGCGTTTTTATAAGAACATTGTAATTAAACTCCATCGGAGGAGAATTGAGATCAAAGACAATGCATGGTTTTCGTTGGGCTTTGATAGGAAGCCATTGATTCTGCTGTAGGATACTTCACAGAGTCTGTCTGTGGCTCCCTGAGACAGACAGGGACAGAGACGTCAGAGAGACATACTGTACAGAGAGAAACAGAGGGAGACAGATATAGGCATTCATAGACAGGCATAGAGTCATAGTGGTCCTGTGTTGCTCAGATGGTACAAGAAAGGGACAAAACACTGAGACATACTGAGACATGCACAGGGCTGTCATCCACCCCAAAAATCTAAGGGGGCACGAAGTACATGAGGATGGCTGTGGGGGGGGTTTCTGGAAGATGGAGAATTTAGCATATTTCAAACACATGAAACAGCTTTTTCCTGCAATCTAGAGCCATAATAATTTTGCTTAATTATATGTAAAAAAAAAAATCTTATTTTTCTTCATATCTAAGCATACCTCTTGAGCTGTCTGTATCCTTGATTGGTGGTTCTTTTTTTTTAAAGAAACAAAATATTATTCTCTGCATTGCTGATAAAATCTAGGTAAATGTGAGTCTTATTCAGGTCAGTTGCCACAGCAATCACAACCAGCAGAACAACCAACCTCTCACCACACACAAAACAACAGCACATTCCCAAAGTTGGCAGAGAGAGAAAAAAGAAAGTGAGACGAAAAACACAATGGTGCTCAGGCGGTGTTGTTAGTCATCTTGATGCGATATTAGTCATCTTCATAAGGCCGTTCTGCCGCCTGTGATCTAGAAGCCTCCGAATATTCTAGATTCTGGGCCTGAGAAATAGGCAGTTTCATTTGGGTACGTTTTTCATCCAAACATCAAAATACTGTCCCCTACACTCAAGAGGTTAAAGGGTGACTCCGCAGTTAAATGGGCTTTTATTGGGAATTTGCGTTAGTGCCTCTGACAAACAAAGACATTAAAAAGACTAGAGTGTTATCCAAGTGGGTGATGGGAAAACAGGAGGTTTCTTCGAATTAAAGAGTTGTGTGTTTTGAGCACATCTATTGGGTCTCGTTTTCTGAGGGAAGAACAATATGTTGAAGAAATGAAAAAAAGGATATCTGCACTCTTTATTCCCCCAAAAGTTATAATTTAATTTCAACGAGCATGGCTGATAAAGTAATGTGTTGATCACCTCGGCGATTCTAGTCTTAATATAAATTACAACTGTTGTTGTGCCCAGCAGTCGTGAGCCTTGAGGGCTGTGCACCTGGCCACATTGGTCCATGAGGCAGAGGAGCGCATGGGGGACCTACAGTCCCAGGTGCGTACCGAGGGCCCCGGGGAGCGGGAGGCGTCGGACCATGAGAGGCAACTCAAAGCCTGCGAGTGGAGGCACCGGCTCTTCAGACGCATGTAGACGGGCTTTGAGCATACCAGTCAGTAGATACACACACACACACACATGCAGACCCAAAACACACATAGTACACACCTAGGGTCACTACCTTGTGCAACTTAATTGTAAAATATACTGTGTGTGTGTGTGTACGTGTGTGTGTACGTGTGTGTGTGTGTGTGTGTGTGTGTCCAGCATTTCCTTGATTTCAAATGTTCTGTTCTTTTTTTTGATGGCATTCTGTCTGGGTTGAGCTGATAATGGGTTCCACGTTGTGATGGCTGGGACAGAGCGGGGGTGTGCGTGTGTGTGTGCATGTAGGTGTTTGTAGTGTGTACGCACAAGCATGTGTGTTTGTGCGTATGTGTGTGTGTGTGTGTGTGTGTGTGTGTGTGTGTGTGTGTGTGTGTGTGTGTGTGTGTGTGTGTGTGTGTGTGTGTGTGTGTGTGTGTGTGTGTGTGTGTGTGTGTGTGTGTGTGTGTGTGTGTGTGTGTGTGTGTGTGTCAGTGGAGGCTCCTCAGAGGAGGAAGGGAGGACCATCCTCCTCAGTGAATTAATTAAAAAAATAAATAATATATATATAAATATATTGACATATCACCAAATAATTGATGAAAGCATACTTTTTTCCAATGAAGGTCTACAGTAGCCTCAACAGCACTCTGTACCATGGTGTAACCGGAGGACAGCTACCTTCCGTCAATACAAAACCTAGGAGGCTCATGGTTCCACCCCTTCCATAGACTTACACGGTAATTATGACAACTTCCGGAGAATGTCCTCCAACCTATCAGAGCTCTTGCAGCATGAACTGACATGTTGTCCACCCAATCAAAGGATCAGAGAATTAATCTAGTACTGAGTTGTTGACTCAAAAAGAGAGAAAGATAATAGTTGAACAGTTTTTAACAAATTAATTTCTTCAAAAATGAAGGAGAAGCAAGAGAGAGAGAAAGAGAGAAAGAAAGAGAGAGAGAGATATTTCATCATTTATTTTCACTTTCACTTACTTAGCTAGCAAATGCAGATATCTAGTTTAGCCTACTCAAACACCCTGCTCAAACAGAGGGATGCTATGTTAGCTAGCTGGCTATGATTATCCAACACAACACTGGAACTCTTCAACGTCAAGGTAAGTGTTTGGTTTAACTAATTTATTGCCACCAGGGACCGGTGCTAAACTCCTTACTGACTGTACACTGTAAGTAACGTTACTGCATGATTGTAGCGGGTTTACTAACGCGTTAGTTATATTAGCTATGTTGACTATGGCGTTAATTTAGCTAATATGGTGACAACAATGTAGGCTGTGAGTAGCGGTTATGATATGGTTTGGCTTGGAAAGTTTTTTTTTCACTTGGACACATACAGCTGATGTGTTGTGCATTGAAGTCCACAAGTGAAGGGAAAAGGTGAGAAGAAAGTGTGTAGATGCAAGAAGGAATGTGGCTGCTATGTTAGTGGACTGTGTTTACGTGTGATCAGGGGTCAATTCTGTTGGACAACGTTTCTTAAACGGAAGCAAAAGGAAGAAAACAGGGATAAACATACCCGAATGTGTCCAGCGGAAACTCTTGTTTGCAACTGTTGGATGATTACATCCTAGATCAGATAGATGCAGCCCAGAGTGTGCGATATTGAATGTGTCAGTGTCTGTCCATGTCTGTCACCTCACATGTTTTTCTTGACATGTGTGCACCTACATTGTAAGCTTTCATTCACAGGCGAAGTTGTAGAAACCTCATGATGGGTATAGGAAACATTTTTGTATCATGTAGAAGGCTAAACCTATCGATGTTACTTTGAACTGGGTGAATGGAATATGAATGACAATCATCCAATATGCTGTAATAGAAATAAGGCCATGCTCATGAACATAACCGTCCTCCCTGGTGTATGTATGCATACAGTACATGCGTGTGTGTATGAGTGTGTAGGCCTATGTGTGTGGGTGTGCTTCTTATATGAGTGTGTGTAGCGTGTTCTCCTTTAAAACCTCTTAAGGATTGGACCCTTTGTTTCAATTTTCGCCTAAAATGCCATACCCAGGACCTGAAGCAAGGATATGCATATTCTTGATATCATTTGAAAGGAAACACTTTGAAGTTTGTGGAAATGTGAAATGATTGTAGGACAATATAACACATTAGATCTGGTAAAAGATAATACAAGAAAAAAAATCATCTTTGAAACGCAAGAGAAAGGCCAATATATGATTTAGGAATCTAGGCGCAACTTAGATTTTGGCCACTAGATGGCAGCAGTGTGTGTAAATTAGACTGATCCAATGAAGCATTGCATTTCTGTTCAAAATGTTGTATCAAGACTTCCCAAATGTGCCTAATTGGTTTATTAATACATTTGCAAGATCATAACTGTGCACTCTAACAATAGCATATTATTTCACTGTGATAGCTACTGTAAATTGCAAAGTGCAGTTAGATTAACAAGAATATAAACTTCCTGCCCATATCTGATATGTCTATGTCCTGGGAAATTTCTTGTTACTTACAACCTCATGCTAACCACATTAGCCTACGTTAGCTCAACAGTCCCACTGATATTCCTTTTGGGTTCTGAGCGCCATTCTCAGATTATGCTTTTTCCGTACAGTTTAAAAAAAAATCTGACACAGCAGTTGCATTAAGGAGAAGTCTATTTTTAATTCTGTGAATAACACTTTTATCTTTTATCAATGTTTATTATGAGTATTTCTGCAAAATCACCTGTTTTGGAATTAAAACATTACTGCACGTAAGGCGCCAATGTAAACTGAGATTTCTTTATATAAATAGGCACATTATCGAACAAAACATACATGTATTGTGTAACATGATGTCCTATGAGTGTCATCTGATGAAGATCATCAACATTTAGTGATTCATTTGATCTATATTTCTGCTTTTTGTGACTCCTATTTTGGCTGGACAAATGGCTGTGTTTTTTCGACTTGGCTATGACCTAACATAATCATATGTGCTGGTTTCGCTGTAAAGCATTTTTGAAATTGGACACAATGGGTAGATTAATATGGCTGCAACCCTTTGTTCTCAATTTCCGCCTGAAGACATACCCAAATCTAACTGCCTGTAGCTCAGCCCCAGAGGCAAGGATATGCATATTCTAGGTATCATTTGAATGGAAACATTCTGAAGTTTGTGGAAATGTTAATTGAATGTAGGAGAATATAACACAGTAGATCTGGTGGAAGAAAAGAGAAAGAAAGAGCATACGTTTTCTGTTTTTTATTGTTGTAGTATCATCTTTCACATGTACTAGAATAGCCACACAGTCAGATAGGATGCTGGAGATACTGTAGGCAACTGTAGGTGTGCAAAGTTTGAGACTGACAACTTCAGGAATGGGTGAGCTACATGACATTTAGCATGAAGTCACCCAGGTGTCCCACACAAGTTGCCCAAATGTACCCAAGTGGCCGAATTGGTGAAATGACCTATAACTATATACAGAAGTGCAAATAACTATATACAACATATCAAAAAGCAATTAACACACACACACACACAAAATGTTTTAAAAAATATTAGAAAATAAATATAAAAAAAAAAACAGTACACACCCCTTGGAAGTCCTCGTCATAATATTTTGCTGCCTGTGCCATGTCCCATAGCAGTCTCTTTCTGATGTAAAGCAGAGGCAAACTGAACAAGTGGTGCATTTCATGCGACACAGAACACAACAACGCCTCCATGCTGTGCCCTTTTGGCCCTGAGGCACAGTCATGCCTGCAGTAATGAACTGTGGCATATGAACACCACTGGGGGTACAGGTAGAGGGGGCAGCTTGGCACCGGGGTCTCCCAGTCGGAGTCGCTATCACTGTGAAAGAAAACATAAAAAAAATATTTGTATTGTATGAGCCTTTTATCATCACATAAAATAAACAGATATGTATTGATTGTATAGAGCAGAGGGAACAGTCACTAAGGTGTTCCATTCAACTCCGGCCATTGTTGTGTGTGTATATATATATATATATATATACATATATTGTGGCAAACCTCTTCAAGGTTAGGAGCGTTTGTCACAAACTAAGTGGTAAACTGTCACCAAATCACCCAAGAATGAGAGTTCTTTCGAACAGGACAGTACCTGTGTGTTTGTTTCTCCGTCCTGGTCCACCCAGGCCGTAGGCGACGTCAAGGATAGCAGGGTTCGGTACACGAATCGGGTTCTCGGTAGGTCCAGGTCCAAACGCCAACAGGTAAGTCCAAAACAATCCAGCTCATACACGGTAAATCCAGCCAATCTCTATAGTCTCTTTCTCTATTGTTCATAGCTCCTTCCAGCACTCTCTCTTCCTCTTCCTGGTTTTTCTTGACCCTTTATCTGTGAGTCGGCTCCACCTTCTGAGGGTTCCCCTTGCTTCTGGGACTTGTAGTTTTGGCGGTCTGCCATTTTGTGATCTGTAGTTCTGACAGGGGTGGCCAATTTAGTGATCGGGCAGAGCCCGTTTATTAGTTCTGCTTTCACATATCTGCCACATATCACTCGACCCCCTTCTTTGCCACATATCTCTCCCCCTGGATCCGACCCCCTAGGTCGGGCTACCGCAGCAAAATATGCATGCATGCGGGATAAGCCATCCACGTTTCCCATTTCCTTCCCTGCTCTGTGTTTTAAGTCAAAATGAAACGGTTGGAGACTCAAAAACCACCGCATCACCCAAGCGTTCTTCTCTTCAGCCCTATGCATCCAGGTGAGTGGGGCATGGTCACTGATGAGGGTGAAGTGGCGCCCCAGCAGGTAGTACTTCAGCCTTTCTAGAGCCCACTTTACTGCCAGCGCCTCTTTCTCAACGACTGAGTAGTTGGTTTCCCGTGGTTCCAGCTTCCTGCTTAAAAACAGGATGGGGTGTTCCACCCCTTCTACCTCTTGGGACAGCACTGCTCCCAAGCCGACCTCTGAGGCATCCGAATGAACCACAAACTCTTTCTCAAAGTCTGGTACCACCAGCACTGGGTTACAGCAGAGAGCCTCCTGTAATGTCCTAAATGCTTTGGTGGCCCTTTCATCCCATTTGACCATGTTTGGCCCTCTGGCTCTAGTCATGTCGGTAAGTGGGGCGGCCACTGTGGCATAATTTGGGATGAACTTCCGGTAGTAACCGGTCAGCCCTAGGAAGGCTCGGACCTGCTTCTTATTTACTGGTTTCGGCCATTCTCTAATTGCCTTCACCTTCTTATGTTGGGGTTTGATTAACCCTCTTCCCACAGTGTATCCCAGATACTCTGTTTCCTCTAACCCCACATAACACTTGGCAGGGTTTGCCGTGAGCCCTGCCTTTCTAAGGGCATCTAACACTGCCTGTACCCGGGGTAAGTGGGATCCCCAATCTGGGCTGTAGATCCCCACGTCATCTAAATAAGCTGCGGCATATGCTTTGTGCAGTTTTAGGACTTTGTCCATGAGCCATTGAAAGGTGGCTGGGGCCCCGTGTAAGCCGAATGGCATGACGGTGTATTGAAACAAACCGTCAGGTGTTGTAAAGGCTGTCTTTTCTTTGGCCCTGGGGGTCAGAGGAATTTGCCAGTACCCTTTTGTCAGATCAAGGGTCGTAATGTACCGAGCATGACTAATTTTCTCCAGTAGGTCATCTACTCGGGGCATGGGGTAGGCATCAGACTTCGAGATTTTATTTACCTTCCGAAAGTCGTTACAGAACCGCAAAGACCCATCGGGCTTGGAGACCATCACAATTGGGCTAGACCACTCACTATGTGACTCTTCGACCACTCCAGCTGTTCTTGCCGTACAATACCGTTCAACCAGGCCCACGAGATGGTCGGCGGAAAGTACCTCGTTCTGGCCAATCCATCGTCTCACTTCTTGGGGTAGACCTCGCTGAAACTGGTTGAGTACGATGGTCTCGACAATCTCGGCGGATGACCGGGTCTCTGGTCGCAACCATTTCCGTGCCAGGTGAATCAAGTCGAACATTTACATTTTACATTTACATTTAAGTCATTTAGCAGACGCTCTTATCCAGAGCGACTTACAAATTGGTGCATACACCTTATGACATCCAGTGGAACAGCCACTTGCATCTAAATCTTTTTTTTTTTTGGGGGAGAAGGGGGGTGAGAAGGATTACTTACCCTTACTTACCCTATCCTAGGTATTCCATGAAGAGGTGGGGTTTCAGGTGTCTCCGGAAGGTGGTGATTGACTCCGCTGTCCTGGCGTCGTGAGGGCGTTTGTTCCACCATTGGGGGGCCAGAGCAGCGAACAGTTTTGACTGGGCTGAGCGGGAACTGTACTTCCTCAGTGGTAGGGAGGCGAGCAGGCCAGAGGTGGATGAACGCAGTGCCCTTGTTTGGGTGTAGGGCCTGATCAGAGCCTGGAGGTACTGAGGTGCCGTTCCCCTCACAGCTCCGTAGGCAAGCACCATGGTCTTGTAGCGGATGCGAGCTTCAACTGGAAGCCAGTGGAGAGAGCGGAGGAGCGGGGTGACGTGAGAGAACTTGGGAAGGTTGAACACCAGACGGGCTGCGGCGTTCTGGATGAGTTGTAGGGGTTTAATGGCACAGGCAGGGAGCCCAGCCAACAGCGAGTTGCAGTAATCAAGACGGGAGATGACAAGTGCCTGGATTAGGACCTGCGCCGCTTCCTGTGTGAGGCAGGGTCGTACTCTGCGGATGTTGTAGAGCATGAACCTACAGGAACGGGACACCGCCTTGATGTTAGTTGAGAACGTCAGGGTGTTGTCCAGGATCACGCCAAGGTTCTTAGCGCTCTGGGAGGAGGACACAATGGAGTTGTCAACCGTGATGGCGAGATCATGGAACGGGCAGTCCTTCCCCGGGAGGAAGAGGAGCTCCGTCTTGCTGAGGTTCAGCTTGAACATCTGTGTTCGTGGGGGTTGTCCCGGTCGGTAGGACCACTGGTGGAAGCGGTGTGCCCTCACGGTATCGGTCACTCGCAATCTAGTCAGGATCTCCCCCTTTAGTTTATCGTAATCCTGTGCATCTTTCAACTCCAGGTCGAAATACGCTTTTTGAGTGTCCCCTGCCAGGTATGGTGCCAGAAGCCCTGCCCATTCTTCTTTCGGCCACTTCTCCCTCTCTGCCGTCCTTTCGAAGGTGGTAAGATATGCTTCCACATCATCCTGCGCTGTCATTTTTTGAAGAAAATGATTGGCCCTCCTCTGGGTATTTGCAGCTGGTAATTGAACCCCAATTTGGTCCGCTAGCCCCTTTAGGCCTTCTCTTAACTCCCGGGTGTTTCTCTCTTGCTCTTCTATGAGCAGCTGGTTGGTGCGGTGCTGGATCTGTAACGTGTCCTGATACATTCGCATTGCATCCTGATTAACTATTTGTTGAGCTCTAGTTGCCTCTTGTTGGGCGACCGCCGCTTGTAACAGGGCCTGTATGGCTCCCTCCATACAAATTTTCCTGAAAAACTGTCCTAACCAAACAAAGCCAACAAAAAAAAAAAAACCTGACTCCCCTTTGGAGTGCTAACTGAACATTTATTTATTTTTTCCTTCTACCTAACCAGTGGTATGTTAGTCTGCCCGCATCCTCCACCACGTGTGGCAAACCTCTTCAAGGTTAGGAGCGTTTGTCACAAACTAAGTGGTAAACTGTCACCAAATCACCCAAGAATGAGAGTTCTTTCGAACAGGACAGTTCCTGTGTGCTTGTTTCTCCGTCCTGGTCCACCCAGGCCGTAGGCGAGGTCAAGGTTTTAACAAGATGTTTATCTTTCATTTGCTGTATTGGACTTGTTAATGTGTGAAAGTTACATATTTCTGAAAATATTTTTTAATTTCGCGCACTGCCTTTTCAGAGGAATGTTGTCGAGCCTGCGCTATAAAGGTTAATGCAACCGCTGTGTCAGATTTCAAAAAAACTTTATGGAAAAAGCAAACCATGCAATAATCTGAGACGGCCCTCAGAAAACAAATACAATTATCCGCCATGTTGGAGTCAACAGAAATCAGAAATCACATTATAAATATTCCCTTACCTTTGACGATCTTCATCAGAATGCACCCCCAGGAATCCTAGTTCCACAATAAATGCTTGATTTGTTTGATAATGTCCATTATTTATGTCCAAGTAGCTACTTTTGTTAGCGTGTTTAGTACACAAATCCAAACGCTCGTGCAGGTCCATACGAATGTCGGACGAAAACTTCAAAAAGTTATATTACAGGTCAAAGAAACTTGTCAAACTAAGTATAGAATCAATCTTTATGATGTTGTTATCATAAATCTTCTATAAAGTTCCAACCGGAGAATTCCTACGACTGTAGAGAAGCCATGGAACGCTGGTCGCTATCATGTGAAATGCGCATGAATATGACCTGGCTCTCTGCCAGACCACTGACTCAAAGAGCTCCCATCCGGCTCCACAACACAGTAGAAGCCTCATTCGAGTTTCTAAAGACTTTTGACATCTAGTGCAACTTTATCCATATCCCAAGGTGTATTCAATAGGGGCTGGGTTGAAAATTGACCAACCTCAGATTTCCCTCTTCCTGTTTGGATTTCATCTCAGGTTTCTGCCTGCCATATGAGTTCTGTTATACTCACAGACATCATTCAAACAGTTTTAGAAACTTTTAGAAACTATCCAATACTAATAATACTATACATATATTAGCAACTGGGACTGAGGAGCAGGCAGTTTACTCTGGGCACCTTTCATCCAAGCTACTCAATACTGTCCCTGCAGCCATAAGAAGATAACATGATAAAACTGTTGATACAGGACCAAATTTTGAAATTGCACCTTGTTTATTCTACTATTCTACCTCGCAACGGAAAGTTTAGTTTATTCCCTATGCACAAATGTAACTGTGAGTGTGCGTATGTGCGTTCGCATTCACGTGCGTGTGTGAATGCGTGTGCTCCACAGTGAGGTAGAGCAGTTCCCCTTCCCACAGTCCTCTGTTGGGTGAGACGCTAGTAGAGGACACCAGACTACTGCAGTGCAACATTACTGACCTCACACCTGTGAGTATACTCAAACATCAGAGTCATGTTCGCCCAGTAGGGCACACTGTACCAAAACGTTTTGCAATGGAAGAATTCAATTCCGTGGCAAAAATTCTATGCTCTTATTGGACAAGTTTAGATGACACCTACCCGTTTTACGCTGTTTTCTACCTACTGAACTCAACCCAAGGCTATTCCAAAGCACTGATTTTGTTTCGCCCCAGCTACCAGTGAATAGCCCTCCTGCATAAACTTCCACCATACCTTTCTTCATTATTAAAACCTGTTACGGCTAGACGTTCTGCTAGCGGAACATCTCGACAACTTCCGGTGAAATTGCAGAGCACAAAATTCAAATTAAATTATTCTAAATGTTCAACTTTCATAAAATCACAAGTGCAATACATCAAAAATGAAGCTTAACTTCTTGTTAATCCAGCCACCAGATTTCAAAAAGGCTTTACGGCGAAAGCAAACCATGCGATTATCTGAGGACAGCGCCCCATCATACAAATGCATGTCAAACATATTTCAACCAGGGAGGTGTGACTTGAAAATCAGAAATAGGGATACAAAAAATGCCTTACCTTTGATGATCTTCTTCTGTTGGCACTCCAAAAGGTCCCAGTTACATCACAAATGGTCCTTTTGTTCAATAATGTCCTTTACATCCATAAAAACTCAGTTTAGCTGGCGCGCTTCAGTCAATAATCCACTAAATTTCCCTACATCAAAATGCATACAAAATTAATCCCAAACGTTACTAATAAACTTTTCCAAACAAGTCAAACAACGTTTATAATAAAACATTATGTATCCTAATACGCAAGTAAATGATAAAATTGAAGACGGAGAATTGTTATTGTCTTTACTGGAGATAAACAAGAAAGAACGCGCTTTCCTCCATGCGCTTGGAAACACTACATCCAAAATGGGAGCCATCTAGAAAAACTACAATTTCTGGGTAATTTTTCCAAAAAACAGCCTGAAACTCTTTCTAAAGACTGTTGACATCTAGTGGAAGCCCTGCCATTTGGAAGGATTTGGGCTTATAATTATAGTACTAGCCATTGAAAATAATGGTAAACTGAAAATATTTTGGGGGCGGATGGTTTGTCCTCGGGGTTTCGCCTGCCTTATCAGTTATGTTATACTCACAGACATAATTTCAACAGTTGTAGAAATGTTAGTGTTTTCTATCCAAATCTACCATTAAATGCGTATCCTAGCTTCTGGGCCTGAGTAACAGGCAGTTTACTTTGGGCATGCTTTTCGTCCGGACTTGAAAATACTGCCTCCTAGCCCAAAGAGGGCGAGATACCAGACCCAGTCTCATGGATGGCTAACTGTGGAGATCCAATCGATCACCCCTGAGTTAGGTATATATGCTTTTAGATGTTTGTAACTTACTTGTGGAATGATCTCCAAGGCTCTCTAAAATTGGATGAATTGGTTCCTCTTTGGCAATTGATTGAGGATCTTTTTACTGAAGAATGTGTTTGTTTTCTATGATTGTGTTTTGTTTTTCGTGTATTGATGTGAATATTGATGTGTATAGTGATGTGTATTGTGTATATTCATGTGTATTAATGTGTATACTGGGCTCATCTATAAAATAGATATTGGTCTCTAGGCATGACTCCCTGTTAAAATAAGGGTAAAATTAAATAAATAAACTTATTCTATCAATATGTCCAAGCTAAAATACCACCCCTGCAGGATTAACTGACTCAACTCGGCCCTGTCCACCCAAATGAAGTTCCGTTATCTCTTGACCCTAATCCCTACAGATCTGATAGATGCCGCTCTGCCTTACTACTGAGCTAAAATACAGCTAGGGACTGTCCCTCAAACTCAACAGTGCGAGCCTTACAGTAGAGTAGGCTATCTCCGAAGTTGAGTGCCTATGCTCCTTTACCCTGCAATCCGGCACCTCTTCAGGATCATCCAGGCCAGAGCTTCAACTTTAGAACACTATGAGAGGCTCTCTCCCGGGTTAGCCCAGAATCTCTCCTCCTACTACCCCCATCAATGCACTCCATACCTAGAGTTGGGTCTCAGGTTAGGTTCCTTTATACCAGCCACTCGAGTCTCTGATAGACTATCTAACGAGATGCTACGAAAATCCTCAATCAATCAAGTCTATTCCGGAAAACCTAGAGTAACATAACATGTACTTGTACGACTCTTTGATGACACAGGGTTTCAGAACAATAAAGCATGTTTATTCAGAATTCCAGAAACAGGCATAAAAAAATCCCAGATCAATCAATCAATCAATCACAAATCAACATCACAAATCAAATGATATGCAAAAAAATGTACAGTAAATTAAATTGATAGACCACTTTCAGCGCCCTTACCTAAACAGCCGTTGGGCTGCGCCAATAAAATGTTAGTTTTTTGTCTATTACAATTTTATGAGAAGCACAATATTTAATAACAAGAAAAATGGTTTCTTACCTTTTACAACACTATAAACAGTTTTTTGGCTCCCCCCTCAGGACGTTCAGTCCCTGAAATGGCGTCTAAAACTCTAACAACTACTTTACCAAACCTCTATGAATGAGGTAACCTTAAGGATGTCATGGTTCCACCTGTCACCAGAGGGCGGAAGAGACAGTCCTAGAGACATCACCAACAAACTAACATGGTCCAAGCACACCAAGACAGTCGTGAATAGGGCATGACAAAACCTATTCCCCCTCAGGAGACTGAAAAGATTTGGCATGGGTCCTCAGATCCTCAAAAGGTTCTACAGCTGCACCATCGAGAGCATGGTTGCATCACTGTCTGGTACGGCAACTGCTCCGCCTCCAACCGCAAGGCACTACAGAGGGTAGTGCGAATGGCCCAGTACATCTCTGGGGCCAAGCTTCCTGCCATCCAGGACCTCTATACCAGGTGGTGTCAGAGGAAGGCCCTAAAATTTGTCAAAGACTCCAGCCACGCTATTCATAGACTGCTCTCTCTGCTACCGCACGGCAAGCGGTACAGGAGTGCCAAGTCTAGGTCCAAGAGGCTTCTAAACAGCTTCTACCCTCAAGGCATAAGACTCGTGAACATCTAGTCAAATGGCTACCCAGACTATTTGCATTGCCCATCCCCCTCTTTACACCACTGCTACTCTCTGTTGTTATCATCTACGCACATTAGTAGTCACTTTAATAACTCTACCTACATGTACATACTACCTCGACTAAACGGTGCCCACGCACATTAACTCTGTATCGGCACCCCCCTTATATATAGTCTCGCTATTGTTATTTTACTGCTGCTCTTTAATTACTTGTTACTTTTATGTCTTATTCTCACCCATATTTTTGTTTAAACTGCATTGTTGTTTAGGGGCTCGTAAGTAAGCATTTCACTGTAAGGTATTAATTTCACTGTAAGCACTACACCTGTTGTATTCGGCACATGTGACTAATAACATTTGATTAGATTTGATTAATGACACTCAGGTGTGTCCTATTACTCTGCATATTAAGATAGGTATGTTTTCTGGTTTCCTTTGCAGAAGCTTGAATTGTTTACCGTGTGCTTTCCTTTCCTGAGTGAGGTTTCGAGACTGAGTGTTTGTTGTTTTTTCGAGTGTACTGTGATCCTGCGGCTACCGTTTCTCAGTAAAGTATTATGTTTATCCTTAACCACCAATTCCTCGCCTGTCTCTTCTCTGCACCTGGGTCCAACCTTACCACGTCACAAAAGATTCCTCCTCGAATTTTACTTTAACTGAGTATGATACAAATCTAAATATAAGTGCAATAAAAATCTAAAGATATTTGAAGTTTAAAAGCTACAGCAAAAAAAACTTTTTTCCAGCAGTCGACAGGTTCTTCTTTCTCAAGGAGAGTGCTCCTCTCCAAAAACCATAGCTCTTTTATACCCTCCATTCTATTTTCTGCTAGACCAACGTGACTGACACCTGCTCCGATGACGCATTCAGTGGTCCTTTCCCTTGCCTAGGCAGGACGCTCGCCTACACAGGATGCCCGCCTTGATAGGATGTCTCCTCCTGGCAGCTCTGACCAGGGAACTTCCAGCATTATTAATGTACTTTATTAACCTTAACTTTTAAAACATACATTTTTAAACATTATCGTTCCCCACTTAGCTCCATTAAAATCCCCCTCTAACCTAACTTACTACCTCTTAGATATCCAACAAGTTAAACACCCCATCATTACAACATTTCAGCATTATAACCTTTCATTATCAACCTCCTACAGGCTTAACAAACCTTGTCTATATGCATCATACTTTAATGCAAACAACATTAGAACAGTGTTAACCATTTTACTGCATTACTTTAATCCCCCATTTAATAGCATCTTCCACAGTACATTTCCACACGCTTTCAAACAACACCATTTAACATATTTAACCTTTTAATCATTATTTTGGTCCATTCCAGTCCCAATTAATTTATTAAACTTGTTTTTCTTATTTTCCTCAGTTAAAGTCAATTCTCTCTCAATGTTCTTCCTTCTTTGTGCTCTCTGTGTGTGTTTGAAAGTGAAACTTCTTCATGAGTGTGAGTGTGCGTGTGCGTGTATGCAAATGTGTCTCTAAAATGTCACAGAGAACTAGGCCTTAGCCTACTACTCTTGACAAATAAATAACTTTGTTTCCAGAAAATTTGACATCCAAGTTCAATGCCTCAGTCAGAGAGGCGGAACACACTGACACGCGCACACATATGTACACACAGGCCCATCACATCAGAATGTCAAAAAGTCACAATGTCTCAGTCAATACTTTCCGAATGCACTGAGAATACAAACATTAAGGACACCTGCTCTTTCTATGACAGACTGACCATATGGATCCAGGTTAAAGCTATGATCCCTTATTGGTTTCACTTGTTAAATCCACTTAAATCCTAAAAATTCTACAGCTGCCCCATCGAGAGCATCCTGATGGATTGCATCACCGCCTGGTATGGCAACTGCTCGACATTTGACCATAAGGAGCTACAGAGGGTAGTGCGTATGGCCCAGTACATCACTGGGGTAGATCTGACTGCCATCTAGGACCTATATACTAGGCGGTGTCAGAGGAAAGACCAACAAAAGTTTCAAAGAGTCCATTCACCCAAGTCATAGACTGCTCTCTCTGCTACCGTATTTCTTGTATTTATTTAACATTTATTTAACCAAGTAGGCCATTTGAGAACAAGTTCTCATTTACAACTGCAACCTGGCCAAGACAAAGCAAAGCAGTGCGACACAAACAACACAGAGTTACACATGGAATAAACAAATGTACAGTCAATAATAATAATAATAATAATAATATATGCCATTTAGCAGACGCTTTTATCCAAAGCGACTTACAGTCATGTGTGCATACATTCTATGTATGGAGATGAGGTAGTTGGGTAGGCTATTTACAGATGGGCTGTGTACAGGTGCAATGCTCTGACAACTGATGCTTAAAGTTAGTGAGGGAGATATACGTCTCCAGCTTCAGTGATTTTTGCAATTCGTTCCAGTCATTGGCAGCAGAGCACTGTAAGGAAAGGCGGCCAAAGGAGGAGTTGGCTTTGGGGATGACCAGTGAAATATACCCGCTGGAACATGGGTATGGGTGGGTGCTGCTATGGTGACAAGTGAGCTGAGATAAGGCTGGGTTTACCTAGCAAAGACTTATAGATGACCTGGGGCCACTGGGTTTGGCAAAGAATATGAAGCGAGGGCCAGCCAACAAGAGCATACAGGTCGCAGTAGTGGGTAGTATATGGGGATTTGGTGATAAAATGGATGGCACTGTGATATACTACATCCAATTTGCTGAGTAGAGTGTTGGAGGCTATTTTGTAAATGATATCGCCGAAGTCAAGGATCGGTGGGATAGTCAGTTTACCGAGAGTATGTTTGGCAGGATGCTTTGTAGCGAAATAGGAAGCCGATTCTAAATGTAATTTCGGATTGGAGATGCTTAATGTGAGTCTGGAAGGAGAGTTTACAGTCTAGCCAGACACCTAGGTACTTATAGATGTCCACATATTCAAGTTCGGAACCATCCAGGGTGGTGATGCTGGTCAGGCGTGCGGGTGCAGGCAGCGAACGGTTGAAAAGCATGCATTTGGTTTTACTAGCGTTTAAGAGCAGTTGGAGGCCACGGAAGGAGTGTTGTATGGCATTGAAGCTCGTTTGTCCAAGGACGGGCCGGAAGTATATAGAATGGAGTCGTCTGCGTAGAGGTGGATCAGGGAATCGCCCGCAGCAAGAGCAACATCATTGATATATACAGAGAAAAGAGTCGGCCCGAGAATTGAACCCTGTGGCACCCCCATAGAGACTGCCAGAGGACCGGACAGCATGCCCTCCGATTTGACACACTGAACTCTGTCTGCAAAGTAATTGGTGAACCAGGCAAGGCAGTCATCCGAAAAACCGAGGCTACTGAATCTGCTGATAAGAATATTTTTTTATTTTTTTATTTTTTATTTCACCTTTATTTAACCAGGTAGGCTAGTTGAGAACAAGTTCTCATTTGCAACTGCGACCTGGCCAAGATAAAGCATAGCAGTGTGAACAGACAACACAGAGTTACACATGGAGTAAACAATTAGCAAGTCAATAACACAGTAGAAAAAAAAAATGGGCAGTCTATATACAATGTGTGCAAAAGGCATGAGGAGGTAGGCGAATAATACAATTTTGCAGATTAACACTGGAGTGATAAATGATCAGATGGGCATGTACAGGTAGAGATATTGGTGTGCAAAAGAGCAGAAAAGTAAATAAATAAAAACAGTATAAAAACAGTATGGGAATGAGGTAGGTGAAAAGGGTGAGCTATTTACCAATAGACTATGTACAGCTGCAGCGATCGGTTAGCTGCTCGGATAGCTGATGTTTGAAGTTGGTGAGGGAGATAAAAGTCTCCAACTTCAGCGATTTTTGCAATTCGTTCCAGTCACAGGCAGCAGAGTACTGGAACGAAAGGCGGCCAAATGAGGTGTTGGCTTTAGGGATGATCAGTGAGATACACCTGCTGGAGCGCGTGCTACGGATGGGTGTTGCCATCGTGACCAGTGAACTGAGATAAGGCGGAGCTTTACCTAGCATGGACTTGTAGATGACCTGGAGCCAGTGGGTCTGGCGACGAATATGTAGTGAGGGCCAGCCGACTAGAGCATACAAGTCGCAGTGGTGGGTGGTATAAGGTGCTTTAGTGACAAAACGGATGGCACTGTGATAGACTGCATCCAGTTTGCTGAGTAGAGTGTTGGAAGCCATTTTGTAGATGACATCGCCGAAGTCGAGGATCGGTAGGATAGTCAGTTTTACTAGGGTAAGCTTGGCAGCGTGGGTGAAGGAGGCTTTGTTGCGGAATAGAAAGCCGACTCTGGATTTGATTTTTGATTGGAGATGTTTGATGTGAGTCTGGAAGGAGAGTTTGCAGTCTAGCCAGACACCTAGGTACTTATAGATGTCCACATATTCAAGGTTGGAACCATCCAGGGTGGTGATGCTAGTCGGGCATGCGGGTGCAGGCAGCGATCGGTTGAAAAGCATGCATTTGGTTTTACTCGCGTTTAAGAGCAGTTGGAGGCCACGGAAGGAGTGCTGTATGGCATTGAAGCTCGTTTGGAGGTTGGATAGCACAGTGTCCAATGACGGGCCGAATGTATATAGAATGGTGTCGTCTGCGTAGAGGTGGATCAGGGAATCGCCCGCAGCAAGAGCAACATCATTGATATATACAGAGAAAAGAGTCGGCCCGAGAATTGAACCCTGTGGCACCCCCATAGAGACTGCCAGAGGACCGGACAGCATGCCCTCCGATTTGACACACTGAACTCTGTCTGCAAAGTAATTGGTGAACCAGGCAAGGCAGTCATCCGAAAAACCGAGGCTGTTGAGTCTGCCGATAAGAATTTGGTGATTGACAGAGTCGAAAGCCTTGGCGAGGTCGATGAAGACGGCTGCACAGTACTGTCTTTTATCGATGGCGGTTATGATATCATTTAGTACCTTGAGTGTGGCTGAGGTGCACCCGTGACCGGCTTGGAAACCAGATTGCACAGCGGAGAAGGTACGGTGGGATTCGAGATGGTCAGTGACCTGTTTGTTGACTTGGCTTTCGAAGACCTTAGATAGGCAGGGCAGGATGGATATAGGTCTATAGCAGTTTGGGTCCAGGGTGTCTCCCCCTTTGAAGAGGGGGATGACTGCGGCAGCTTTCCAATCCTTGGGGATCTCAGACGATATGAAAGAGAGGTTGAACAGGCTGGTAATAGGGGTTGCGACAATGGCGGCAGATAGTTTCAGAAATAGCGGGTCCAGATTGTCAAGCCCAGCTGATTTGTACGGGTCAAGGTTTTGCAGCTCTTTCAGAACATCTGCTATCTGGATTTGGGTAAAGGAGAACCTGGAGAGGCTTGGGTGAGGAACTACGGGGGGGCGGAGCTGTTGGCCGAGGTTGGAGTAGCCAGGCGGAAGGCATGGCCAGCCGTTGAGAAGTGCTTATTGAAGTTTTCGATAATCATGGATTTATCGGTGGAGACCGTGTTTCCTAGCCTCAGTGCAGTGGGCAGCTGGGAGGAGGTGCTCTTGTTCTCCATGGACTTCACAGTGTCCCAGAACTTTTTGGAGTTGGAGCTACAGGATGCAAACTTCTGCCTGAAGAAGCTGGCCTTAGCTTTCCTGACTGACTGCGTGTATTGGTTCCTGACTTCCCTGAACAGTTGCATATCACGGGGCTATTCGATGCTATTGCAGTCCGCCACAGGATGTTTTTGTGCTGGTCGAGGGCAGTCAGGTCTGGAGTGAACCAAGGGCTGTATCTGTTCTTGGTTCTGCATTTTTTGAACGGAGCATGCTTATCTAAAATGGTGAGGAAGTTACTTTTAAAGAATGACCAGGCATCCTCAACTGACGGGATGAGGTCAATGTCCTTCCAGGATACACGGGCCAGGTCGATTAGAAAGGCCTGCTCACAGAAGTGTTTTAGGGAGCGTTTGACAGTGATGAGGGGTGGTCGTTTGACTGCGGCTCCGTGGCGGATACAGGCGATGAGGCAGTGATCGCTGAGATCCTGGTTGAAGACAGCGGAGGTATATTTGGAGGGCCAGTTGGTCAGGATGACGTCTATGAGGGTGCCCTTGTTTACAGAGTTAGGGTTGTACCTGGTGGGTTCCTTGATGATTTGAGTGAGATTGAGGGCATCTAGCTTAGATTGTAGGACTGCCGGGGTGTTAAGCATATCCCAGTTTAGGTCACCTAACAGAACAAACTCTGAAGCTAGATGGGGGCGATCAATTCACAAATGGTGTCCAGGGCGCAGCTGGGAGCTGACGGGGGTCGGTAGCAGGCGGCAACAGTGATAGACTTGTTTCTGGAGAGAGTAATTTTCAAAATTAGTAGTTCAAACTGTTTGGGTATGGACCTGGAAAGTATGACATTACTTTGCAGGCTATCTCTGCAGTAGACTGCGACTCCGCCCCCTTTGGCAGTTCTATCTTGACGGAAGATGTTATAGTTGGGTATGGAAATCTCTGAATTTTGGTGGCCTTCCTGAGCCAGGATTCAGACACGGCAAGGACATCAGGGTTAGCAGAGTGTGCTAAAGCAGTGAGTAAAACAAACTTAGGGAGGAGGCTTCTGATGTTGACATGCATAAAACCAAGACTTTTTCGATCACAGAAGTCAACAAATGAGGGTACCTGGGGGCATGCAGGGCCTGGGTTTACCTCCACATCACCCGCGGAACAGAGAAGGAGTAGTATGAGGGTGCGGCTAAAGGCTATCAAAACTGGTCGCCTAGAGCGTTGGGGGCAGAGGATAAGAGGAGCAGGTTTCTGGGCATGGTAGAATATATTCAGGGCATAATGCGCAGACAGGGGTATGGTGGGGTGCGGGTACAGCGGAGGTAAGCCCAGGCACTGGGTGATGATGAGAGAGGTTGGTGGAAAGCCTTGGCAAGGTCGATGAAGACGGCTGCACAGTACTGCCTTTTATCGATGGCGGTTATGATATCGTTTAGTACCTTGAGCGTGGCTGAGGTGCACCCGTGACTGGCTCGGAAACCAGATTGCACAGCGGAGAAGGTACGGTGGGATTCGAGATGGTCTGGGATCTGTTTGTTGACTTGGCTTTCGAAGACCTTAGATAGGCAGGGCAGGATGGATATAGGTCTGTAACAGTTTGGGTCCAGGGTGTCTCCCCCTTTGAAGAGGGGGATGACTGCGGCAGCTTTCCAATCCTTGGGGATCTCAGACGATATGAAAGAGAGGTTGAACAGGCTGGTAATAGGGGTTGCAACAATGGCGGCGGATAGTTTCAGAAATAGAGGGTCCAGATTGTCAAGCCCAGCTGATTTGTACGGGTCCAGGTTTTGCAGCTCTTTCAGAACATCTGCTATCTGGATTTGGGTGAAGGAGAACCTGGAGAGGCTTGGGCCAGTAGCTGCGGGGGGGCGGAGCTGTTGGCCGAGGTTGGAGTAGCCAGGCGGAAGGCATGGCCAGCCGTTGAGAAATGCTTGTTGAAGTTTTCGATAATCATGGATTTATCGGTGGCCTCAGTGCAGTGGGCAGCTGGGAGGAGGTGCTCTTGTTCTCCATGTACTTCACAGTGTCCCAGAACGTTTTGGAGTTGGAGCTACAGTATTGTCTTTTATCGATGGCGGATATGATATCGTTTAGGACCTTGAGCGTGGCTGATGTGCACCCATGACCAGCTCGGAAACCAGATTACATAGTGGAGAAGGTACGGTGGGATTCGAAATGGTCTGGGATCTGTTTGTTAACTTGGCTTTCCACGACTTTAGAAAAGCAGGGTAGGATAGATATACAGTAGGTCTGTAACAGTTTGGGTCTAGAGTGTCTCCCCCTTTGAAGAGGGAGATGACAGCGGCAGCTTTCCAATCTTCAGGGATCTCAGACGATACAAAAGAGAGGTTGAACAGGCTAGTAATAGGGGTTGCAACAATTGGGGCAGATAATTTTAGAAAGAGAGGGTCCAGATTGTCTAGCACTGCTGATTTGTATGGCTCCAGATTTTGCAGCTATCTGGATTTGGGTGAAGTGGGGGAAATGGGGGAGACTTGGGCAAATTGCTGTGGGGGGTGCAGATCTGTTGACCGGGTTGGGTGGAAAATATGGCCAGCCATAGAAAAATGCTTATTGAAATTCTCGATGATCGTAGATTCATTGGTGGTGACAGTGTTTCCTAGCCTCAGTGCAGTGGGCAGCTGGGAGGAGATGCTCTTATTCTCCATGGACTTTACAGTAACCCAGAACTTTTTGGAGTTTGTGCTACAGGATGCAAATTTATGTTTGAGAAAGCTAGCCTTTGCTTTCCTAACTGCCTGTATAAAGTGGTTCCTAACTTTCCTGAAAAGTTGCATATTGCATGGGCTATTCGATGCTAATGCAGTACACCGCAATATGTTTTTGTGCTGGTCAAGGGCAGTCAAGTCTGGAGTGAACCAAGGGCTATATCTGTTCTTAGTTCTACATTTTTTTAATGGGGCATGCTTATTTAAGATGGTGAGGAAAGCACTTTTTTAAGAATAAACAGACATCCTCTACTGACGGAATAAGGTCCAAATATTTCCAGGATACCCGGGCCAGGTCGATTAGAAAGGCCTGCTTGCTGAAGAGTTTTAGGGAGCGTTTGACAGTGATGAGGGGTGGTCGTTTGACCGCTGACCCATAATGGATGCAGGCAATGAGGCAGTGATCGCTGAGATCCTGGTTGAAGACAGCAGAAGTGTATTCAGAGGGCAGGTTGGGTAGGATGATATCTATGAGTGTGCCCATGTTTATGGATTTAGGGTTGTACCTGGTAGGTTCCTTGAAAATTTGTGTGAGATTGAGGGCATCTAGCTTAGATTGTAGGACGGCCGGGGTGTTAAGCACTAAATAAACTTCAGTTAGTGCTAAATACGGCTGCTAGAATCCTGACTAGAACCCCAAAATTTGATCATATTACTCCAGTGCTAGCCTCCCTACACTTGCTTCCTGTCAAGGCAAGGGCTGATTTGAAGGTTTTACTGCTAACCTACAAAGCATAAATGGGCTTGCTCCTACCTATCTCTCTGATTTGGTCCTGCCATACATACCTACACGTACGCTACGGTCACAAGATGCAGGCCTCCTAATTGTCCCTAGAATTTCTAAGCAAACAGCTGGAGGCAGGGCTTTCTCCTATAGAGCTCCATTTTTATGGAATGGTCTGCCTACCCATGTAAGAGATGCAAACTCGGTCTCAACCTTTAAGTCTTTACTGAAGACTCATCTCTTCAGTGGGTCATATGATTGAGTGTAGTCTGGCCCAGGAGTGGGAAGGTGAATGGAAAGGCTCTGGAGCAACGAACCGCCCTTGCTGTCTCTGCCTGGCCGGTTCCCCTCTTTCCACTGGGATTCTCTGCCTCTAACCCTATTACAGGGGCTGAGTCACTGGCTTACTGGGGCTCTTTCATACTGTCCCTGGGAGGGGTGCGTTACTTGAGTGGGTTGAGTCACTGATGTGATCTTCCTGTCAGGGTTGGCGCCCCCCCCTTGGGTTGTGCCGTGGCGGAGATCTTTGTGGGCTATACTCGGCCTTGTCTCACGATGGTAAATCGGTGGTTGAAGATATCCCTCTAGTGGTGTGGGGGCTGTGCTTTGGCAAAGTGGGTGGGGTTATAATCCTTCCTGTTTGGCCCTGTCCGGGGGTGTTCTCGGATTGGGCCACAGTGTCTCATGACCCCTCCTGTCTCTGCCTCCAGTATTTATGCTGCAGTAGTTCATGTGTCGGGGGGCTAGGGTCAGTTTGTTATATCTGGAGTACTTCGCCTGTACTATTCGGTGTCCTGTGTGAATTTAAGTGTGCTCTCTCTAATTCTCCCTTTCTCTCTTTCTTTCTCTCTCTCTCAGAAGACCTGAGCCCTAGGACCATGCCTCAGGACTACCTGACATGATGACTCCTTGCTGTCTCCAGTCCACCTGGCCGTGCTGCTGCTCCAGTTTCAACTGTTCTGCCTTATTATTATTGGACCATGCTGGTCATTTATGAACATTTGAACATGTTGCCCATGTTCTGTTATAATCTCCACCTGGCACAGCCAGAAGAGGACTGGTCACCCCACATAGCCGGGTTCCTCTCTAGGTTTCTTCCTAGGTTTTGGCCTTTCTAGGGAGTTTTTCCTAGGCACCGTGCTTCTACACCTGCATTGCTTGCTGTTTGGGGTTTTAGGCTGGGTTTCTGTACAGCACTTTGAGATATCAGCGGATGTACGAAGGGCTATATAAATACATTTGATTTGATTTGATTTAAGCATATCCCAGTTTAGGCCACCTAACAGTACAAACTCTGAAGCTAAACGGGGGGAAATTCATTCACATATGGTGTCCAGGGCACAGCTGGGGACTGAGCAGAGTCTATAACAAGCGGCAACAGTGAGAGACTTATTTCTGGAAAGGTGTATTTTTATAAGAAGAAGCTTGAACTGTTTGGGCACAGATATGGATAGTAGGACAGAACTCTGCAGGCTATCTCTGGAATAGATTGCAACTCTACCCCTTTTGGCAGTTCTATCTTGGAGGAAAATGTTGTAGTTGGGGATGGAAATTTCAGAATTTTTGGTGGCCTTCCTAAGCCAGGATTCAGACACGGCTAGGACATCAGGATGCTAAAGCAGTGAATAAAACAAACTTAGGGAGGAGGCTTCTGATGTTAACATGCATGAAAGTCAACACATGATAGCGCCTGGGGAATAGGAGTGGAACTGGGGGCTACATGGCCTGGGCTAACCTCTACATCACCAGAGGAACAGAGGAGGAGTAGGACAAGGGTACGGCTAAAGGCTATAAGAACTGGTCGTCTAGTGTTTGGAACAGAGAATAAAAGGAGCAGATTTCTGGGCATGGTAGAATAGATTCAGGGCACAATGTACAGACAATTGTATGGTAGGATGAGAGTACAGTGGAGGTAAACCTAGGCGTTAAGTGAAGATGAGAAAGGTTTCATCTTTGGAGGCACCAGTTAAGGCGGGTGAGGTCTCCGCATGTGTGTGGGGTGGGACAAAAGAGCTATCTAAGGCATTTTGAGCAGGAATGAGGCTCTACTGTGAAATAAAACAATAAGAACTAGCGAAGACACCAGTAGACAAGGCATATTGACAGTAGAGAGAGGCATACAGCAATCACAGGTGTTGATCAGGAGAGCTAAGACAACAGCGGGTACATGGCGATGAATGGGCAGAGCGGGTCACTACTACACTAGGCGAGCAGGGGACACAGCGTTCAGAAAAGCTAGCGGGCCAGGGCTAGTAGATGTTTCTTCGCCGACATCGTAACAGAATAGCCTGTTGAGCGATCACGTCGGCAGTCCAGTCGTGATGGATCTGCGGGGCTCCGTGTCGACAATAAAGAGTCCAAGCCTCTTTATTGGCAAGCGGTACCGGAGGGCCAAGTCTAGGACCAAAAGCCTCCTTAACAACTTCTATCCCCAAGCCATAAGACTGCAGAACAATTAATCAAATGGTCACCCGGACTATTTACATTGACCCAGTTTTACACTGTTGCTCCTTGCTGTTTATGATCTATGCATAGTCACTTTACCCCTACTTACATGTACAAATTGCCTCGACTAACCTGTATCCCTGCACTTTGACTCAGTACCAGCACCCTCTGTATATACCCTCGTTATTTTTATTTTATTGTGTTACTTTTTATTATTGGTTACTTTAGTTTCATTTGTAAATATTTTCTTCATTCTTTCTTGAACTGCATTGTTGGTTGAGGGCTTGTAAAGTAAGCATTTCTCGGTAAGGTCTGTTAAAGTGGGATTTGATTGAATTTGATTTGTAGAGGGAGGAGATTTAAGCCTTGAGACAATTGAGACATGGGAGTGTGTATGGGTGCCATTCAGAAGTTGAATGGGCAAGGCAAACTATTTACGTGCCTTTGAACTGGGTATGGTAGTATGTGCCAGATGCACTGGTTTGTGTGAATAACTGAAAAGCTGCTGGGATTTCATGCTCAACAAGTGTCAAGAAAATGGCATCCAGCCAAGTGGACACAACTGTGGGAAGCATTGTAGTCAACATAGGCCAGCATCCCTGTGGAACGCCTTCGACGCCTTGTAGAGTCTATGAGGGCAAATGGTGGGGCGCAACTCAATATGAAGGTGTCCTTAATGTTTTGTATACTCAATGTATATTTCTTTCCAGAATCTGACATTGCTCATTCCGATAATTCTTAATATTCTTTCTTTCTACTTTGTGGATTTTGTTTGTATTGTTTTGTATTGCTAGGTATTATTACCGCACTGTTGGAACTAGAAACACAAGCGTTTTACTGCACCTGCGATAACATCTGAAAATAAACTTGACAAAAAAAGAAACGTCCCTTTTTCAGGACCCTGAGCGCCTCTTCAACCTCAGGAGGCTGAAGAAATTTGGCTTGTCACCAAAAGCACTCACAAACCTTTACAGATGCACAATTGAGAGAATCTTGTCGGGCTGTATCACCGCCTGATACAGCAACTGCACCACCCACAACCGTGAGGCTCTCCAGAGGGTAGTGAGGTCTGCACAACACATCACCGGGGGAAAACTACCTGCCCTCCAGGACACCTACAGCACCCGATGTCACAGGAATGCCAAAAAGATCACCAAGGAGTAACTGCCTGTTCAACTCGCTATCATCCAGAAGGCGAGGTCAGTACAGGTGCATCAAAGCTGGAACCGAGAGACTGAAAAATAGCTTCTATCTCAAGGCCATCAGACTGTTAAACAGCATTCACTAACACAGAGAGGCTGCTGCCAACATACTGAATCAAATCTCTGGCCACTTAATAAATGGATCACTAGTCATTTTAAATAATAGCACTAGTCACTTTAATAATGTTTACATTTCTTGCATTATCATCTCATATGTTTACACTGTATTCTACACATTCTATCTACTGTGTCCTAGTCTATGCCGCTCTGACATTGCTCATCCATATATTTATATATTTTAAATCCAATTGTTTTACATAGATTTTTGTGTATTAGGTATTTGTTGTGATATTGTTAGATATTACTTGTTAGATATTGCTGCACTGACGGAACTAGAAGCACAAGCATTTCGCTGTACCGGCATTACACTAAACACGTGTATGTGACCATTAAAATTTGATTGGATTTGATTTGATTTTGAAAATTCTCTACTCACCTGCCAAGAAAATCACTTCCTGTCATGGCTGTATCGAAGTGGTGTGAAAAGAGTGTCTCCTATCACCATGCCGCCCCTTGGCACAGTGCAGTATGACCCGGGAGCCACTGTCACATGACAGCAGTCAGCGTGGGGTCAGGAAGTGGCTGGCGGCTGCCTGATTGATCTGGCTGAAAAGGGGAGGGCAGGCTGGTTCCACAGCAAGACCATGTGTCGTGTTACTTGTGGTGGTAGGCTGTTGTAGACATGGAATGGGAGCCTCCCACACACACTGGGATGCATGATACATAGGGACGCTTGCACACATAGAGATGGCGATAGAAACACATACACACTGCAACACAGACACGTAGGGATGCATAGAGACATGGAAATGGAAGTGGCTGTTGGGTCATGCTGTAATAGCTGTAGTTCATCGAGGGGTCAAGGAAACCTGATGTTGGGCCTGGCCTCAGTGAGTTATGGTCAGCTGCGGAGGCACTCGATAGTAAGCAGCACATACGCATATTAAATACAATCTCTACAATGCTTTTCCGCTGGGCTTTGTTACACCAAAGCACACACACACACAGTATAAGACATACAGGGACAAACATTGCCACCCAACGCACTGTATATGCTATGAAAGAGAATATTTCATTTGTCAACTCTATCACTATTAGAGACACTCAAGTAATAATTAAAAAGACCCATTAAAATGTTAACATTTTATTAATTAATTTAGTTTAATTTATTTAATTACATTGTATTTCATAGTGCATTGTGCTAATGCCATCTCTTTGTGTTGTTCTGTGACAGGGGACATATTACTATGTCCAGGTCTCTGCCTACAACATGAAGGGATGGGGCCCTGCCCAGACCTCCACCCTGTCCTGCGCTTCCCCCTCCAGTAAGTCCACCTCTCTATCCCCTCCTTTGTGTGTGTGTGTGTGTGTGTGTGTGTGTGTGTGTGTGTGTGTGTGTGTGTGTGTGTGTGTGTGTGTGTGTGTGTGTGTGTGTGTGTGTGTGTGTGTGTGTGTGTGTGTGTGTGTGTTCGTGCATATGTGTCCATTAATGTGTGTGTCATTCTCATTGAACCATCTAATGTGTCCTCTGAGCAGAATTTCCAATGCCAACGTTGTTTCAACTTTCCGTCTTCCATGGTATTGGGTGGGTGGTGGTTGGCAGCTGGACCCCCCATCCAGGCCGGATGTCAGTGTGTGTAACCATAGCCGTGTGTTTGGGCCAATGAGATCAGTGGTGTGAAGTCATCCAAGTCAACAGCTGAAGAGATGAGTGGCCAGAACAGCTCTCTATTTCTCTTCTTCTCTCTCGATCTTTCGATATCTGTTTCTCTTCCTTTATCTCCTTCATCTCCTTTTTTCGTTCGCACACTCTCTTTCGAGCTCTGTCTCTTCCTCTCCTCTCTCTCATTCCCTTAATCTCTCTCTCTCTCAGTAAGGACACAAGGAGAGGAAGCCCATTTAGGCTATTTAGATGTACCCGGCCCTCAGTCGCTTCCACATTCTGAGTGGGATTCCTGACGGCAAGGTGTGGGATGAGTTTTAGAGTGTGTGCCTAAAAACCTCAGTGCGTCAACTGGTGTTGACTTTCTTAGGTCTCTCAATACCTGACCTGAATGTCCATGGTAGGAAAGAGAGGGAGATGTAACTCCAGTGTATGACTGGAGAATAGACCGTTTGTACTCTGGCTTTTAGAACACATTCAATATGTATACGTTATTGTATATGTAACATATGTAATTGATTATCTGCACGTTTGTGTGTGCGGGCTCGTGTTCATTTTAAGCACGTTTCTTTATTTCCGTACTCGTGTTAAAAATATTAAAACACATACAGACATAAACCAATGAGTGTATGCATTTGTCTGTGCAAGTCTGTATAGTGTGTGTACACTGTACAGAATGTTTGTGAGTGTTTGTATATCTCTCTGTATACATGACTGAGAGAGAAAGAGAGAGAAAGCGTGAGAGAGAAAGAGAGAGAAAGCGTGAGAGAGAGAGAGAGAAACTGCAGGGCTTTCCCTTCCCCTCCCCCCCTCCTTCCCCTCTCTCCCCTCTCTCCCCCTCCCTCCGAGCTAATTTCAACGGTTGCGTGTTTGTGTTTTCTATCTGGGCCACCACTGGAAATATTTGCATGTCAGTAAGAGCTGGGGCCGTAAAGGCCCAACAGTGAGGCCCTTATACGAGGACCACTCTCTCCGCCCGGGGCCATTAAAGAGGCTAGTTGTCCAGTCAGGACAGGAACCTTTCCGGGAATAGAGCTCACGGTGTTTCACCCAGCCTCCAGGGGCCCACGGGGGATAACCAAGACGCCCGTGTTGCTGCCGTCTTATCACCAGCACATCGTCCTCCCTCCTTCTTCTACTCCTCTGCGGGACACTGCTGCCATGCTCTCTCTATTTAGAGGGAGAGTCTATACTAACCTGTTTACCCCTGTGTATACAGTGTGACTGGGGGAGGGGGGATGGGATGTGTACTGTGTTTGACTGTATAGTGTGTGTGTGTGTGTGTGTGTGTGTGTGTGTGTGTGTGTGTGTGTGTGTGTGTGTGTGTGTGTGTGTGTGTGTGTGTGTGTGTGTGTGTGTGTGTTGGGGGGTGTATTTATTTATTTGGATCCCCGTTAGCTTTTGTGTTGAAATTTACAGACAGATGGATTAAAAGTACATTTACATTGTAATACTTCTGAGAGCCAAATTTCTAACTCCACCCATAACTTTTGGACTTCATAGCATTCCAGGAGGCATGGATTATTCAGTCATTGTTAGCTTTACACTTCAGACATGACTCTGCCGTTGTGCTGTAAAATTGTGAATTTTGTCTCTTTGTCACGCCCTGACCGTAGAGAGCTTAATATGTCTCTATTTTGGTTTGGTCAGGGTGTGACTAGGGTGGGCATTCTATGTTCCTTGTTCTATGATTTGTATGTCTGTGTGTTTGGCCGGGTGTGGTTCTCAATCAGAGGCAGCTGTCTATCGTTGTCTGATTGAGAACCATACTTAGGTACCTTTTTTTGTGGGTAGTTGTCCATATGTATAGTTGCCCATGTATAGTTGCCTGTGAGCACTACGTTGGCGTCACGGTTTCGTTTGATGTTTATTGTTTTGTTGGTGACATCTTACAATAAAGAAGTATGTACGCTCCCCACGCTGCACCTCGGTCCACTGTTTTCACCTTAGACGATCGTGACACTCTTGTATAATAAATTCAATACAATAGTTCATACTGGATTAAGCGTACACTTTCGTTAACTGTAACTTTGTTAGTTATGTTCCAACATTCTCTCCATCTTGTGCCAATATCAGTTATTTCTTAGTCTTGGTTCCAGTAGTTTGAACACTAAACAAAAATATAAACGCAACAGGTAAAGCTTTGGTCCCATGTTTCCTGAGCTGAAATATCCCTGTTGGTGAGCATTTTTTCTTTGCAAAGATAATCCATCCACCTGACAATGTGACATATCAAGAATCTGATTAAACAGAATGATCATTACACAGGTGCACCTTGTGCTGGGGACAATACATTCATTTATCTACCATAAGCCGCCCCCAACATCGTTTTGAGAATTTGGGAGGAAGTCCACCCGGCCTCACAACTGCAGACAGTATGCTGTTGTGTGGGCTAGCGGTTTGTTGATGTCAACGTTGTGAACAGAGTGCCCCATGGCACCGGTGGGGTAATGGTATGGGCAGGCATAAGCTACAAACAACGAACTCAATTGCATTTTATCAATGGCAATTTCAAAGCACAGAGATACCATGACGAGATCCTGAGGCCCATTGTCGTGCCAGTCATCCGCCGCCATCACCTCATGTTTCAGCATGATAATGCACGTCGCCATGTATTTATATGAAATGCATAGATTAGGGCCTAATGAATTTATATCAACTGACTGATTTCCTTATATGAACTGTAACTCAGGAAATTCTTTGAAATTGTTGCATGTTGCATTTATTTTTTTCCGGGTATATTTTTTTCTCTGAGATTGTCAGTTGGATAGGCTCTCTGCAAGGTTTGCATATCTTACCTATGACATGTACATTCTTTTCTGACTCAAATTGGGTTCCAAAGATTACTCTGATGTCCAAAAGATTTCAAATAGAAATGTCTTTAAGTTGCATGTATTTGAAAAGATCTGCATTGGTCAGTAATACATATATTTCCTGTTAGCAAGTCATTTACGGTTTCTCTGTCTTTAGTTATCCATAGAAACCAATTTTATTGGTGAATTCTGAAAAGCTATCAAATGATGTTTCCATATGGTTGTGTTTTTAGGGAGTGATGTTGGTTCTTTTAGAATATGTTTCATTTCCTTCCGTATTGTTATAGTGATTTTTAACTATAAAGTTGTTCATGTTCTTAGCTTTGCGCTTAGAAAATAGACAATTAAAACGATTGTGTGGGTGAGAATGCGCTTCTTCAGTATCTACCCATTGTTCCTCTTTATTGCATTTAACTAAATGTTGCAAGTAAAAGCCCTGGGTGGCGAGTTATACAATTCAAAGACTGGAAGGTTAAAACCACCCTCTGATTTAGGAAGATGGAAAACTTTCCTTTTCCTTTTATTTGTCCAGATAAAGACTGTTATGATTGAATATTCTTTTTGAAAGAATGTCTTCAGTGGGTTAATTGGGATTACCCAGAATAAATGTAAAAACTTTGGGAGTAAAGCGATTCTGAAGAGATTTATTCTACCTATAAGATTCATGGAAATAATGTTCCGTTTAATTAGATCTGCTTTCATTTTGGTGATTAATGGGGAAAAAGTATATTTATATTATATTTATATTGTTTCCTGTTACTTATTAAGCATCTTAAGTATTTTATATATTTTTTGGTCCTGTCTAATTCTTTCTGCAAGCGGCATTTTTACAAATGAATAAAAAATAAAAAGCTGAAATGTCTTGTGTCAATAAGTATTCAGCCCCATTGTTATGGTAAGCATAAATGCATTCAGGAGTAAAAATGTGCTTAAGAGGTCACATAATAAGTTGCATGAACTCACTCTTCTTTATTTGAGTTTAACCTGTAGATGTTAGCTCTCTTCAAAAGTAAAAAATCAGTTCAGAAATGCTATTTTCTTCTTCACCTTGTAACATTTTTTGTGTGCTTTTTCTAAAATAGTGATTTATTTTTCTTTAATTAAAACGTCTAATTTAAATCGAACTTTTGCAGAGTTTGATGATCATTCCCCTAATGTACACCTTAATAGAATCACAAATTATATTGGGGGGTGGCTTTTCACTGTTCTCTATGTCTACATTTGTATTGGTAAAGATTTTCTTTTTTAATTTAGGTATTTAATTCATACATTTCGGGTCTTCAAGATGCTCTGTTCATTCTCTATATTCTGTCGCTAAGTGTAATTTCTGTTGGTATAGTTAAGCATGATTGTTCAGAGCATTTTCAGTAAATTGTTCAGAGCATTTTTGGAAATAAAAATGTAGTCAATTCTTGAACAGCTTGTTTCACTTTGAGAGAAAAAAGGACTAGTCTTTTTGAGTTGGGAGGAGTAATCTCAAATTGTCACGTTTTAGATTGCACTTTGGATTTGCTTGAATTTGCCTCTTTTATTGCTGCATCTGTCAATCTAATTGAATGTATGATTAAGGTCACCTGCTATGTCGTGCGCCATTTTATTTGAGCTGGTCGGTATTTATAGGTAATTCTTTCTGACTTTTTTTTTAAAGATATCACATAGTAGAACTGCATAAGTGTTTGTTGCTCTCCACTTTCTGGAGGACCGGGTTTTGAAATCAGTGGAATTTGAGTATGATAGCTAAAGAGATGGAGAAAACACCTGTCTGCAGATTACATCTTCAAACTAAGGGCAACCATGGCATTCGTGACAGAGAGGGAGAAGTGTCCATCCATGTATACGGGTAACATAGTCTAGCGAGCTACATTTTCAGAAATCACACATTTCAAATTTAGTCAGAAAGTCATTTTCATTTACAGTTAAAGCAAACTGCTAGCTAGCTAGCTAATGTTAGCTGGCTGGCTCGCTAACTAACATCACGTGTATGATCTGTGTAGTAATATGTTTCGTATCTCAGACCGATTTGCTTTGCTAGTTATAGCCTATTGTTAGCTAGTTAACATTGAACCTGGTTGGTTCGCTACCTGCAGATTCATGCAGGGTAGTAACATCATGAGTTGGGATTATGTTTCATTGTTTAGCTAGCTAGCTATCTACATTTCTTAACAAAAGACTCCACTATGCAAGTAACCATTTCAATAGAATGTTCATGAGGTCACCGAGACAACTGTTGATTGACATAGGTGGTAAATTCGCTCTGGCTATCAACACCGATTTCAGACCAGTCTCGTCTGAGTGTGTCAGAGCGCAGAACAACTGACACATTTTCGAATGCTCAACACCTGTTCAATATGGCCGTGTCAGTAAACATTGTCAAAAAAGCGTGTTTAAATTGTTGCCAGCAGCACAGTTAGTCACGCTCTGGATGACATGAAAACAGTCTAACTAGCTCTGCTAGGGCAAGAAAAATGGTCAGAGTTGGGTGTTCTCTCATTATGTGTCTGGAAGTATCTAACAAGCTTGCCAATGTTAGCCAGTTAGCTTGGGTGCTTGATGGCCGCTGTGAAGTCAGAACGTTCGGATCAACCCTACTCATCTGCCAGAGCGTCTGGTGTGCGCTCTGAACGCTCCGAGAGGGACACGTTTTGAATTTATGAGGGGAGAATCTGACAGCACAGTCGCAGTCACCAACGCTTTGGATAACATACAGTAGTTCCTCCTTTAAAAGTTGCGAGCTTACACAGAGGGACTTAGAGGTACCCTGCATCATGGCTTCATTGCTCCAGACAACCACAAGGGGGAGGTAGAGCACCCATTATGCATTTGGGTCCCAAGGTTTTTATATGACCAATCATATCGAGTGGTTCCAATGACGAATTTTGATGCGAGTCACCGGTCCCTGGTGACTTTCTTCAGCAAAGATGGCTGACACAACATAAGTGTCACCAAATGTAAGTTGTTATAACGTCATAAGTCAAGCAAAAGATGTACAATTGATGTACAAATTGCATTTTTTTGTCATAAAGTTATTTTACGAAAATCGCTATTTAGCATGTTCTGACTAGCTACAATTAGCTAGCTAAATTGAATTTGTAATTCATGTTGTTTAATGTTTTAGGGAATTCTGTGAAAACCAGGCTGTCGTCTTGTGAAACAGTGGATGTAAAGAATCTAGCTAGCTAAAGCATTTACTGCAAATTGAAAAGTACAAATACGTAAGCTTGCCTTCCAATGCAGCTGAAGTAACATAGCTAGCTAACTATTTACTTGCTTATTGTGTAGTGGAGGATAAAAATTACTTTATGCCTATGGATTTGTAGCTAGCAGTATGTTGCCGATCTGTGTTTGGACCCTAAAACGTTAGGTTCTGAACTAATATTCATACCAATCTATGAACCTCAGCTATCAAAGTTGTTGTATCAAAACTTTGAGTGGCATTAATGAAGCCTATAGATTGAGTAGAATATAATAACTTTATTGTGCCAAGGACGCAAGTCCTATATACATGTTATGTAGTTATTACCACGCATGAGATTCCCACATTGTAGCCTGTACATTGAATATATTCACTGATCATCTACTCTTCCTTGGCAAATAAAGGTGTGGTTCAGGTATAAATCTCGGAGACAATATTTTTCAGTCATATCCAATACCAGGTGTATCAAACTCCATTATTTGAATGATGCTGTGTCTGCATGTATGTATTACAATTATACACTTCAACAGTGTTTACCAATCCTGCTCCTGGGACATCAATGATTACACATTGTAACTATGCAATAGACTAGAAAAATGATTTAAAGTAAAGGCTGATTTGTAATTCACATATCCAGAAGAAGAAAACTATGCATATCTAACTCCCTTTATCTGCATTTATCTGAGGACACAGGATAGTTTTTCAACAAGATACTTAACCAGTGGAGAATTTGAAACGCTTTATTTGAAAGAGGTTCATTATCCAGGTGTTATAAATACATAATGCATTATAATTATGAAAATTGTAATGTTATATTATAAATACAAGTTCAATCTGTACTTAAATGCACATATGGTGTGCATTATAAAACGAGTAAGACAGACAAGGTGGGGAGAGAGGTGTAGAAGACCGAAAGGGAAAGAGGCAAAACAGAGGCAGGCAGCATATGATTCATGAATTACAGTGCTACCCTAATATTCTCTCACATTGTCTCTAGCGGTGTCTCCTAACCAGCCCCCGGTTGGCCCGAAGATGGATAGAGAGCATGATTAGGCATTGTTTTTTTATTCTAACGCGGTCAGTCATCATAATCATCAGGAAGTGAAACTCAAAACTGACCGTGGCTCATTAACTCTGGGACTACTACATCTCTATCTGTATTTCAATGTAAAGCATCTCTTTAATAATACTTCCTGGTGACCTGACCTCTCACCTATGATCATGCTGTGTCCTCTGTGTCAGCCAGATCAGATGCGGGAGGGGTTCACCGACACAGCTGATATAACCTAGAGGATTTTGGGAGAATTGGGAGAGGGATGAAGTGAAGGAGAGAGACAGTTATTGTGTGTGTGTGGTCTCACCTGGTGTCCACACTAAGTGGCCAAAGAGTACTGTTTGCTGAAAAACAGACACATGAGGACAAACAATAGAAGATAATGTCATTATTAGACATACATACCACTTGAAGCTTGATGATGACTTGATCATTTGAATCAGCTGTGTAGTGCTAAGGCAAAAATATATATACACAGGTGTTTGGAGCATTCCGATATGCCACAGCTGGAGAGGCGTCAGGTTCGCCTCCGTACTTATCGGGTGATTATTCCAACTCTCTGTGAAATGCTACCAATCTGCCCACAGATCTGAACACATATCCCGCACAGAAGAGGTGGATAGAATTTGACAAGTCAAGGTATCCTTCTTCCTCCAGACTGTGCATGTGAGACAGGTTCCATGTACACCAAGACAGGCAGAGGGGAAGAGAGAAAAAGAACACAGAACAGTTTAACTTCTTGCGTCGAGCCATCCCGGATCCGGGATCGTGACTACAGCCTCAAGCTTGTGTAAATCTATCCGCAAGCTCATTAGCATAACACAACGTTAACTATTCATGAAAATCGCAAATGAAATGAAATTGTGTTAACACTGTCATCTCAGATTTTCAAAAATATGCTTCTCAACCATAGCAAAACAAGCATTTGTGTAACAGTATTGATAGCTATTGATAGCTAGCGTTAGCATTTAGCGTTTAGCATTCAGCAGGCAACATTTTCACAAAAACCACAAAACCATTCAAATAAAATAATTTACCTTTGAAGAGCTTCGGATGTTTTCAATGAGGGGACTCTCAGTTAGATAGCAAATGTTCAGTTTTTCCTGAAAGATTATTTGTGCAGGAGAAATCGGTCCGTTTTCTGCGTCATGTTTGGCTACCAAAAAAAACGAAAATTCGTTCATCAAAACGCCAAACTTTTTTCCACATTAACTCCATAATATCGACTGAAACATGGTAAACGTTGTTTAGAATCAATTCTCAAGGTGTTTTTCACATATCTCTTCATGGTATATCGTTCCTGTTAGTATCCTCTCTGTCTCAATCACATGGATGAATGCGAGCAGCTTGGAGATTACGCAGCAATTTCAACAAAGGACACCGGGCGGACACCTGGTAAATGTAGTCTCTTATGGCCAATCTTCCAATGATATGCCTACAAATACGTCACAATGCTGCTGACAACTTGGAGAAACGATAGAAAGGGCAGGCTCATTCCTGGCTCTTTCACAGCCATATAAGGAGACAATGAAAAACAGAGCCTCAAAAATCCTGCTCATTTCCTGTTTGAAGTTTCATCTTGGTTTCGCCTGTAGCATCAGTTCTGGGGCACTCACAGATAATATCTTTGCAGTTTTGGAAACGTCAGAGTGTTTTCTTTCCAAAGCTGTCAATTATATGCATAGTCGAGCATCTTTTCGTGACAAAATATTGCGCTTAAAACGGGCACGTTTTTTTATCCAATAATGAAATAGCGCCCCAATAGGTTGAAGAGGTTAATGTGAACACCGCTGACAGCAATACATCTTCCACGGCCTGTTCCTCGGACAGGGAACATCTGGCAACATCTACATGTTCGACCCCTTGATCAGCTCGCACTCTGAAAGTAAAGAAAATAGCTTATTTTTTGTAGATATGAAAATAATAACTGAGATATGACCGTTCAATCTAAAGCAGCAGATGTTTTTTTCAGGATACGTCAACACAGCCCAGAAAGCTTAACACCATACTGATATTGTAGTTGTTCATTACGTGATGGGACATATGCAAAATGCATACAAAATAATTGTATTTTTTATTTATCTTGATAAAAACATTGGAATTCAAGGTGAAATGTTTAATCTGCTTCATTATTTATGCATTACCAGTTATGAAGAACTCCGATTTCATGTCATTGAAAATTTGCCTTGGAATAAGTAAGAATAAAAAAAGTTAAAATAACTACTTAGATTTGATGGAGGCACTATACATCTTACTACCTTATCAATTTATGATTTTTATAAATGTGGACGAGTGTAACGCTTTTCTTCCATCGAAGGAGAGGAAGACCAAAATGCAGCGTAGTTCGTGTTCAACATGTTAAATAAAAGACGATAACGTGAACACTATACAAACAAACATACAAAAACCCTAGACCAGACAGAACACATACATCCCCCATGTCACACCCTGTCCTAACCAAAATAATACAGAAAACAAAGATAACTAAGGCATGGGCGTGTAGGAACGTTTTTCTGGCAATGATACCAGCTACATGCTGCAAAGACTCTTCGCCATTGTACATGATGGTCCATTGCTCTGAGACTTCGTTTGAACATTCTAAAGCCCGCATGGGGCATCCTTGCCTTAATGCCTCTGACTTTCTGGTCTAACTCTTCATCCGACATATCAGAATAGCATTCCCTGACAGACATAGTGTCCTTTCATCCTTCTGTAAAAAAAAAAAGCTAACCGTTACACTGTCATGAAATATGATTATACATCGACTATGAAACAAATAGGACATGGCCTGCTTATGAGTTGCCATGAAAGAAAGTTAGATTGATTCAACTGAAAATGGTGAGAACAAGCATTCAAAGCTAAATGTTTTTGGTTAGCTTGAGAATAATAATTGCATGATTAATCATTCTACGGTATGTATGTCTATGTAATATAGTACAATGTTATGTACCGACACTGAATCGTAGGAGCTAACTACTAGCTCTGTAAAAGTTGGATGGAAGAACGCCCAGTGCTGCTTACCTGAGATGCCATCATCACACAGTCCTTCTTCGTAGGTGTCCACTATGACTTCCTTTTTGTTGGAAATTAAGACTAAACAGTATTGGTTGTAACCGAACTGAAACTCAAAATATGGCCAAAATGGAGGGTGGTTGATAACGAAATTAAATAGGAGTTTTGTTTTCAAGTACATTTTTTGTTCTATAAATATATTTTGGAATAAAATGCATAAAGTCTCATTTTTCCTTATTGTAGGCTACTACCACCTTTAGTCTTAAAAACTTCTTAGGGCTGCAATCTCGTTAACGGGATCGATATGACATCAGCCAGTGAAAGTGCAGGGCTCCGAATTCAAAACAACAGAAATCTCATGTTTAAAATTCCTCAAACATACATGTATCTTATACCGTTTTAAAGGTAATCTTGTTGTTTATCCCACCACAGTGTCCGATTTCAAATTGGCTTTACAGCGAAAGCACCTAAAACGATTATGTTAGGTCACCACCAACTCACAGAAAAAGAAAAAAAGAGAGGAGTCACAAAAAGCACAAATAGAGATAAAATGAATCACTAACCTTTGATGATCTTCATCAGATGACACTCATAGGACTTCATGTTACACAATACATGTATGCTTTGTTTGATAAAGTTCATAATTATATTTAAAAAATGTATGTGTATCGGCAGGTTGGAGGGAGATTAATGGCTGTGCACCTCGCCAGCGGTTCCAGAGGGAGGCGCTAGACCAGCTACTGGGACACATTAAAGAGGCACACCTTCACTGTGTGTACCATGGTATAAACATTCTCTCTATCTTCTCTTCTCTTTCACCTCAACACTGATATTGGATCAGACCGTTCTGAATCCTGCTCGATGTTAAGGTTAGATTGGGGCTATATTAATCTGGATAGGGAAAATGTGAGTCATACTGTGTGCCACACTGAAATGAGCCACCATCTTTTCATGAGACAGCCGTTCTCCCAAAATGAATAATGGGTCATTCACTTGGAGTAGGAGCATATAAAATGCCAAGTATCTCTTGGGGATATTGTTCAATGCTTCACCATTAGCTGGCTCCCAGGTTTGCATTTCTTTCTAAAATACCCCTTACAGTAAATTGGCTCCATGAATGTCAAGGCCAGATCACACAGAAGATTTTCACTGTTGGTTGTGAATCCAGTTTCACAACCAAACAGTCAGTCAGTCAGTCAGCTCAGCCCAATAGTGTAACGGTCGGAGATAATATATGCAGATACTGTATATATAGTGTACTATGTATAATTATACTATATAGTTTATATAGTGCAATGATACTGTATATGTCATATGCCATAGTAATTGTAGTAGTTGTACAGTATGTGCATATATATATAGTATACTGTGTATAATTATACTATATACATAGTGTAATGACATAATGTAACGTCATGTATAGTAGTCAGAGGGGTAGCAATGTATACTATATACACATATAGCATAATGATATAATGCAACATGACATATAGTCATCAGTAATAGTCTATATAATAGTCAGCATTCAGTCCCCTGGCCAGGCTTTTCCAGAGTACGCAGCACAAGTTCATGCACGGTAGCCAAGATCGTCTGTACCGGGTCATGTTTGTTGTTCTTGTAGAGACGGAGGCTTGACGCTAGTTTAAGGGGTATAAATTAGCACTGACTGGCTGCAGCCCGGTCCCTCTACAGGCCTCCAGGACCGCTGTCTGCTACCACCCTCCCACCCCCCGCCCTGCCGGCACCCCTTCTCCAAACACTATTAATTAAACTGTGAAAGGGGCCCTGACTAACACTGGCACCCCAGCGGACGGCTATACCTGTCTGTCTTACTCAGTGTCAGGGCGGTAAGGGGGGTTAGTGGGGGGGCGAGTTGAGCTGCAGCTCGTTTTCGTGTTATTCCACCTCGACTCGTCTCATGAAAAGAAAATGAGTTAATTTCTCCTGAATAGGGCATTTATTGACTTAAATGGCCTGAGCCTAACCCTAATCCTAACCTTAATCCTAATGCCAACCTTAACCCCAAACCCAATAACCCTAAACCTAACTCCTAACCCTTAAACCTAACCCTAACCCCTACGCCTAAAATAGCATTTTATTTCTGAAATGTCCCACTTCTGGGCCCCACAAGGATAATAAAACCAAAAAAAACACACACTCACACATCCAGCCCCCCTTTGGGAATGCACTGAGAATGACTGGTTCCCTCTGGCCCTATAATCTGCAGCAGAGTGTGAGTGACTGTGTCAACTTAACCTGAATAGAACAACACATTCCGCCACACCACATACATCTAAATTGTGGGACAACAGGATCCCATTCCTAACAGTGATGCACCGAGGAAAATAGATTCTTACTGTACATTCTTACTGTGTCTTTGGCTTGGTATTCTATGAATCATTGTCTTGAATGTCTCGTCCTTCCAGAGCAGCGCAAGCCCCTCCACATGTGAGGAAACACTGTATCCAAAAGCCTGCGCCACCTCTTCCAGCCCAACAGCAAATTTGTCAAAAGCTTGAAACGGTACATAACCACTGTTCAATCTCCCTTTACACCTCTATGTATTGAGACCCGCACAGACAGCTGTGTGTTACGTGTTATGCTGTTCGTTGGTTGTGTTGTACTTACCACTACCCAGTGTTCGTGGTGTTCGACATGCCAGTCAACCTGCTGTCTGCCAACCACGGGAATGCCTGGAATGTTCTTGTGCCGGGCATCCTAGTGGTTGGTGGAGTGGCGGGGGGTGGAGCATCGCAAATTTCAGACCATGTTTAGCCGTTCTCTCTCTTACGTCTGGTCTTAATAAGAGATGGTCACGGTTGTTTATATATGGGTATCCTTAATTTATTTGGCGTGGGCTACGGCCAAACAGTAGTCTGTGTTGAGTTGGATTAATAAACCGGGAATTCATAAACTCAACCTCTGTCTGGGCAACCAACTTGTTTTAATGAGTCCTGGAGAAATAAACAAGTATAAGTTATTACTGTGCGATTACCATTTGACGCTTTACATTTACATTACATTTAAGTCATTTAGCAGACGCTCTTATCCAGAGCGACTTACAAATTGGTGCATTCACCTTATGACATCCAGTGGAACAGCCACTTTACAATAGTGCATCTAAATCTTTTAAAGGGGGGGGTGAGAAAGATTACTTTATCCTATCCTAGGTATTCCTTAAAGAGGTGGGGTTTCAGGTGTCTCCGGAAGGTGGTGATTGACTCCGCTGTCCTGGCGTCGTGAGGGAGTTTGTTCCACCATTGGGGAGCCAGAGCAGCGAACAGTTTTGACTGGGCTGAGCGGGAACTGTACTTCCTCAGTGGTAGGGAGGCGAGCAGGCCAGAGGTGGATGAACGCAGTGCCCTTGTTTGGGTGTAGGGCCTGATCAGAGCCTGGAGGTACTGAGGTGCCGTTCCCCTCACAGCTCCGTAGGCAAGCACCATGGTCTTGTAGCGGATGTGAGCTTCAACTGGAAGCCAGTGGAGAGAGCGGAGGAGCGGGGTGACGTGAGAGAACTTGGGAAGGTTGAACACCAGACGGGCTGCGGTGTTCTGGATGAGTTGTAGGGGTTTAATGGCACAGGCAGGGAGCCCAGCCAACAGCGAGTTGCAGTAATACTTTACTTTCTAATAACTGGTCAATTCTGTAGCGTAAAAGAAAGTGATTGTGTATCCTCCATCCCCAGGTGTCCGACCTATGGGAGGAGATTCCGTGGCTGCAGCAGTGTCTCAGCCCCTCCCAGTCCTTCTGCTCATGCACCCTCCAGACACGCCTCAAGATGCTGCAGGCCATCTCCCAGCTCCAGGTTCTTCCTTACACGTCAATACTGTTATAAACATGACATAACACCTTAATAACACCTTAGAAACACTCATGGTTGTTTATGACTGGTTACGACTGATAACGTGGTCAAAATCATCCAATCTTCATCGAAACAAGCAACTCTTAGCCAACACCATTAAATATTTTTGAAAATTGGTCAGAACCATCAAATATTAATTGGAACCATCAGATTCTGGTCGAAACCATCAAAGTTAATGTTTCTTTGAAAGTGTATTTTTGGGGATGTTTTTGCAGGGCATGCTGGGAACTCAGGAGCTGGGTCAAGTTTATTTTGAGCCAATCAAAGTCTAATATCGTCCCCCAAGGAGCCCACGGCTTTGGACATGCTGCTCATCACCCTCTATGTCGGTCCCAACCCATTACAATCACTGGTGTTTGTATCTTAACACTGTAGGGACACTGACACCCTTTTCCTTAAGCATTGCATAATCCCCAGGGACTAAAATGGAATCATTTCTAATAGCTAATTGGATTGAATTCGGATCGAGTTTGAATCTGAGGATAGTGATAAAAAAATATGAATTGTAGCTATTTGGATTCCTGCCAGTACTTACAGTAACTGCATTTCAGCATACACAGAGGATAAGGCTCCATTCATGCCAAACCAAAATAGCAATGTTTAAACTGTTCCTTACATTTACCCTTAACCACATTGCATGTGATTATTTTCATTGTAAACACACATGGCAATTCCCTGCCTGTCATACCTACTGGTCACTTGTATCTAAGTAGTCTATCAAGCAAGTCCAGTTGACTCACAGTCACAGCAGACATGTAAATGCTATAGACAACGGACCCATGCCAACAAAACAGCTCCCGTAATCTCTTATGCTCAAATTCCCTGAAACACCATTCATTTAAATGAGAGTAATTCGAAGATTGGAGTCTTTCAGACATATTGGGTCAATTGCAACGGACAAGCAGAATTTAACGTGCACCTGCAGGTCAACGCTGGACCTGAATGTTAAAACAAATGTGTTTGCAACCAAAAACCCACAAGAATAAAACAGCATATCAGTTGATCTCTTGCTGATACCATATCAAGTGATTATGCTACTAGACAGCTGCAACTAGGTTCTCTACTCCCGCCCTCAAGGAAATATTGACAGGTGTATCGGAAACCATAAGACTGGTGAATGTAAAAATACTTCAAGTATAATAAGAATATATAAGTAGTAAGCCTGTATCTCATTTAAATGTTTCACCTCAAATGGCGAAATAATATAATATGTGCTATTTGAAATAGATGTATTAGACTACATTTGATTTAAAAAAATATTAGTAGATAATATAACTCCCCCAGATCTTGATAAGACATTACCATTATTTTTAAAGACAACTTTGTTTTTAACCCTTTGACGTGTACGATCACGTATTTGTGATTGTTGTTGAGGGGTCCTTGTAGCGTATGATCACAAATATGTGATTGGAACAGTAACAACAGAACGTATGATGCAACAAACGCATCTTTAACAGCATCGTTTTCTGAAAATCACCTAAACAATGTTTTGTACTGATGGGAAATGAAGGTCTCCACAACTTTGTTCCTCAATTTCACCTTTTATTGTAAAAGATAAATGCGAACTTCCTCATCCAAACATGACAAGTAACACATCCACAGCTCATCTCTTTCCATAAACCTATCAGAACTCAGGATAAGACCCAGATGCAGACAGTTCGAATCACAGAAGTTTCTTTACAAAACAGGGGGCAGGAAAACGACAGATCAAGGGCAGGCAGAGCTCAGTAATCCAGGGCAGAGTCCGTAAGGTACAGAACGGCAGGCAGGCTCAGGGTCAGGATAGGCAGAATGTTCAAAACCGTAAGAACTAGAAAACAGGGACTAAAGAGAGCAGAAGTACAGAATAACACGCTGGTAGGCTTGACGAGACAAGACAAACTGGCAACAGACAAATAGAAAACACATGTATAAATGCACAGGGGATAATGGGGGAAAATGGCCGAAACCTGGAGGGGTTGGAGACAAGCACAAGAGAGGTGAAGCAGATGTGACAAAACCAGTTTAAATAACAGTTTGGGCTGACAAAAAAACAACATAAGTTAGCAATTTAACAGCTAGACGTGTTTACAATGTACCAAATCTCTGGTGAACATAAGGGAGAAATGCAAAATTGTTTAGAAAGGAGATGTGTAAATTCTTTAGCGATGTTTGTTTATGTTTGACTTGGCGAAAACTCCCTAATCCCAGAATGCCTTTCACTATAAAACGCAAATAAACAAAATCAAAGATGGCTGCGCCCATTTTCTGAAAAATATTTACTTAGTTTAGCCACTTTTCAGCATATAACAAATCTTCGATGTACTTGTTACAGTGTATACAAGAACCGGAGCATATGACTTGACAAGTCGTTTACAGTTTTTCACAAAGAAAATAAAATCTTATCACCTCACAGATCATCACACCAAATACAAGCCTACTGCCTAGCCATAGTGTGAAAGCTAAACAGGGATGAAACCATGTTATGGGGGTTTGTGGGGGTATTAGCTTCTTTGGGCCCCCCCCACACCCCCCTTCTTCTCAATTTCCGCCTGAAGACATACGCTAATCTAACTGCCTGTAGCTCAGGCCCAGAGGCAAGGACATGCATATTCTTGGTATCATTTGAAAGGAAACCCTCTGAATTTTGTGGAAATGTGATTGAATGTAGGGGAATATAACACAATAGATTTGGTAGAAGTAAATACAAGGAAATAAACATACATTTTCTGTTTTTTATTGTTGCTGCATCATCTTTCAAATGACCAAAAACAGCCAAACATACAGATAGGATGCTGCAGATTATTTGAATGAAGGACATACGATGGCAGAAATAGCTGAGCAAAGTTTTAGACAGATAACTTCAAAAATGAGTGAGCTACATGACATTGAGCATGAAGTCACCCAGGTGTCCCACACAAATGTACCCAAATGTACCCAAGTGGCCGATTTGGTACAGTGATACATTTTGAAGGAAAGAACTATATACAAAATACATAAATGCTATTCTAACACACACCAAAAGTATATATATAAAACAATAAAAAAATAACAAGGGTAACTATTTACTCGGTTTCGCTTTCTCTATTAATTTCCTCTATAATTTGTGTTAAATATGTATACCTAGACTTTGTTTTAGCTTTTCCTGATTTATTCGCCATAATTTAAATCTATAAACTTTCTGAAAATGCTATTGACTATGTACTGCTACGCGTAACACTCGTGGCTCCATCAAGTAGGATTTGTAATTGCGAATGAACCTCTTTTACGCCAGAGTTTATGACAAATGCTGGTCTTCAAATGTATAACCATTACATATTGCCGTTTTCCTCAGCTCATTGGCTATCTTCCAAGCTAGATTTCAAGATGATCAGTGGTTATTGGGCCAAAATACAGTCAATCAACAATAGACCGGTCCTACCATTGGTGCGCAATGAGGTCATTGATTGGTGTCTTCAAATCGGTTTATTTTGGTCAATACGTCCCGGGAAAAGAACCATCAAGTATGGTTGTGTTAGTAACAACCAGAGGATTGCAATGAAACCAACCATGACTGGATAAATGTTTGTTTAGTGTGCGTAATTACCACGAACGCTTCGTCCAAAGTTAAATGAGACGGAAATCACGACGCAAGCGGTTTACAAATGTTTCGTGTTAGGCTATAAAAATGGATGTTATCAAACAAAATGAACATTCACTGTGTAGTTAGGACACTTGGCATTGCCACCAGAGCAAGATCTTCAAAGGTAAGCGATTTATTTTAGTTTTATTTCTGACTTTTATTTCCGACGCTAATGCTTGGTTGGAAAATGCTAGTAATACTTGTGTGTAAGGGAGCTGTCCTCAGAAAATCGCATGGTTTGCTTTCGCAGCAAAGCCTTTTTGAAATCTGACACAGCAGCTGGATTAATAAGATGTTCATCTTTTAAATTATGTAAGATACATGTATTTACAAGAATGTTTACTATGACAAATGGTTTATTTACAATGTTAGCTCTCTGCAGTTTCACCGGATAATGGCCTGGTGGGACATTAGCCTCTCACCAACCGTAGAGATGTTGAAGTCCATGGGGGTAGAAATGGGGAAAGGTATCATAGGGGCATATGATGCAGGAAATAATGGGGGATTTATCAATAAATGGGGTGCAAACACAGGAGAAGTTTATATACTAAATAAAAATGAAACCCCTGGAAAGGGGCGTCTTAGCTGGCAACCCTAACATACCAACGTTACAATCTGATGCCGTGTTCAAAACAACTGGGAACTCGTAAATCTCTGACTTCAGTGTGTTCAAGACAACTGGGAACTCGGATAAAAACTAGCTCCGACTGGGATTTTCTTTTTTCCGGACATCCAACTCGGAATACCAACGGCGGTCTACAGGCTCATAATTGGCTCAGCATCTTCTGTTTTTGGGGAAACGGAAGGTTTGGCAGGGATAGGCCGCCATAGTAAATAAGAATTTGTTTTTAACTGACTTGCCTAGTTAAATAAAGGTAAAATTTAAAAAAATACATACTGTGTGCTACAGTAGAAACGACAACACGATATACAGAAAATAAGCCACTTACTGTGATAGGAATGTATACATGTCCAAAGTCCAATTTGTAAGGAAAACAATGAAGGCAATGCAGGTGCCAGGGAGAAAATGCGCTGTGGGGAAAAGTCTGTACAGGGCCGGTTCTGACTAGAGATGTGCAATGTCTTCATTCTTGATCTGGGGAAACACTGAGGAAGTGATTGGGCTCTCGTTGAAGAGTGAAGCTTTTCCCCAGCTCAGTAAAGCCTCAAACATACAATTCGCTACACAAGCAATAGCATCTGCTAAATATGTGTACGTGACAAATATGACTTGATTTGAAATGGACTACTTCTTATGTGAATTAATGAGGTGGAACACATCTCAATTGAAACTGTTGTTAGAAAATGTAAAAAAATTGACAAGTTGAAACATGGTCTATAGATAATTAACAGGCAGCGTGCCTTGATTTGAGGACAGTGTAGAGAAACTCTCCTGTTTCTTAACAATCACATTTGGGAACAGTGAGTGCATTTTGACATCACGTGCATAAATAAACTCACGCTGGGGTGACCGTTAGAGATATTTGGAACTCACACGTGAAAAGGTTAAAGACAAGTTTTAATTAATGGATTACATGAATTGGAAACGAAGAGGTGTCCGGTAAATTGGTACTTTAGATGGCAAACAAACAAAAAAAATTCAATTGTACGGAATTATTGTCAAATAGATAAATTGCCCTTAGTCTGCTAAAAAAGCAAGATTCATTTGTTCCGATGGTAATACCCACCAGAGGTCTTGAAAAATATTGGCAGCAATCAAAACTAAAAGTTCCCCCAAGCATCTGCTTTAGGGACCGGTAAATCGGTGGCCAATGATGGAGGCAATTGAGATCAGCTGTGAGTGTGATTTTACCATGGTTTGATTGTTTAACAAGAGATAGATAACACCTTGTGTTAGTGCGCTGCTCATTGCAATAGGCCCTACTGTACATATCCAGAAAGGCTAATCAAATAAAAGTTCAGTGTTCGCGTACACAGTTTAGCAGATGTTGCAGCGAAATGCTCATTTTCCTAGCTCCTAACGATGCAGTAAAATGTCAAACACAAAAAAATCTAGAAATAAAAAAATCCAATAAACATTCAGCTTGTCACTACCAATGCTCTCTGAATATGAATTAGAGTACATTTTTGTTTCTGGTGAACCTAATACCAGCAATCTGATGTTCCTTTGTTTGCGCTGCATGTTGGTTTGGGGTTTTTATTCCAAAAACAATGGCTGGAGCTTGAGTTCTGGCGGTCACGATCAACTCCATTGATGTATTGGATACAGTATAAATATAGTTTATGATTCCAAATATGAACAAATTATATAATTGAACAAAAGTGAAATGCATTATATGGTTATTATTTAATATGAACTTAAAAACCCCAAATACCATAGACTGGAAACAACCCGATCCTCAAAGCAACAACAATATCAAAGGCAATCCCAGTCTCATGTCTTCCCCATCTGGTTCCCGTCATTATTTCAGGAGAAGCTGGCATACCACAGACGGAGCAGGAAGCTCCTCTGCCCAGAACTGTACCTGGGCTACCTGAAGCTGTGTAGCGCCATGGACCAGAGCAGAGCCCTGGTGCCTCAAAAGCTGCCCACAACGTCCTTTGTCACACCAAGATACGAAACAACTGTAATGTGTCTAGTTAAAGTAGCTGGATATCTGGGTTTATTAGTGAATTTATTGACTTCGTGTTACAGTATTGTTATTGAAATACTAGCTGTTGTCTGTAATACATTTGTGTGTGTGTGTGTGTGTGTGTGTGTGTGTGTGTGTGTGTGTGTGTGTGTGTGTGTGTGTGTGTGTGTGTGTGTGTGTGTGTGTGTGTGCGTGTGCGTGCGTGTGCATGTCAGGTAGGAGTGGCAGTGGCTGCAGGCCCTCAGTTCTTTGGAGTCTCTGGAGATGGACCAGGATGTCCAGAGCGCTCCACACCGTCTCCTACAGGACCTACGCCGTGCTGCCAAGGACCTCATGACCCACATGAGCATCCCCGTCAGCCAGGTCCGCATCCATCCATCCATCCATCCATCAACTATTGCTTATTATCACTGGATAAGCATTGTAGATCCTGAGCATTTAAAACAATTATAAAATGTCAGAAACACCCAAAGATGACCACAGTAAAGATCTGTAGTTGTACTGAAGTTGTAATACATTTTAACCATCCTTCCAGCCATCAATTTCTTACATCCATGCTGTATATCCATCTACTACATGGCAATAATGTCATAGTTGGGACTCAGTATGCTGTCCCCCTCTTCCAGGCACAAGAATTCTGTATCTATGCCCAGGAAGTGTTGGAGTTTGGGGACAAGGTGTCCTTTCCTGCTACTGCTGCCCCCCTCTACCCCTACTCCCCCCGATCAGGCTTTCTCACCTTGCCTCTGCAGGTCTTTGAGCTGGGTCAGTACTGCTCTGTCTAGTAGGATTTCCTTATTTTTTCCCATTACTGTTATTTATTCAACTATGTACTTTCAGTTGACCTCAGGTTAGTTGGCCTATTGGGACTTAAAATGGTTTGTGCAGTTGACTCCAAATGAATGCTTGAGACTGTTATGACAGTGTGCACTAAACCCAAAGCAATTAAATGTCATTAAAAAGTTATGTGAAACTTATCTGAAGTACACTGATCAGGAGTCAACTGCATAAAGTGCATTTGTGACAGACCGGCTCAAATTTGTTTTACGTAGCACAATTTGAAATTGTTTCTTTTTACATTGGATAAAACTAGAGACTCAGATCTACAAAATGGTATATCACATACTGCATTTTTGAGGAACAATGGGAAAGTAATTCTGCTTTGATAGTTGATAAACTTGAAAACTCGCTTTTGAGAAAAGGGCCTTTGAATACTGGAGAGCTCTCCTTTGTGTACACACATTCAGCATTGTTAACACCCTATTAAACCAGCTCCACCAGCCCCTCATCTCTTTAAGGATTCACATGTGAGGTCATGTGCTAAACAGTGAGTAGTGTAGTAAAGATTAAGACTAAAAGTGGTAGTAGCCTACAACAAGGAAACATTCCAGGTAAACAGAAAGTGTCCAGATAAAAATATTTTATAAATATTAGATGACGCTCACCCAGACACACTTGTCATAAATTGATGGGTCATGTGAAAGAAATGCTATAACCCCCAGCCACATCCAGTGTCACGACTTCCGCCGAAGTTGGTCCTTCTCCTTGTTCGGGGGAAGAGAGTGAACCAGGATATGGGCAGGTTTCTGCGGTCCTATTGCCAGGACCGGCCGGGGGAGTGGGCGGAGTTCATGCCCTGGGCAGAGATCGCACAGAACTCGCTTTCCCACTCCTCCACTAACCTCACTCCCTTCCAATGCGTAGTGGGGTACCAGCCGGTTCTGGTGACATTTGGAAAGGTGTTAGCATTTTTATCTGTGAATTATTTACTATTTTTGTATGCTTTTCAATCCTGTCCCCTCTACAGTTCACTTTGATGCCTACTGCCCCAGCTTTATAGGGCAGTACTGCCGTGTGTCTGCCCTGCTGGAGCTGGAGTTTCTCATGTCCCAGCAGACCCTGAGGGAGGCCTTCTCCGAGACGGAGCTCCATGCTGCCAAGCAGAAACACCATCAGATCCAGGAGCACATGCAGGTAGATGGAATTCCTAGCTGATATAACCATAACCCTGATATCTTGATATGGATTTAGTCTCCAGGTGCTCAATAGTGATAGGAGGTACAGAACCCCTGGCTCCGGGGCAAGCTGTGCGTCCACATCAAGGAGTACTCACCCCTGGCACTGCAGTACAGCCAGGCGACTACTGTCTGAAACTATGGGGTGGGGTGGGGAGGGGGTTGGGGTGGTCCCCCCAATCATGGAATTTAGGTCTGGACTATTAGAGGGAAATTTCTCCTTTAGAAATGTGGGACCATGAACTTCGAATGTTTCACATGAGCCAAAGGTAGGCACCCTACCTAGGATGAACTGGAACTTCTACTGGAATTTTCTCTCCTTTTCACCCTCTCTTTGTCTCTCTTTTCCGACCAACTACTGTACAGAGCCTAGTTAATAATTTTATGTTTGTTTATTTGTTTTTGTTTTTGTTAATAAATCTTGTTGGGTATAGGGGGCAGTATTTTCACTTTGGATGAATTGCGTGCCCATAGTGAACTGCATCCTACTCTGTCCTAGATTGCTAATATATGAATATTATTATTACTATTGGATAGAAAACACTGAAGTTTCTAAAATGGTTTGAATTATGTCTGTGAGTATAACAGAGCAGGCAATCTTCCAAACAGGAAGTGAAATTCTGAATGTGGGTAAAATTTTACGTCATCACCCCTTCCTTTCCAAATAAGATATGGATATGTTACCACTTCCTACGCCTTGCTATGCCTACTTCCTATGTCCTCATTCAGTAGAATGTGGAATGGAGCCTCTGGTGTGAACTTTGACCGAATGGGAGGGGAAATAGTCACGGTCTTGGCAGAATGCAATTTCCCTGTGGCGTATTTGTCTGTTGATGTCACCATCGTTCCATTTGGCTGCAGATGACAACGTATGATCCGGTTGGAACGTTATTGGATATATATGAAAATAACATCCTGAAGATTGATTCTCTACTTAGTTCGACCAGTTTATTCGACCTGGAATATATATTTTTGAAGTTTTCGTCCGAGTTCTCCTGGACCAGCGTCAGCTTTTGGGCATGTGAGCTGAGAGTGCTAGCAAATGCAGCTAATTGGACACTAGTATAGGACATTATGGAAAAAAAAAACAATTTATTCTGGAACTAGGACTCATTTGCACTGCATTCTGATGAAAGATCAAAGGTAAGGGAATATTTATGATGTAATTTTGTATTTCTGTTGACTCCAACATGGCGGAGAAATATATTTACGTCTGAGCGCTGTCTCAGATTATTGCATGGTAGGCTTTTTTCGTAATATTTAAAAAGAAATCTGACACAGCGGGTGCATTAAGAACCAGTGTATCTTTCATTATATGTAGAACATGTATCTTTAGTCATAGTTTATGATGAGTATTTCTGTTATCTGGCGTAGCTTTCTATAATTCGTCCAGATATTTTGGAGGCATTTCTGAACATGGCGTCAATGTAACCCGAGATTTTTGGATATAAATATGCATATTATCGAACACAACAAAAATGTATTGTGTAACATGTCATATGAGTGTCATCTGATGAAGATTTTCAAAATGTTACTGATTCATTTTATCTCTAGTCCTGCTTTTGTGATTTTATCTTTGGCTGGGAAAAATGGCTGTGTTTTTTTTGTTGATTTGGTTGTCTAACATAAATATGTTGTATTTTCGCTGTAAAACATGTGAGTGTGGTTCCCAATCAGAGGCAGCTGGCCATCGTTGTCTCTGATTGGTAATCATACTTAGGTAGCCTTTTTTCCCCACCTATGTTGTGGGATCTTGTCCTTGTGTTGTTTCTGTTGAGCCCTACAAGGCTGTACATGTCCTTGGTTCTCTCTTTCTTGTTTTCTGGTTATCAGTAAAGAATATGATTAACCTACCCCGTGCTTCATCTTGGTCTAATTCCACCAACGACGATCGTTACAGAAGATCCCACCACAAAAAGACCGAGCAGCGTTTTCTGGAGGAGTGAACATGGGAGGAGATGCTGGAAGGCAAAGGAGAATATCGCTGTCCAAAGGAGGAAATAGAAGCAGCAAAAGCGGAACGGCGAAGATACGAGGAGTTGGCACGATGAAGCATGCACGAGAGGCAGCCCCCACATTTTTTTTTGGGGGGGGGGGGCACACGGTGAGATTGGCTGAGTCAGGTTATAGACCTGAGCCAACTCCCCGTGCTTACCGTGGGGAGGTGCGCGCATGCACAGCCCGGTGCGCTACATTCGGGAGGGAGGGATGGGAGAAAGGGGGATGCTATTTCTTTGGGATCTTGGCACTTACTTTCTGGTGTTTCTTTTTCTTCCTGAGAGCAAGAACAAATACTTTGTGCATGGCATCTCCTGAACAAACCATCATGTCATCCAACGCAGCTATCGATAAGAAAGGCAAAGACAACAGATTTGTATTTACTTTTTTACGAAACCCAAACAGGAACAAAAGAAAGAGAAGCAATACTTCCGCAAAGTTTTTTTCCCATTTGTTTCTTTGTAATTCGAGACAATTGTACATCTTCCAGAATTCCTCTGAAGACTGTGCCATACTAGTTATGTGCTAACCGTTAGTCAGTGCAGTGTTTTGTGTTATCTGACCAGTAAGAGGTGTTTGTCACCTAATTTGTGGTCTGTTAGTCATTACAGTACTGTAAGTACTCCAATGGAAATAGTAATGGCCAAGTTGCTCTTCAATGTGATACTAGTACGCTCTTTGAGCTCACAGTGGCTGCAGGATTTGGTTTTAGTCAAGCACTCATCTTTGTGTTCATTTGGTGGAAATCCAATGTAGCAAAACCTTCAAGGCACTCCTAAGGTCTTTGAAAGGGTTCAAACAGAAGGCATTTCAGCCCCGTGTGAAGGACCCTGGTTGAGTATGGTGCCCTGATGTCTGGAATGATAGCCTGCACTTACTCTGACATTGTTGGTCCAGAAAAGTTTAGACCTAGAACCTTCCCTTAGACGTGGTTGGGTTCTCTGAGCCAGGTTCTCTAGTTTCCTTTACCCTCCCCTACAAACAATGTGTGTTTACATATAAAAAAATGTGTTATTTAAGTCTTGGTTTTACTGATGTTTTGAACTCTTGTGTTAGCGCTTAGATGTATCTTTTATTCAGATTGTTAAAAACTGTTTTTACAAGGGCAGGCTGCAAAAAAATACTTGGACATAAAGAAAACAGTACTAAATGTATCTAATGTTAGACGTCAGGCTACTTACTGGGTCTGTCAACAATATAGAGGTCAGAGGTCAATTCTGAAGGGTGAAAGGGCAGAGGGTGAGGGGGTTTGCAAGTCCCTCACCTGCCAAAGGAGAAGAAAAGCCGGGTCTTTACAAGGACCCTTTGGCAGATCCACTGGGCACAGTCATGAAGGAGGCATCACGTCATGAAAACAATATATAAATTAATATTATCAAATAAAACCTTTTGAGTTTCTCTTTTACAGATCACTGTGAACGGTTGTAGAAGTAGACATGGGAGCACGTTCACAATGCTCAAAGTTTGGAGAGGCTTTTTTCTATGTGATGTCAGTCCTTTTTAACACATTCTGCCCTTTAAGACTTTACTGTAATTTCAACAGAGAAACACTGTAGGAGGCACAGTATAACAACATACATGTGTTTTACAGCGTTCATTCCATAGATTGCACTGCATTGTGGGTAAAATGCTGAAAAATACTGTTATTAACTGTAATTCGGAAGCCTCCTGTAAAAATCACTCGAACATACGGTATTTCTTTACAGTAATAGCTTATGCCTACTGTAGATTCAAATCAGTTTCAGTCACCAACCTCATCGTGTCAGGTGAGACACATGAAGTTCAGACTACTTTCAGTAAATCTCTTCTTGAAGCGGCTGTGAAGTGGAAGTGTATTTTCAGCTGCTGCTGGGTAGGTACCTTGACTTGTTCATAAGTATATGTATTGCTAGCCAACGTTGAATTACTGCATGTTTCCTTAGCCAACCTAGCTAGCTGATTAACGTTTGCCAGCTAGCTCTAGTTGACAAAAGCCATTTCGTTCTGCTCTAAATTGCTCGTAAATGACCTACAAAAACATCACCCAGAGAATAATCATTGAGATTATAGGCTGTATCGCAGTGCCATAGATTACATAGATACATTGAGTGCAGATTCGTGACCATTATGTTTCCACCATTATCACAGAGAAAATGGCTTGTTTCTAGCAGTTCAAAATATATTTTTGCCAGGCAGCATTTGACACAAACCATGATGTGGGCTGTACTCGCAAGCCGCTAAAGCCCATGCGAATGACCAGTGCACCAAGGTGTCTGTCGACCTAAGGTGCAGTCACCAGGCAGCTGTCCCCTCCCAGGATTATATAGTATTTCAAGGAAGGTAGCAGCCTACACAAGAAATAACTCATATTGGTAGCAATCTAGATGTCACCGTGATATATTCTAGTCAATGGGGAGAGCATTATTGTCAAAAACAGTGAGACAGAGTGTCCTCCTTAGCTGTCACAACCCTGTGTGATTCAGTTCACTTGTCTCTCATTGGCGTGATATGAGTCATCGTTTTGCAGGCCAGGAGTGTCTGTATAGCCTCTCCCGCCATTTGTTTAATTTAAAAAACATTCTTCCATAATGTTAAAATATTAGCTGAACTTTTGCCACATTTGGTGGCAGAGCTAGAAGGGAAAATGTTGTGATTCTGGTCAAATAATCTGTGATATTGTGTAGGATATATAGCAATGTAGTAATAGTTTGCTAGGGTGTGAAGTACAACGCCTTGCAAAAGTATTCATCCCCCATGGTGTTTTTTGTTGCATTAATTTAAATTGATTTTTATTTGGAGTTCATGTAATGCATATACACATAGTCCAAATTGGTGAGGTGAAATGAAAAATATATATTTTTTATAAGGAAATCGTTGCGTGCACATGTATTCACCCCATTTGCTATGAAGCCCCTAAATAAGATCTGGTGAAACCAATTACCTCCTGAAGTCACATAATTAGTTAAATAAAGCCCTCTTGTGTGCAATCTAAGTGTCACATGATCTGTCACATGATCTCAGTATATATACACCTGTTCTGAAAGGCCCCAGAGTCTGCAACACCACTAAGCAAGGGGCACCACCAAGCAAGCGACACCATGAAGACCAATGAGCTCTCCAATCAGGTCAGGGACAAAGTTGTGGAGAGGTACAGGTCAGGATTTGGTTGTAAAAAATATCAGAAACTTTGAACATCCCACGGAGCAGCATTAAATCCAGTATTAAAACATGGAAAGAATATGGCACCACAACAAACCTGCCAATATAGGGCGTCCCACCAAAACCCACGGACCAGGCAAGGAGGGCATTAATCAGAGGCAACAAAGAGACCAAAGATAACCCTGAAGGAGCTGGAAAGCTCCACAGCGGAGATTGTAGTATCTGTCCATAGGACCACTTTAAGCCGTACAGTCCACAGAGCTGGGCTTTACCGAAGTGTGGCCAGAAAAAAAGCCATTGCTTAAAGAAAGAAATAAGCAATCATGTTTGGTGTTCGCCAAGGGGCATGTGGGAGACTCCCCAAACATATGGAAGAAGGTACTCTGGTGAGATGAGACTAAAATGTTGCTTTTTGGCCATCAAGGTAAACGCTATGTCTGGCACAAACCCAACACCTCTCATCACTCCGAGAACCCCATCCCCACAGTGAATCACGGCGGTGGCAGCATCATGCTGTGGGGATGTTTTTCATCGGCAAGGACTGGGAAACAGGTCAGAATTGAAGGAATGATGGATGGCACTAAATACAGGGAAATTCTTGATGGAAACCTGTTTCAGTCTTCCAGAGATTTGAGACTGGGACGGAGGTTCACCTTCCAGCAGGACAATGACCCTAAGCAAACTGCTTAAGCAACACTCAAGTGGTTTAAGGGGAAACATTTAAATCTCTTGGAATGGCCTAGTCAAAGCCCAGACCTCAATACAATTGAGAATCTGTGGTATGACTTAAAGATTGCTCTACACCAGCAGAACCCATCCAACTTGAAGGAGCTGGAGCAGTTTTGCCTTGAAGAATGGGTTAAAATCCCAGTGGCTAGATCTACCAAAGCTTATATAGACGTACCCCAAGAGACTTGCAGCTGTAATTGCTGCAGAATGTGGCTCTATAAAGTTATGACTTTGAGGGGGTGAATAGTTATGCACGCTCAAGTTCAGGTTTTTCGTCTTATTTCTTGATAACACAGAGACAGGAACAATCACCGACGAAACACACAAAGAATATGGCTGCCTAAATATGGTTCCCAATCAGAGACAACGATAAACACCTGCCTCTGATTGAGAACCACTTCAGGCAACCATAGACTTTTCTAGATAACCCTACTAATACACAATCCCAATACCTACAAAAAAACCAAGATAAAACACACCACATAAATAAACCCATGTCACACCCTGGCCTTCCCAAAATAATAAAGAAAACACAAAATACTAAGACCCGGGCCTGACAGGTAGGCATGTTGTCTAAATAAAATGATACAAATCCCCCCAAACAAATCAATTTTAATTCCAGGTTGTAAGGCAACAAAATAGGAAAAATGCCAAGGGGGGTGAATACTTTCGCTAGCCACTGTAGGTGTATCTAGCTGTCAAATTTCCATTTGTTCAATGCCTCAATTGATTTCATAAACTATCCACACACACAGGCACACAATATAGTTTTTACATTAGTGTTGCAATATGCGTTAACTTCTTGTTACTTATTTTGTCAATTATGTTGTTAATTCATTTTATTGTTGTTACCAATTTGAGTACTTAAATGTTAGGTATACAAGTATTGTTTTTCTTACATTTATAGTTCAGGTAGAATTTCACTGTAAATGTGCAGCATTATCCTGGCACCAGATTGGGGATCACATATAAGTTGTCATTATCGTTTTGGGTTTTGTGGGATCTTGTTTTCTGTTTAGTGTCTGTACCTGACAGAACTGTTCACTTTCGTTTTCACTTTGGTTATTTTGTTTGAGTGTTTTTTAGGAAATAAAATATCATGAACACTTTCCACGCTGCGCTTTGGTCCACTCCTTTCGACGAGAGCCGTTACACCTTACTGTAAAACATTAAAACATCCCTTTAAATGTACATCCAGGATGCTGTAATATGTCATTACAGTAAGGAAAAGGGTACTGTAAAACATATTACAGCATCTCTGCTGTAAAGCAAAATTACAGTAAAAAGCTAGCAACTGTGGTGCCAGTATAATGCTGTAAATTTAGAGGGAAAAGTTTTACAGTATGTCTTCGAGATTAACCCTTTGAAAGTGTTCGAGATGTCATCGAGTTTCGTCAGTGTTCTCCAAGAAACCTAACCATGTTTCAGACTAGGCATGTTTGATGTTTTAAGGGCATCTTGTATTAATAAAGACATCCACTTGCAAACCAGTTCCAATCAGAAGGATCATACATGAGGAAATCCAATTTCGGTTACAAAACGGGTGCCCTGCCAAATGTCAGCAGAGCACATGAAATGAAACTGGAGCGACTTTAAGGAGCATACGCAACCAAAGACCAGTCTAGTGGCTTGACATGTAGGAGAATGAGTGACAAATAGAGCTCACTTGTTTTTAAATATGCTATATAGCAACGGTCTAATCCTTATGAGCTGGCCAGACACTGAAAAAGGAATGGTAAGCAGCTCCACTAGCATTTCAGCCTATGGGAATGGCTTTGGCATTTTGACCTTCAAACTGTCATAGTGCTAACATCTGCAACACATTACTTAAAGCTGATGTGTATTGTGATGCATTTATAATGCATTGTTACGACATCCTCTGATGTCAGACAGTATCATCTCATAATGATATCAAAATGAGTTATTGTCATTTTGAGTGTGTAGAAAAAGAGTACTCATATTATGATGAGTAGGGCTGTGGCGGTCATGACATTCTGTCAGCTGGTAACTGTCATGCAAATAACTTCCGGTCTCACGGTAATTGGCCGTTAATTAACTGGTAAACACATTTAGCGTCTCCAGACTTCCACGCACAGCCTACAAGCCACTGATGCTGACCTTTTGGAACATCTACATTTTAAAAAGTCTAATCAATCCATTGAATATAGTATACACCATCACAATAAATCCATTATTTATTTTAGGCAGGTCTAAAGAAACATGATATGAAGAAAATATAGCCTATTTCAGAATAACAGAATAGCATATTCAGAGTCATCCTTGGGTTAGGCCCTGATCTGGCTCTGCCATATTGCATGCACCTATTGAGCAGTAAACAAAGTGTTCATTTGAAACAGGTCCTCCAATATGCTTGATTTATTTTAGTTGATTTGTAATGCATTCTAATGCTGCATGATGCAACTCTAATGATGATTTGAAAAACGTTGAATGAAAGGCGAGGGCTCTGCTCTGTTTCTTGCGCATGCTGCACACACTTCTTCGGTCTTCAGTCTCTCATTCGCATTTTGAAAAGCACTGATAATATTCTCACCCATTAGAGGATTCTCATTTAATCTGGTCTTTACATATGTGAGCGACCGGCTCAAATTGGTCTTATTTAGCAAAATTTGAAATTGTGTTTTTTTTTACAATAGATCAAGGTAGAGCTACAAAATGGTATGTCATAAACTACAGTTGCGGAACAAAGGGAAAGTATTTCTGCTTTGAACATTGATAAACTTGTAAACTCACATTTGAGAAATGGCCTTTGAATGTTTTGGAACTGCTACTGGAGAGCCCTTCGTTGTCTACACCCATTCAGCATCATTCACACCCTGTTTTATGTTATTTAACCTATATTTAACTAGGCAAGTCAGTTAAGATCAAATTCTTATTTACAATGACGGCCTACCAAAAGGCAAAAAGCCTCCTGCGGGCATGTGGGCGGGGATACATTTTTTTTTAAATAAAGTCAAAATATAGGACAAAACACACATCACTACAAGAGAGACAACACAACACTACATAAAGAGAGACCTAAGACAACAACATAGCAAGATAGCAAGGCAGCAACACATGACAACACATCATGGTAGCAACACAACAAAACAACAACATGGTAGCAACACAACATGGTAACAACACATGACGTGGTTCCGCAGGGAATTTTGAAGAGTATATGGAGGGGTATTTTGAAAACGCAGTATATTTTATTGATTTGATTTTATTTAACTAGGCAGGTCAATTAAGAACAAATTCTTATTTACAATGACGAACTACCAAAAGGCAAAAGGCCTCCTGCGGGGACGGGGGCTCGGATTAGAATGTAAAATAAATGTAATTTAATTAATTAATACAGGACAAAACACACATCACGACAAGAGAGACAACACAACACTACATACAGAGAGACATAAGACAACAACACAGCATGGCAGCAACACAACATGACAACAACGTGGTAGCAATACAACATGGCAGCGGCACAACATGGTAGCAGCACAAAACATGGGACAAACATTAGTGGGCACAGACAACAGCACAAAGGGCAAGAAGGTAGATAGAACAATACATCACGCAACGCAGCCACAACTGTCAGTAAGAGTGTCCATGATTGAGTCTTTCAATGAAGAGATTGATATTAAACTGTCCAGTTTGAGATTTTGTTGCAGCTCGTTCCAGTTGCTAGATGCAGCGAACTGAAGATGAGCAACCCAGGGATGTGTGTGCTTTGGGGACCTTTAACAGAATGTGACTGGCAGAATGGGTGTTGTATATGGAGGATGAGGGCTGCAGTAAATCTCTCAGATAGCTGGGAGTCAGGCCTAAGAGGGTTTTTTAAATAAGCGACCGGTATACAGAGATGACCAGTTTACAGAGGAGTATAGAGTGCAGTGATGTGTCCTAAAAGGAGCATTGACGGCCGAATGGTAAAGAACATCTAGCCGCTTGAAAGTACCCTTACCTGCAGATCTATAAACGTCTCCGTAATCTAGCATGGGTAGGATGGTCATCTGAATCAGGGTTAGTTTGGCAGTTGGGGTGAAAGAGGAGCGATTATGATAGAGGAAATCAAGTCTAGATTTAACTTTAGCCTGTAGCTTTAATATGTGCTGATAGAAGGACAGTGTACCATCTAGTCATACTCCCAAGTACTTGTATGAGGTGACTACCTCAAACTCTAAACCCTCAGAGGTAGTAAACACACTTGTGGAGAGAGGGGAATTCTTCTTACCAAACTACATGACCTTTATTTTGGAGGTGTTCAGAACAAGTTTAAGGGCAGAGAAAGCTTGTTTGGACACCAAGAAAGCTTTGTTGTAGAGCGTTTAACCTTTCTAGCGCTCGACAACATTCCGCTGAAAAGGCAGCGCGCGGAATTCAAAAATATTTTTTTGAAATATGTCACTTTCACACATTAACAATTCCAATACAGCAAGTGAAAGAAAAACATCTTGTTCATCTACCCATCATGTTCGATTTCAGAAATGCTTTACAGCTAAAGCACAACATATGATTATGTTAGGTCATAGCCAAGTCGAAAAAACACACAGCCATTTTTCCAGCCAAAGCTGGAGTCACAAAAATCAGAAATATAGATCAAATTAATCACTAACCTTTGATGATCTTCATCAGATGACACTCAAAGGACATCATGTTACGCAATACATGTATGTTTTGTTTGATAATGTGCATATTTATATCCAAAAATCTCAGTTTACATTGGCGCCTTACGTGCAGTAATGTTTTGATTCCAAAACATCCAGTGATTTTGCAGAAATACTCATAATAAACATTGATAAAAGATATTATTCACAGAAATAAAGATAGACTTCTCCTTAATGCAACCGCTGTGTCACATTTCAAAAAAACTTTACAGATAAAGCATAATCTGAGAAAGGTGCTCAGAACCCAAAACAGCCAGAGCAATATCCACCATCTTGGAATCAACAAAGTTAGAAACAACACCATAAATATTCACTTACCTTTGATGATCTTCATCTGAAGGCACTCCCAGGATCCCTGTTCGACAATAAATGACTGATATGTTCCATAAAGTTCCATAATTTATGTCCAAATAGCCATTTGTTCAGTCCAGTAATCCCTCTTCAAGAGGCGCAGGCACTTCATCCAGACAATAACTTGAAAAGTTCCGTTACAGTCCTTTAGAAACATGGCAAACAATGTATGGAATCAATCTTTAGGATGTTTTTAACATAAAACATCAATAATGTTCCAACCGGAGAATTCCATTGTCTTCAGAAAAGACCACTAACTCAAAGAGGTCTCATGAGCCCCTCCGTTATAGTAGAATACTCATTCATGTTTCTAAAGACGGTTGACATCTAGTGGAAGCCGTATCTTAAGGTGTATTCTGTAGGCCAGGCTTTGATAAACTACCAACCTCAGATGTCCCACTTCCTGGTTGGATTTTTCTCAGGTTTCGCCTGCCATATGAGTTCTGTAATCCTTTTGTAACTAGGGGGCAGTATTTTCATTTTTGGATAAAAAACATTCCTGTTTTAAACAAGATATTTTGTCACGAAAAGATGCTTGACTATGCATATAATTGACAGCTTTGGATAGAAAACACTCTGATGTTTCCAAAACTGCAAAGATATTGTCTGTGAGTGCAACAGAACTGATGTTACAGGCGAAACCCAGATAAAAATCCAATCAGGAAGTGCCGCATTTTTTGAAACCGCCTCGTGCCAATGACTCCTTATATGGCTGTGAATGAGCTACGAATGAGCTTACTTTTTTTTTTTTTTTTTTTTTTTTTGAATTTTACCCCTTTTTCTCCCCAATTTCGTGGTATGCAATTGTTGTAGTAACTACTATCTTGTCTCATCGCTACAACTCTCGTACGGGCTCAGTAGAGACGAAGGTTGAAATTCATGCGTCCTCCGATACACAACCCAACCAAGCCGCACTGCTTCTTAACACAGTGCGCATCCAACCCGGAAGCCAGCCGCACCAATGCGCCGGAGGAAACACAGTGCACCTGGCCACCTTGGCTAGCGCACACTGCGCCCAGCCCGCCACAGGAGTTGCTGGTGCGCGATGAGACAAGGACACCCCTACCGACCAAGCCCTCCCTAACCCGGGCAACGCTAGGCCAATTGTGCGTCGCCCCACAGACCTCCCGGTCACGGCCAATTACGACAGAGCCTGGGCGCGAACCCAGGGACTCTGATGGCACAGCTGGCGCTGCAGTACAGCGCCCTTAACCACTGTGCCACCCGAGAGGCCTGAGCTTACATTTTCTACGTATTCCACAAGGTGTCTAAAGCATTGTGACGTCTTTTTCACATTTATGTTGAAGAATAGCCGTAAGGGACCACATTTAGCAAGTGGTCACATGATGGCTCCCGCAGCAAATCTTGCGTAAAGTACACAAGTAGCCATTTTTCCAATCGCTTCTTATGAGAAACCAATTGTCCCGACAGATATATTATCGAACTGTTATGTGAAAAACACCTTGAGGATTGATTCTAAACAACGTTTGCCATGTTTCTGTCGATATTATGGAGCAAATTTGGAAAAAAGTTTGGTGTTGTAGTGACCGCATTTTCCGGTCGATTTCTCAGCCAAACGTGATGAACAAACGGGAGCTATTTCGCCTGCAAAAATAATCTTATTGGAAAAAAGGAACATTTGCTATCTAACTGAGAGTCGTCTGAGTGAAAACATCCGAAGTTCTTCAAAGGTAAACTATTTAATTTGATTGCTTTTCTTATTTTCGTGAAAATGTTGCCTGCTGCCAGCAGAGCCTAGCATAGCATTATGCCATGATAAACTTACACAAATGCGTGTCTAGCATTGGCTGTAAAGCATATTTTGAAAATCTGAGATGGCAGTGTGATTAACAAAAGGCTAAGCTGTGTCTCAATATATTTCATTTGTGATTTTCATGAATAAGAAGATTTTGTAGGAAGATTCATGTCCGCTGCGTTATGCTAATTAATTTGAGGCTATGATTACAATCCTGGATCCAGGATTGATAGTCGCAAGAAGTTAAACTCACCGACATCATTCAAACAGTTTTAGAAGCCTTTCGCCAAATGCAATTCTTGAGGTGGATTACCTCTGCAAGTTCACGGTCGAACCAGGGGCTGAACCTATTTCATTCTAATTTTCTTTGTGGTGGCTTGTTTGTTAACTTCTAAAGGTATAGGGGGCAGCATTTTCACTTTTGGATAAATAGCGTGCCCAATATCAACTTCCTGCTACTCATGCCAAGAATATAAGATATACATATTAGTAGATTTGGATAGAAAACACTCTGAAGTTTCATGTCTGTGAGTATAACATAACTTATGTAGCAGGCAAAACCCAGAGGACGAACCGTTCAGATATTTCTTTTTTAGTTCTCTGTCTGTTCAGTGAATTCTTGTTGGCAAACAATATTTCTTATTTCTTGTTTTCAGTTTCTACCGCTTCCACTGGATGTCACCAGTCTTTGGAATTTGGTTGAGGTTATTGATTTGTGCAATGAAGAAGTAGGCCATCTAGGAACGGCATAACACTGTTGAGAGTTGCGCAAGACGTGAATAGTAGCTTGGTTTGTTGTGTTCCTGTATTGAACACAGACCCGTATTCAATTTGATCGATTATTAACGTTTAAAAATACCTAAAGTTGTATTACAAAAGTAGTTTGAAATATTTTGGCAAAGTCTATAGTCAACTTTTGAAATATTTTGTGGTGACTTTGCGCATTTTGGAAGCTGTTTTTTTCTGGATCAAACGCACCAAATAAATTGTCATTTTGGACGGAATTAATCGAACAAAGGGACCAATTGTGATGTTTGTGGGACATATTGGAGTGCCAACAAAAGAAGCTTGTTTTTTTTCTTCTTTTTTTTCTGTGTTTTGTGTAGCGCCTGCAGGGTTGAAATATGCTACCTTTGTTTACTGTTGTGCTATCATCAGATAATAGCTTCTTATGCTTTCACCGAAAAGCCTTTTAAAAATCTGACATGTTGGCTGGATTCACAACGAGTGTAGCTTTAATTGAATATCTTACATGTGTGATTTAAGGAAAGTTTGATTTTTATATAAAAAAAATATATTTGACGCGCCGCATTTTCCCAGTTTTTGCCCAAGTGGGGACGCAAACGTCCTTTATACCATAAGAAGTGTCTTCAACAGAGGGGATCAAGCTGATTCTATACCATTTTACAGAGGCCAGTTCATGGAAGGCTTGCTCATTAAAGTTTTTTAGCAAGCGCCTAATCAGGACAGGTCATTTCATTGAGCAGCCATTAGGAACACAGGCTGTAAAACATTGATGACTAAGGTCATTACAGAAAACACCAGACTGATGCCTATCAGTATGATTTGTGAGGATAACATCGAGGAGAGTAGCCTTTTCTGGGTGTTTGGAGTCAGAGCTTACTGTCACGGTTTTCTTCGAACTCCTCCTCTGACGAAGAGGTGTAGCAAGGATCGGACCAAAATGCGGCTTGGTTGGTGTTCATGTTCTTTAATAAACGAAAAACTCAAACATGAACATAATAAAAAAACAAACAACGTGAAAAACCGAAACAGCCTATGCTGGTGCAAACTAACACAGAGATAGGAACAATCACCCACGAAACACTCAAAGAATATGGCTGCCTAAATATGGTTCCCAATCAGAGACAACGTTAAACACCTGCCTCTGATTGAGAACCACTTCAGGCAACCATAGACTTTTCTAGAAAACCCCACTATACCACAATCCCAATACCTAAAAAAAAAACAAGACTGAACACACCACATAAATAAACCCATGTCACACCCTGGCCTGACCAAAATAATAAAGAAAACACAAAATACTTAGACCAGGGCGTGACAGGACCCCCCACCCCCCAGTATAGGCTGTTTCGGTTTTCGTGTTACGTTTCTTGGTTTTGTATTGTTCGTGTTTATTCGTTATTAAACATGTATGAAAATTACCACGCTGCATTTTGGTCCGATCCTTGCTTACACCTCTTCGTCAGAGGAGGAGATAGAAGAAAACCGTGACACACACACTGGACGGTCTGACCGATGAGTACGTTTGATACGAATGTTCTGACCTCACAACGGCAGTCAAGCACTCAAGATAACTGGCTAACATTGGCTAGCTTGCTAGCTACTTCCAGACAGAAATGAGAGAATACCCCACACTGATAATTTTTTCTCGCCCTAGCAGAGCTGGTTAGGCTGTTTTCATGTCATCCAGAGCGTTGGTGACTGTAACTCTGCTGCTGGCAACAATTATATAATGCTTTTTTACCGACGTTTACTGACACCGCCCATATTCAACATATGTTGAGTGTTCGTAAATTCATCAGTTATTCTGCGCTCTGGCACACTCAGACGGGAGTGCACTGAAATCAGAGTAGATGGCAAGACTGAATTTATGAACACACCCAAAATGTTTACTTGCATAGTGGAGTCTTTTGTTAAGACATAGCTTGCTAGGTAGGTAAACAATGAACCATAATCCCAACTCAGACGTTACTACCCTGCATGAATCTGCAGATAGCTAACCAACCAGGTTCAGTGTTAGCTAGCTAACATTAACATAACTAGCCAAGCAAATGGCTCTGACATACGAAAAATAAGATCGTACACGTAATGTTAGCGAGTGAGCCAGCCAGCTAACGTTAGCTAGCTAACAGTGCACTTTCACTTGAAATGAAACGTCTTCTTGTCAAAATTTGAAATGTTTAATATCTGAAAATGTAGCTAGCTAGTCTATCTTACCCTTATACATCAAGGATGGACACATCTCCTGTCAGATGCCATGGTTGCCCTTAGTTTGAAGAAGTAATCCGGAGACAGGTGTTTTTTTCCATATCCTTAGCTATCATCCTCAAATTCCACTGATTTCAAAACTCTGTCCTCCAGAAGGTGGAGAGCAACTACGCGATACATTTAAGAAAAATCTGCGTTAGACAGGATTACCTACAGTGGTTCCTCCTTTAACTTCTTGACGCTACCATGGAGTTTTCAAAATAGAAGCCACTTCCTGGTTTGATTTTCCTCAGGGTTTCGCCTGCAATATCAGTTCTGTAATACTCACAGACAATATTTCGACCGTTTTTGGAAACTTTAGAGTGTTTTCTATCCTAATCTGTCAATTATATGCATATTCTAGCATCTGGTCCTGAGAAATAGGCGGTTTACTTTGGGAACGTTATTTTTCCAAACGTAAAAATAGTGCCCCCTAGCTTCAATAGGTTAAAGTGTGGGCTGCAGCATTCTTTGGCACGTTATCTAATGGTCAGCCATTTTTTCTGTTAATGCAAGTTATTGCTAGTTTGACCACCAGAGGGAGTCTTTGAGAAGCATTTGATAGTCTTCCATATTGCAGGCACACGGGAGACCTTGGTTTAATTCCCCGATGGGGAGGAAGGAGTAGGCTGTCCTTGTAAATAATAATTTGTTCTTAACTGATTTCATAGTTCTGATGTCTTCACTGTGGAATGTATAAAATAGTAAAAATAAAGAAAAATCCTGAAATGAGTAGGTGTGTGAAAAACGTTTTACTTGCTTAATTAATTTGTATTAATATTATGGTGTTTCTATTCCATGAGAAACGAAAAAACCCTCTGGGTAAATTGAGACCGCTTCGCTCTTGGAGCGCACACTGGACGTTTGGGCAGAGGAGTAGGGTTGATTTGAGCGTTCTGGCCTTACAACGATAGATAAGCACCCAAGCTCACGTTGGCTTAGTTTTAGCTACTTCCAGATACAAATGAGACCACTCTGACCATTTTACCCGCCCTAATGGAGCAGGTTATGCAGTTTTTGTGTTAACCAGAGCGTTGGTGATTGTAACTGTGCTGCTGGAAACAATTTAATTATGCTTTTTTGGCAACGTTTACTGACACCGGACATGTTCAACAGGTGTTGAGCGCTTGTAAATTCATTATTCTGCGCTCTATTACACTCAGGCAAGAGTGCTCTGAAATCAGAGTAGATAGCCAGAGTGAATTTATGAAAGCACTCGAATGTCCACCGAGTACGCACAACGACTATACCATTTAGCTAAGTTAAGAATGATGGGAATAACCAAGTCAATAAACTATGGGTAGTTAGCCTATAGTTAATATACTGTCAAGTTTGATGTATAACTACTAATGTTAGGTAGGTAGCTAACATACCAGTACATACTGCTTTAATGATATGCTATGTGGTTCGTAAGGACAGTGTAGCTAACACATTTTCAGGCAACATAACGTTTAAGGTAACTTATTTCAAAAGCCATTACTTTATTACAGCAGTAGCAGGCTACTGTCGACTCAGCGGCTTGAGCATACTCTTAGTGCACACTCGATAAGGAGCTGGACTTCTGGCATGAAGGTTGAGGGTTTGAAACCTGCTCCCTGCTTGTTTCATTTGAAGTCGTGCACAATTATCAGTTTATTATTTGGTTTATATTGCCCATTCATTGTCAGTTAGAGACTTGCATTGGGACCCAAAAGCATAATCAGTGCTTGGTCATTAAGGCAAATCTGGTCTGTGATAGGACGGGGGATTTCACATCTAGCCTGGCTATTAGAATATTCCTTAGTAAAGGTTGAATAGTCTATTGTTCAGCTATTGGCGCCCCTGCCCAACTTGCAACAAATGGATGTCTTTTTGTCGAGAGCAAAACTTTTATTTTCAAACTAAAATAGTTTTCCTGAAAACAACTTTTTTTTCAATAAAAATAATTGTTCTGAAACCAAAAATCAGGCTTTAAAGTAAAAAACAAATGTGGCGATCAAATATTTTGGAAGAGAGCGCAAAACGTATTATTCCCCAAAAATATATTAGAGAACCAAAAAATTATTTGAAAACAAAACTCCAATTTAATTTCGCTATCAACCACCCTCCATTTTGGCATTTTTTGAGTGTCCTTTTTGCTACAACCAATACTCTTCAGCCTTTCTTTCTGACACAAAGGAAGTCATAGTGGACACCTACGAAGAAGGACAGTGTGATGATGGCATCTCAGGTAAGCAGCACTCGGCGTTCTTCCGTCCAAATTCTATATAGCTAGTAGTTAGCTCCTACGATTCAGTGTCGGGTTCATAACATTCTACTATATTACATAGATACATACATACCGTAGAATGATTAATCATGCAATTATTATTCTCAAGCTAACCAAAAACATTTAGCTTTGAATGCTTGTTCTCACCATTTTCAGTTGAATCAATCTAACTTTCTTTCATGGCAACTCATAAGCAGGCCATGTCATCCTATTTGTTTCATAGTCGATGTATAATCATATTTCATGACAGTGTAACGGTTAGCTTTTTTTTTTACAGAAGGATGAAAGAACACTATGTCTGTCAGGGAATGCTATTCTGATATGTCAGATGAAGAGTTAGACCAGAAAGTCAGAGGCATTATGGCAAGGATGTCCCATGCGGGCTTTAGAATGTTCAAAGGAAGTCTCCAAACAATGGGCCACCATGTACAATGGCGAAGAGTCTTTGCAGCATGTAGCTGGTATCATTGCCAGAATGATCCAGCTTCGTTGCATTGCTCTGCAAAAATACTCTGTTCCTGCTACCTGGTCTCTCGTCCGCATTGATACAAATCATAAATTGATAAGGTACTAAGATGTATAATGTCTCCATCAAATCTAAGAAGTTAATTCATTTTTTTACTCTTACTTATTCGTAGACAAATGTTCAATGACATATGAAATTGGAGTTGTTCTCCAACTTGTAATACATAAATAATGAAGCAGGTTAACATGCATGAAACCAAGGCTTTTACGGTTACAGACACACAGCTGTACACTTCAATGAAACATGGTGAAGCCCAAAAATTGCCCTCGTGGGAAGCCTGTTTCTCAGACATAAAGAAGTGGATGGCTGCAAACTTTCCACTTTAAAACTCAGAAAAAAACAGAGATGCTTGTTCTAGGTCCCAAAAACAATGAGATATTCTGTTGAATCTGACAATTAATCTTGATGGTTGTACAGTCGTCTCAAATAAAACTGTGAAGGACCTCGGCGTTACTCTGGATCCTGATCTCTCTTTTGACGAACATATCAAGATTATTTCAAGGACAGCTTTTTTCAATCTGCGTAACAAAGATCAGACATTTTCTGTCCAAAATTGATGCAGAAAAAGTAATTGTGTTTTGTTTCTTCTAGGTAAGACTACTGCAATGCTCTACTTTCCGGCCACCCGGATAAAGCACTAAATAAATTTCAGTTAGTGCTAAATATGGCTGCTAGAATCCTGACTAGAACCCCAAAATTTGATCATATTACTCCAGTGCTAGCCTCCCTACACTGGCTTCCTGTTAAGGCTAATTTCAAGGTTTTACTGCTAACCTACAAATCATTACATGGGCTTGCTTCCACCTATCTTTCCGTTTTTGGTCCTGCCATACATACCTACATGTACGCTACGGTCACAAGACGCAGGCCTCTTAATTGCCCCTAGAATTTCTAAGCAAACAGCTGGAGGCAGGGCTTTCTCCTATAGAGCTCAATTTTTATGGAATGGTCTGCCTACCCATGTGAGAGACGTAGACTCGGTATCAACCTTTAAGTCTTTATTGAAGACTCATCTCTTCAGTGGGTCCTATGATTGAGTGTAGTCTGGCCCAAGAGTGTGAAGGTGAACGGAAAGGCACTGGAGCAACGAACCGCCCATGCTGTCTCTGCCTAGTTTGTTCCCCTCTCTCCACTGGGATTCTCTGCCTCTAACCCTATTACAGGGGCTGAGTAACTGGCTTACTGGTGCTCTTTCATGCCATCCCTAGGAGGGGTGCGTCACTTGAGTGGTTTGAGTCACTGACGTGGTCTTTCTGTCTGGGTTGGCACCCCCCCTTGAGTTGTGCCGTGGCGGAGATCTTTGTGGGCTATACTCAGACTTGTCTCAGGATGGTAAGTTGGTGGTTGAAGATATCCCTCTAGTGGTGTGGGGGCTGTGCATTGGCAAAGTGGGTGGGGTTATATCCTGCCTGATTGGCCCTGTCTGGGGGTATCATCGGATTGGGCCACAGTGTCTCCTGACCCCTTCTGTCTCAGCCTCCAGTGCTGAGAAGTTTATGCTGCAGCAGTTATGTGTTGCGGGGCTAAGGTCAGTCTGTTATATCTGGATTATTTCTCCAGTGTCCTGTTTGAATTTAACTATGCTCTCTCTAATTTTCTTTCTTTCTCTCTCTCCTTTCTTTCTTTCTTTCTTTCTTTCTTTCTTTCTTTCTTTCTTTCTTTCTCTCTTTCTTTCTTTCTTTCTTTCTTTCTTTCTCTCTCTCGGGGGACCTGAGCCCTAGGACCATGCCTCAGGACTACCAGGCATGATGACTCCTGGCTGTCCCCAGTCCACCTGGCCGTGCTGCTGCTCAACTGTTCTGCCTGCGGCTATGGAACCCTGACCTGTTCACCGGACGTGCTACCTGTCCCAGACCTGCTGTTTTCAACTCTCTAGAGACAGCAGAAGTGGTGGGGATACTCTCATGATCGGCTATGAAAAGCCAACTGACATTTACTCCTGAGGTGATGACCTGTTGCACCCTTGACAACTACTGTGATTATTATTATTTGACCATGCTGGTCATTTATGAACCAGGTTAGCTGATGACCGCTAGCAGTGGATAGCTGACTAGTAGCTAGTTACCTGCCTAGCATCTGTTAGGGGTTCTGGTTCTAAAGTAAAGAAAATAGCAGACACCCATGCCAGAAGAGGTCTCTTCACAGTCCTAAAGTCCAGAACAGGCTATGGGAGGCGCACAGTACTACATAGAGCCATGACTACATGGAACTCTATACCACATCAAGTAACTCATGCAAGCAGAAAAATCCTATTTAAAAACAGATACAAATACCCCTTATGGAACTGTGCATAGACAAAAAAAACACAGGTACAGACACTTGCATACACGCACACATGGCTTTTGTGTTGTAGATACTGTATGTGGTAGCAGAGTAGTGGCCTGAGGGCAATGTTATTTTTTTCATTGTATATAACTGCCTTCATTTTGGTGACCACAGGAAGAGTAGCAGCTCCCTTGGCAACAGCTAATGCGGCTCCATAATAAATACAAATAAAAACAAAACTCTGTTTCCCCCCACAATTGCATAGCTTAGCCTATAGGAATGTTGTGCAACATGGGTTTATAGGAACACTTATTTCATTTCATGCATCAACCAGCTATGAGGAGCTGGCTCTCACTGCGCAACGAGTCATTTTATTCAGCTCAAATGCTGAATGGTAGTGCTCTCATGAACTGTTTGATTAGATTTTTGATTGCATTTGCATTGATGTCCGAGTGATTGGAGAGTCAATAGAGCGCTGATTACCAGGCCATTAGCGACTGGTCTTTAGCAAGTTTAGTAGGCTACTAATGACCATCAGCAGCATCAGAGTTTTGGAGAAGCCTAGTTATCGTGACTCAAAGGCCACATGGACTACAGTCATGACTTGTGACTGCCGGTGTGACAGTAATATGGTCAGCGTAGTTCTGAGCCCCACAGCCCTAGTTATGAGTTGATCTATTATCTTCATTATCGAATATCATTACATGAACAAGAATAATTCATATTTAACACCTACCGTATGTTGCTGCTTATTTTCTGCAATAACTTATCATCACACTCCCCCCTTCCACACGCACGCAGGCACACGCGCGCGCACACACACACTCGCGCACACACACAAACATACGTTACCAGTCAAAAGTTTGGACACACCTACACATTCAGGGGTTTTTCTTTATTTTTTTACAATTTTCTACATTGTAGAATTCAGTAGACATCAAAACTATAAAATAACACATATGGAATCATGTAGTAACCAAAAAAGTGTTAAACAAATCAAAATGAATCTTAGATTCTTCAAAGCAGCCACCCATTGCCTTGATGACAGCTTTGCACACTCTTGGCATTCTCTCAACTAGCTTTATGAGGAATGCTTTTCCAACCATCTTGAAGGACTTCCCACATATGCTGTGCACTTGTTGGTTACTTTTCCTTCACTCTGCGGTCCAACTCAACCCAAACCATCTCAATTGGGTTGAGGTCGGGTGATTGTGGAGGCCAGGACATCTGATGCTGCACTTCAAATAGCCCTTATGCAGCCTGGAGGGGTGCCACTAAGCACAAACCAGATGGGATGGCATATTGCTGCAGAATTTTGTGGTAGCCATGGTGGTTAAGTATGCCTTGAATAAAAAATAAAATAACGGACAGTGCCACCAGCAAAGCACCATCACACCTCCTCCTCCATGCTTCATGGTGGGAACCACACATGTGGATATCATCCGTTGACTTTTTCCTGCGTCTCACAAAGACACAGCCGTTGAAACCAAAAATCGCAAATTTGGACTCATCTCACCAAAGGACAGGTTTCCACCGGTCTAATGTCCATTACTTGTGTTTCTTAGCCCAAGCAAGTCTCTTCTTATTATTGGTGTCCTTCAGTAGTGGTTTCTCCACAGCAATTTGGCCATGAAGGCCTGATTCACGCAGTCTCCTCCTCGATGTTGAGATGTGTCTGTTACTTGAACTCTGTGATACATTTATTTGGGCTGCAGTCTGAGGCTGGTAACTCTAATGAACTTGTCCTCTGCAGCAGAGGTAACTCTGGGTCTTCCTTTCCTGTGGCGGTCCTCATGAGAGTCAGTTTCATCATAGATCCTGATGGTTTTTGTGACTGCACTTGAAAAAATTGGATTGACTGACCTTCATGTGTTAAAGTAATGATGGACTGTCATTTCTCTTTGCTTATTTGAGCTTTTCTTGCCATAATATGGACTTTGTCTTTTACCAAATAAGGCAATCTTCTGTATGCCACCCCTACCTTGTCACAACACAACTGATTGGCTCAAACGCATTAAGAAGGAAAGAAATTCCACAAATTAACTTTTAACAAGGGACACCTTTTAATTGAAATGGATTCCAGGTGACTACCTCATAAAGCTGGTTGAGAGAATGCCAAGAGTGTGCAAAGCTGTCATCAAGGGAAAGGGTGGCTACATACATATACAGTTGAAGTCAGAAGCTTAAATACAATTAGGATGGAGTCATTAAAAACCGTTTTTCAACCACCCCACAACTATTAACCAACTTCAGTTTTGGCAAGTCGGTAAGGACATCTACTTTGTGCATGACACAATACATTTTTCCAACAATTGTTTACAAACAGATTATATCACTTATAATATATCACAATTCCAGTGGGTCAGAAGTGTACATACAGTAAAATGACTGTGCCTTTAAACAGCTTGGAAAATTCCAGAAAATAATGTCATGGCTTTAGAAGCTTCTGATTGACATCATTTGACATCATTTGGGTCAATTGGAGGTGTACCTGTGGATGTATTTCAGGGCTTACCTTCAAACTCAGTGCCTCTTTGCTTGACATCATGGGAAAATCAAAAGAAATCAGCCAAGACCACAAGTCTGCTTAATCCTTGGGAGAAATGTCCAAACTCCTGAAGGTACCACGTTCAACAATAGTACGCTAGTATAAACACCATGGGACTACGCAGCCATCATACTGCTCAGTATGGAGACGCGGTCTGTCTCCTAGAGATGAATGTACTTTGGTGCGAAAAGTGCAAATCAATCCCAGAACAACAGCAAAGGACCTTGTGAAGATGCTGGAGGAAACAGGTACAAAAGTATCTACATCAACAGTATAACGAGTCCTATATCGACTTATCCTCCTCTTACACCACCATTAAAAAGCCAGACTACGGTTTGCAACTGCACATGTGGAAAAATATCATACTTTTTGGACAGAAAGGTCCTCTGGTCTGATGAAACAAAAATAGAACAGTTTGGCCATAATGACCATCATTATGTTTGGAGGAAAAAGGGGGAGGCTTAGAAGCCGAAGAACATCATCCCAACCGTGAAGCATGGGGGTGGCAGCATCATGTTGTGGGGGTGTTTTGCTGCAGGAGGGACTGGTGCACTTCACAATATAGATGGCATCATGAGGTAAATTATGTGGATATATTGAAGCAACATCTCAAGACATCCGTCAGGAAGTTAAAGCCTGGTCGCAAATGAGTCTTCCAAATGGACAATGACCCAAAGCATACTTTCAAAGTTGTGGCAAAATGGCTTAAGGACAACAAAGTCAAGGATTTGGAGTGGCCATCACAAAGCCCTGACCCTCAATCCTATAGAGAATTTGTGGGCAGCACTGAAAAAGTGTGTTACACCAGCTCTGTCAGGACGAATAGGCGAAAATTCACCCAACTTATTGTGGGAAGCTTATGGAAGGCTACCCGAAACATTTGACCCAAGTTAAACAATTTAAAGGCAATGCTACCAAATACTAATTGGGTGTATGTAAACTTCTGACCCATTGGGAATGTGAAAAAAGAAAGAAAAGCTCAAATAAATCATTAAAATACATAATTATCTCTACTATTATTCTGACATTTTACATTCTTAAAATAAAGTGGTGATCCTAACTGACCTAAGACAGGGCATTTTTACTATGATTAAATGCCAGGAATTGTACAAATCTGAGTTTAAATGTATTTGGCTAAGGTGTATGTATCAGACTTCAACTGTAAACTCTCTACATCCCCCTGAGAAAAGAAAAAGCTGCATGTTTCCCTACCAACAGATACTACACACTAATATGCAACTGGACACATCACCCTCATACACATACACACTCAGCGTTAATATATTCATGCAAATACACATGCTTACAGAGACCCTTATGCCTTTACACACACACACACACACACACACACACACACACACACACACACACACACACACACACACACACACACACACACACACACACACACACACACACACACACACACACAGCATGACACACTTGAAACACACACACACACACACACACACAAGCACACGGCATCTTTAAGATAAGTTCTTTGACCGTTTATCGACAGTAACTTAAGAATTGTCCTGGAATTCTGACACCTCGTCATTTTAAACCTGGAAAGCCTGCGAAGACCATTGCTAATTTTAGGCCGTGACAAATCTGGAAATACTTTCAAAAAATGTTTTAGTAATGTCCATGAATAGTGGCAATTCACACTCATAAAAGACATTGAAGGGGAGTGGATTTAGCCCTGGTGCAATGCCTCGTCAAATACATTAACAAGTATGAGGACATTCCAAAATCATGGGCATTAATAGGGACGTGGTCCCCCCTTTGATGCTTCCACTCTTCTGGGAAGGCTTTCCACTACATGTTGGAACATTGCTCCGGGGACTTGCTTCCATTCAGCCACAAGGGCATTAGTGAGGTCGGGCACTGATGTGAGGCGATTAGGCCTGGCTCGAAGTCAGCATTCCAATTAATCCCAACGTTTTTTGATGGAATTGAGGTCAGGGCTCTGTGTAGGTCAGTCACGTTCTTCCACACTGGTCTCGACAAACCACTTCTGTATAGACATCGCTTTGTGTACGGGGGCATTGTCATAATGAAATAGGAAAAGGCCTTTCCCAAACTGTTGACACCAAATTGGAAGCGCAGAATTGTCTACAATGTCATTGTATGCTGTAGTGTTCAGATTTACCTAAACTGGAACTAAGGGGCCAAGCCCGAAACCATGAAAAGCAGCCACAGACCATTATTCCTCCTCCACCAAACTTTACAGTTGGAACTATACATTGGGGCAGGTAGCGTTTACCTGGCATCAGCCAAACCAAGATTCATCCATCGGACTGCCAGATAGTGATGGGTGATTGATCACTCTAGAGTATGAATTTCCACTGCTCCAGAGTCCAATGGTGGTGAGCTTTACACCACTCCAGCCGACGCTAGGTGTTGTACATGGTGATCTTAGGCTTATGTGCCACTGCTCGGACAAAAAAATCATTTTCATGAAGCTCCCGATGAACAGTTCTTGTGCTGACATTGCTTCCAGAGGCGGTTTGGAACTCAACTTCACAATAACAATTGACCGGGGTAGCTCTAGCACGGCAGGAACTTGACGAGCTGCCATGTTGAAAGTCACTGTGCTCTTCAGTAAGGCCATTCTACTGCCAATGTTTGTCTATGGAGATTGTATGGCTGTGTGCTCCATATTATACACCTGTCAGCAACGGGTGTGGCTGAAATAGCCTAATCCACTAATTTGAAGGAGTGTCCACATACTTTGTATACTGTAGGTACAGATAGGGAGACTGATACAGTGGGGCAAAAAAGTATTAAGTCAGCCAGCAATTGTGCAAGTTCCCCCACTTAAAAAGATGAGAGAGGCCTGTAATTTTCATCATAGGTACACTTCAACTATGACAAATAAAATGAGAGAAAAAAATCCAGAAAATCACATTAATTTGCAAATTATGGTGGAAAATAATTATTTGGTCAATAACAAAAGTTTATCTCAATACTTTGTTATATACCCTTTATTGGCAATGACAGAGGTCAAACGTTTTCTGTAAGTCTTCACAAGGTTTTCACACACTGTTGCTGGTATTTTGGCCCATTCCTCCATGCAGATCTCCTCTAGAGCAGTGATGTTTTGGGGCTGTTGCTGGGAAACACGGACTTTCAACTCCGTCCAAAGATTTTCTATGGGGTTGAGATCTATAGATTAGCTAGGCCACTCCAGGACCTTGAAATGCTTCTTATGAAGCCACTCCTTCGTTGCCCGGGCGGTGTGTTTGGGATCATTGTCATGCTGAAAGACACAGCCACGTCATCTTCAATGCCCTTGCTGATGGAAGGAGGTTTTCATTCAAAATCTCATGATACATGGCCCCATTCATACTTTCCTTTACACGGATTGTCGTCCTGGTCCCTTTGCAGAAAAACAGCCCCAAAGCATGATGTTTCCACCCCCATGCTCCACAGTAGGTATGGTGTTCTTTGGATGCAACTCAGCATTCTTTGTCCTCCAAACACGACGAGTTGAGTTTTAACCAAAAAGTTATATTTTGGTTTCATCTGACCATATGACATTCTCCCAATCTTCTTCTGGATCATCCAAATGCTCTCTAGCAAACTTCAGATGGGCTTGGACATGTACTGGCTTAAGCAGGGGGACACGTCTGGCACTGCAGGATTTGAGTCCCTGGCGGCGTAGTGTGTTACTGATGTAGGCTTTGTTACTTTGGTCCCAGCTCTCTGCAGGTCATTCACTAGGTCCCCCCGTGTGGTTCTGGGATTTTTGCTCACTGTTCTTGTGATCATTTTGACCCCACGGGGTGAGATCTTGTGTGGAGCCCCAGATCGAGGGAGATTATCAGTGGTCTTGTATGTCTTCCATTTCCTAATAATTGCTTCAACTATGACAGAAATACTTTTTTGCCCCCACTGTATAGAGGGGTACAGAATATTGTTAAAGTAACAGTGTTTCCAGATTTCTATGAAATTTGACCTATAATTATTTACAATATGATTGAAATAGTTTCCTTTCATTATTTTATTATGTTTGTGTTGGAATTGTGTAGGCGTACCCTAACAACAGAATGGTGTAGGCATATACCACTCATTAAAAACAATTCATGCAAGTAAACCGCTGATTGGCCAGCTCATCCTCCTCTAGACTGCTGATTGGCCATCTCATCCTCCTCAGGGTGATTACATCATGTTCTATGTGGCAATAGCAAGCATTTTTGAAACGGTCTGTTGGAGATACAAGTTTGAGTTGGGTTTCTTTTCTCCAATTTAGTCACTGAGCTGAAGGCCATTCTACTCAAAATGTTTCTCTTTGTAGATTGCATGGCTTTTTTTTTTTATTGTCGGCAATATATAAAATAGCTGAATCCAGTAATATGAAGGGCCATGAAGTGTCTCTGTCCCCCCAGACTTGGCTGTGATGAGAGAGACATAATCTGGGAGATTAATGTGATCATATTCTTTCTACACTGTTTACTGGATCCGAAAGTGAGGATTCAGAGGCAGACACCTGTGAAGAACTGCTGCCGGGCCATTCTAGTGTGTGTGTGTGTGTGTGTGTGTGTGTGTGTGTGTGTGTGTGTGTGTGTGTGTGTGTGTGTGTGTGTGTGTGTGTGTGTGTGTGCATGTCCTGATGAAGGTCCCTACCCCCTGCCTCAGGGTAGCAGCCCAAGGGTGTAGTGATCAGATTACCTTATAATTGACCTTACACGCACATACACACACACACTTTGGAATATAAAATGAATACATCCTTTCTATTGAAGGATATGAACATTTAGGACAGTAAATACATGCTGTCATATATTTGATATATTATGTCATTTGTTTTGAGAGGGTGTCTGTTGTGCCAGTGACAGACGAGAAACCCTCTCATTCCATGTCATTCCTTCATCCTGTGATCACCTGTTTCCCCCAGTTCAGCCCCGTACATCACACACACACACACACACACACACACACACACACACACACACACACACACACACACACACACACACACACACACACACACACACACACACACACACACACACACAGCTAGCATTAGCATTAGCAGCAGCAGTGCAGTGGGTGGAAAAACAGGCTGCGGTGCTTAGATTACTGCATCACTCAGCTCTCTCTCCCCAGGGCCAATAAACCTTTAAAGCACCTATAAAACACTTGGCAAGGACTTTTTGAAGTTTTTATGAAGATCTGCTTTATTGTTCCCCAGAGATGAGACCCGCTCCACTGGCGCCTCGGAGCTTTCTGGAAGTGCCAGTGAATTCAGAGGAAGGGAGGGATTAAGGGAGAGGGGGGGGGGTGTATGGAGGGATTCCCAGAGAGGAGAGGGTGTCTGCAGCAGTGGAGCCTCTGTTTTTAGGCGTTGTGTGTCTGTGTGCACACACACAACGGGGGGTGCGTAGCAGTAAGAGTCATAGTGAAAGTAGCATGATATTGTATAGAATTAGTGACCCTAGTTATAGTGAAGGTAGGTGCTGTTGCTGTGATAAAAAAAAGCATTTCTCTTGGAGCTCTATATATGCCATTTCGCAGATGCTTTTTTTCTAAAGCCCCGGGAATCGAACCCACGCCATGCTCTACCAACTGAGTCATACAGGACTATCATCGTAAAATAGTAAATAACACCTTGGCCCCCAAAAAATGATGCGCATGCTTGTCCATGTGTGCATGCCTACATGCTCGCTCGCCTGCCTGTGTGTGTATGTCTGTGTGTGTAGACTGTGGCCAGTAGTGGCAGAGAGTCAGTGCTTGTTTTTGAAGTAGGGGCGCTGTTGTTCACATGGAGCTGGTCCCCCCTGTGTCTGATCCGTCGGCACCGTCCTTCCCTCCCAAATCCTGGCTCTGCCGTCACCGCCATCCCTCAAAGAAACAGTTGGCAAACGGTCGCCCATTAAACTGCCTCCCCAACAGGCTGGCGACCCGCTCACCAGCACTTGTTGTTGAGAGAGAGAGAGAGAAAGAGAGAGGGAGAGAAGGAACACAGCCCTAATCCAATTGTAAAAGCATTTCACAACCCACACACACACACTCTCTCTTTTTTTTCACACACACACACACACACACACACACACACACACAGCTAATAAACGGAGCAGAAACAGTCAGGATTCACTGGCCGTGACATTCGAAGTTGCTGGTGGCTTTGACCCTGTCTTTGACCTAAACAGGACCTGTCTGATTCTGATGGTTTTACCAAAAGTGAGGGATGAAATCCCTTATCACTCATTGAAACTTTTTGTTTTTGTCCTTTTTCTATGTATTAATTATACCATTATTTTCCTAGGTCGTCTAAGCTCCCGACTTCGTACCACATATGTTCACCTGGTGACAGGGGTTCGAGCCCTTGCTTGGCTTACTGTCTGTGTCCTTAAAGTAACTGCCCAGTGTAACTCTCACTCTTAATAATTCACATTTTGGTTACTCATATCCCAAATAATGTTGTTGACTTGTTCTCTGCTTGTATTTGTGGCCCAAAAATGTATTGGAGGAAAAAAAACAGACCGTTTAAAAAATGCTTGCAATTTCCTCATAGAACATGATGTAATCACCCTGAGGAGGATGAGATGGCCAATCATCAGTCTAGAGGAGGATGAGCTAGCCAATCAGCAGTCTACTTGCGTGGACAGGAAACTATTTCACTCATATTGTAAGTAACTAGGTCATATTTCATAGAAATCTGGAAACACTGGTCAGTTACTTTAACAATGTTCTATACCCCTCTCTATGTCTGTCTCCCAATCTGTACATAGTATGTCCTGTCAATAACAAAATGAATACTTAATGGGATCGGAAGTCAAGGGGGGGCCTTCATGCTTTTGAGTGAATATATAGCTGAGAAACATTTGCACAAAAGCATAAAGAGGATTGCAAGCATTTTTAGTGGCATAAATTTAGGTAGGAATACACTATTTGTAATAGCTAGTTAATCTGTGGCTATTTGGTAAATAATAGTTGTTTTTGGGACATTGAGTAAACAAAATTGTGTCACCAATTCATCATCATCAAATGTTTCTGATAATGTGAAAATGCTGTGAAACGCAGCTTTAGTGTCATAGCCTATACCCCCCTGTCTTGACTAGAAAGGAAACAATTGCTTTGGTCCAAACTGCTCTTTATATACATGCCAAGTCGTCAGCGACAACCGCAACAGTAAGGGAGAGAACGCTGGGGAGGGAGAAGGAGGGGAGGGGGTTTGTTGTACTTGGTTCGGTTTGTCGTTGCATCGTCGTCTCACAGACACAAACAGGAAGCAATTCATTTTTGATCTTTCTCTCAGACGCTCAGGATCCGATCATGTTAGCCTCATACATCCAAGGCTCCAGAAATGTACTTTATTAGAAGGGGGTTGGAAACAGAGCAGATTAGGTGTGTATGTGTTGTTTGTGTGTGTGTGCTGGTGGTGGTGTGTGTGTGTCTGATGTTCTGAGATGTTTTGTGCACCTTTCTTTGAGATGATAGGAAGGTTATGGCTGGAGAAAGACAGACAGCTAAGAGAGATGGAGCGAGGTGATATATTTCACGTGCCATTTAGCGGACGCTTTTATCCAAAAGACTGAGCGTCATGCGCGTATACATACATTTTACCGTTGGGTGGGTTCCAGCAGGGATCAAACCCATAACCTTTGGAATTGCAAGGCTGTGCTCTATTAACTGAGCCTCACAGGACCCCACAGGACCACACCACTGGAAATGCTGAGATAAAAAATAGACATTGGGATACAGAAAGTAAGATATGGTGTAGTGAGGATGATAGATGAATGTGTAGAGAAAAGGGAAGAGGTTGAAACAAGGGATATATCGAGGATGTCGTGAAATTAGGTACTTTCTGGGTAAATATAACAGGTTTCTGAGAGACAGAAATAGAGAGGGAAAGCTGAGAGAGAGAGACAGAGAAACAGAGAGCTGGAGAATGTAAACAATAGAGAAACAAAGGATAGAAAGACTAGACCGAAAGTGAAAGGAAGAGACGAGAGGAGTAGGAGACATTTAGCGTCCAGAACAGCTGAAAAGGCAACTGGCTCTCACAGTCTCGTGTAAGAATTAGCAGTTCATCCATGTTTCTCAAACTTCAAGTGTTTAAGGTTCGGTTAAGGCATTATCTCCGAAATCTTAAGGTGAGGCGTTCACTCCGAATGGTAAAGGTAAGGGTTAATGATTGGGATCGGCGTAAAACAAAAATCTCAAAAACAAATTTCAATCGCTGGATTCAAAGGCAGATGCTTATACACAGCCGCCATTCCCATCCAACAACCTAAAGCTAAACCTACTTGAAGGTAACAGCGCTCACTGTCGCCCCTCGTGGCCAGTTTCCACATCATCTCCCAACGTCCTCAGACGTGGATGGACATCGAATACTGACTTGTATAATGGGTGAGCTGACTGGGAAAGGGCCAGTGTGCTGTAGTCTGGCCAGGCAGCAGTGTTGCTGTGTGACTGATTGGTGTGTTTGTTGGTGCCCCCTCGCTCCCTATCCCGCTCACTCACCCCTCCCTCCCTCCCTCTCTCCTCCCCAACCCCCTTTGTTAAGGGGATGATGTCATGCCATCTGAAAAACATGGGGGGCCGAGGACGGGGCCTAGTGGATTCCTCGGGTTCCTTTTAAGTTTAGCAGAGGAGAGTTGTTCCCCTGACCAGCTGAGACAAGCAAAGGGGCAGGGGACTCAGTGCAGGACCCCTACAGGAGCAGTCACATTAGGCACGCTTCCGCCGCGCCATCAAAGCCTGCCGCACACCGTAGACACACGCACAGAAGATCAGAATTGTGCGCATACTCAAACCACCATGTTCACGCTCAACTAAAACAAATAAATAACTAGATATAGAGATGTAACGCGGAATCAACTGTCACATACATAGACGTACACACATTTACTCACTCAAAGAAACACACGTCAAATTAACCCTGTTACCCTGATACACACACATACACGAACGGTCGCACAAACACACTCAAACACATACAGACATATTCACTCACCCAACATAATAATATATGCCATTTGGCAGACGCTTTTATCCAAAGCGACTTACAGTCATGTGTGCATACATTCTACGTATGGGTGGTCCCGGGAATCGAACCCAAACATCTTCACTCTCTCTCTCTCTCACACATATACACACACATACTGACATATTCACTCACCCCACTCCTTCACTCACCCCACCCCTCCACACACACACACTGACATATTCACTCACCCAATCCCTTCACTCTCACACACACACATTGACATATTCACTCACCCCACCCCTTCACTCGCACACACACACACACATTGACATATTCACTCACCCCACCCCTTCACTCACACACACAAACACTGACATATTCACTCACCCCACCCCTTCACTCGCACACACACACACACATTGACATATTCACTCACCCCACCCACACACATACACATTGACATATTCACTCACCCCACCCCTTCACTCGCACACACACACACACACATTGACATATTCACTCACCCCACCCCTTCACTCGCGCACACACACAGACATTCACTCACCCCACCTCTTCTCTACACCCGACAGTCTAGGGGGATGGTAATGAACCCGTATAACTCATGCAAATTATTATTGTGACAAAGTAAAACACACACACACACCACACACACACACACACACACACACACACACACACACACACACACACACACACACACACACACACACACACACACACACACACACACACACACACACACACACACATACTGACATATTCACTCACCCCACCCATTCACTCTCCACACTCTTCCCTTCACCCCACCCCTTCACTCACACACACAACATACTAACATATTCACTCACCCAACCCCTCCCCTCCCCTTCACTCACACACACACAAACATACAACATACACACTCACCCAGACACACACACACACACACACACACACACACACACACACACACACACACACACACACACACACACACACACACACACACACACACACACACGCACACACACATACTGACATATTCACTCACCCCACCCTCCTTCACTTCACTCTCACACACACAAACATACTAACATATTCACTCACTCCCCCCTTCACTCACTCACACACACATACACATATTCACACACCCCACACACTCACACACTCACACACACACACACACTGACACACTCACCCCACCCCTTCACTCTCACACACACACACACATACTGACATATTCACTCACCCCACCCTTCACTGGGACACACACAAACACACACACATACTGACATATTCACTCACCCCACCCCCTTCACTCTCTCACTCACACACACACATACTGACATATTCACTCACCCCACCCCTAAACTGTATCACACACACACACACACACACACACACACACACACACACACACACACACACATACACATATTCACACACACCCACCCACACACACACACACACACACACACACATATTCACTCACCCCACACACACACACACACACACTGGCATATTCACACCCCACACACACACACACACACACACACACACACACACACACACACACACACACATACTGACATATTCACACACACCCCACCCATTCACACACACACACACACACACACAAACTGACATATTCACTCACCCCCCACCCCTTCACTCACCCACACACACATACTGACATATTCACTCACCCCACCCCTCCCCTCCCCTTCACTCACACACACACAAACATACTAACATATTCACTCACCCAACCACTTCTCTCACACACACACACACACACACACACACACACACACACACACACACACACACACACACACACACACACACACACACACACACACACACACACATACTGACATATTCACTCACCCCACCCCTCCCCTTCCCTTCACTCACACACACACAAACATACTAACATATTCACTCACCCAACCCCTTCACTCACTCACACACTCACACACACACACACACACACACACACACACACACACACACACACACACACACACACACACACACACACACACACACACACACACACACACACACACACACACACACACACACACACACACACACACATACTGACATATTCACTCACCCCACCCATTCACTCTCACACACTCACACACATACTGACATATTCACTCACCCCACCCCTTCACTCTCACCCACACACACATACTGACATATTCACTCACCCCACCCCTCCCCTCCCCTTCACTCACACACACACAAACATACTAACATATTCACTCACCCAACCACTTCTCTCACACACACACATACACACACACACACACACACACACACACACACACACACACACACACACACACACACACACACACTTTTTTTCAATCCAAGATGGCGTAGCAGTCGTGCGTATGTTTTGTCTTGTCCCGTCCTGTCTAGTGTAAATATAGTTTTCTTCGTTTATTTTTCTGTATATATTTCGTACATATTTTAATCTCACTCTCAAACTAGAGCTGAATATACTCTCCTGCAACCCGCATCACCCAATGTGGTACGGATCCGCCTTTTCTATACTTTACATTAGATCCGGAGCCACCATCAGAAGCTAGCCAGCAACTAGCTACTAGCTCGTACTCAGTTAGCCATTGCTAGCGGTCTTCTAAGCTAACTAGAACACCAGCGCGACATCAACCCAGAGCATATCAGACTGCTCTTTCTCTACCACATCTCCGGGATTCCTACCGCAAGCTCTGAACCTTTACACCGGATCATCGCAACTAGCTAGCTGCAATTCCGAGTGGCTACTCCTGGCCAACGTCTGGCCCAAAACAAGCTACAGTTAGCCTTGAGCTAAGCCCATCTCCCGACTAGCCGAAGAGGCCCAACGATACCTCTTTTGCCAATTGGCCTGGACCCTTTACTGCCGACACGGAGCGCCGCCGATCCATCACGACTGGTCCGCCGACATAATCGTCCGAGGTGGTCTCAACAGGCTTTTTCGTTCGACATCGCCAAAGATCCATCTGCTGGCCAAGGCCCGCGAGCTTTCTGAAACGCTGTGTCTCCAGCTCACCCAGCGCACTAGAGCTCCTGTAGCATAATCCTGGGCTACAATTACCCGGGCCACGACCGGGTCTGTCGATGTCACCGCAAGAAGAGGAATAAACAGACTCACCCGCACGTCCCCCAAGGTTAGCTCTCTAGCCTCGCTATCTCCTACTTGCTATTCGGCCTGCTAACGGGTTAGCTTGTCTAGCCTGGGCTTTACGAACTGTTAGCTTGTTAGCACAGGCCTGCTAACCATCTGACTCACCTCATCCCAAACACTTCTGAACCCATTTACTTTCTATCTCTCTTTGATTTTTATTTGTTTATACCTTCCGAAACCTGCCTCACCCACTGTGATACGGATTCGCTATCACTTTTAATTTTGATTTATTTTTATGACACACTCAAGAACCTCCAGACGCTAACCAGCTAACTAGCTACAAGCTATTTAGTCATTGTTAGTTTAAAAAAAAAAAAAAACCTGGATAACACTTTCGCCAGCCCAGCTTCCCTGCCCATCCACCGCTGCCCCTGGACACTGATTTCTTGGCTACATAGCTGACGACGCTGGACTGTCCATTAATCACGGTACCCCATTCTGCTTGTTTGTTTATCTGTCGGCCCAGTTGCCTAGTCAACGCCATTTTACCTGCTGTTTGTTGTGCTAGCTGATTAGCCTCGCCTACTGTTTTTAGCTAGCTTTCCCAATTCAACACCTGTGATTACTGTATGCCTCGCTGTATGTCTCTCCCAAATGTCAATATGCCTTGTATACTGTTGTTCAGGTTAGTTATCATTGTTTTAGTTCACAATGGAGCCCCTAGATCCACTCTGCATACCCCTGTTACCTCCTTTGTCCCACCCCCCACACATGCGGTGACCTCACCCATTACAACCAGCATGTCCAGAGATACAACCTCTCTCATCATCACCCAGTGCCTGGGCTTACTCTCCGCTGTACCCGCACCCACCATACCCTGTCTGCGCATTATGCCCTGAATATATTCTACCATGCCCAGAAACCTGCTCCTCTTATCCTCTGCCCCCAACGCTCTAGGCGACCAGTTTTGATAGCCTTTAGCCGCACCCTCATACTACTCCTTCTCTGTTCCGGGGTGATGTGGAGGTAAACCCAGGCCCTGCATGCCCCCAGGTACCCTCATTTGTTGACTTCTGTGATCGAAAAAGTCTTGGTTTTATGCATGTCAACATCAGAAGCCTCCTCCCTAAGTTTGTTTTACTCACTGCTTTAGCACACTCTGCTAACCCTGATGTCCTTGCCGTGTCTGAATCCTGGCTCAGGAAGGCCACCAAAAATTCAGAGATTTCCATACCCAACTATAACATCTTCCGTCAAGATAGAACTGCCAAAGGGGGCGGAGTCGCAGTCTACTGCAGAGATAGCCTGCAAAGTAATGTCATACTTTCCAGGTCCATACCCAAACAGTTTGAACTACTAATTTTGAAAATTACTCTCTCCAGAAACAAGTCTATCACTGTTGCCGCCTGCTACCGACCCCCGTCAGCTCCCAGCTGCGCCTGGACACCATTTGTGAATTGATCGCCCCTCATCTAGCTTCAGAGTTTGTTCTGTTAGGTGACCTAAACTGGGATATGCTTAACACCCCGGCAGTCCTACAATCTAAGCTAGATGCCCTCAATCTCACTCAAATCATCAAGGAACCCACCAGGTACAACCCTAACTCTGTAAACAAGGGCACCCTCATAGACGCCATCCTGACCAACTGGCCCTCCAAATATACCTCCGCTGTCTTCAACCAGGATCTCAGCGATCACTGCCTCATCGCCTGTATCCGCCACGGAGCCGCAGTCAAACGACCACCCTCATCACTGTCAAACGCTCCCTAAAACACTTCTGTGAGCAGGCCTTTCTAATCGACCTGGCCCGTGTATCCTGGAAGGACATTGACCTCATCCCGTCAGTTGAGGATGCCTGGTCATTCTTTAAAAGTAACTTCCTCACCATTTTAGATAAGCATGCTCCGTTCAAAATGCAGTACCAAGAACAGATACAGCCCTTGGTTCACTCCAGACCTGACTGCCTCGACCAGCACAAAAACATCCTGTGGCGGACTGCAATAGCATCGAATAGCCCCGTGATATGCAACTGTTCAGGGAAGTCAGGAACCAATACACGCAGTCAGTCAGGAAAGCTAAGGCCAGCTTCTTCAGGCAGAAGTTTGCATCCTGTAACTCCAACTCCAAAAAGTTCTGGGACACTGTGAAGTCCATGGAGAACAAGAGCACCTCCTCCCAGCTGCCCACTGCACTGAGGCTAGGAAACACGGTCTCCACCGATAAATCCATGATTATCGAAAACTTCAATAAGCACTTCTCAACGGCTGGCCATGCCTTCCGCCTGGCTACTCCAACCTCGGCCAACAGCTCCGCCCCCCGTAGTTCCTCACCCAAGCCTCTCCAGGTTCTCCTTTACCCAAATCCAGATAGCAGATGTTCTGAAAGAGCTGCAAAACCTGGACCCGTACAAATCAGCTGGGCTTGATAATCTGGACCCGCTATTTCTGAAACTATCTGCCGCCATTGTCGCAACCCTATTACCAGCCTGTTCAACCTCTCTTTCATATCGTCTGAGATCCCCAAGGATTGGAAAGCTGCCGCAGTCATCCCCCTCTTCAAAGGGGGAGACACCTGGACCCAAACTGCTATAGACCTATATCCATCCTGCCCTGCCTATCTAAGGTCTTCGAAAGCCAAGTCAACAAACAGGTCACTGACCATCTCGAATCCCACCGTACCTTCTCCGCTGTGCAATCTGGTTTCGAGCCGGTCACGGGTGCACCTCAGCCACACTCAAGGTACTAAATGATATCATAACCGCCATCGATAAAGACAGTACTGTGCAGCCGTCTTCATCGACCTCGCCAAGGCTTTCGACTCTGTCAATCACCAAATTCTATCGGCAGACTCAACAGCCTCGGTTTTTCGGATGACTGCCTTGCCTGGTTCACCAATTACTTTGCAGACAGAGTTCAGTGTGTCAAATCGGAGGGCATGCTGTCCGGTCCTCTGGCAGTCTCTATGGGGGTGCCACAGGGTTCAATTCTCAGGCCGACTCTTTCTCTGTATATATCAATGATGTTGCTCTTGCTGCGGGCGATTCCCTGATCCACCTCTACGCAGACGACACCATTCTATATACTTTCGGCCCGTCATTGGACACTGTGCTATCCAACCTCCAAACGAGCTTCAATGCCATACAGCACTCCTTCCGTGGCCTCCAACTGCTCCTAAACGCGAGTAAAACCAAATGCATGCTTTTCAACCGATCGCTGCCTGCACCCGCATGCCCGACTAGCATCACCACCCTGGATGGTTCCAACCTTGAATATGTGGACATCTATAAGTACCTAGGTGTCTGGCTAGACTGCAAACTCTCCTTCCAGACTCACATCAAACATCTCCAATCAAAAAATCAAATCCAGAGTCGGCTTTCTATTCCGCCCAAAAAAGCCTCCTTCACTCACGCTGCCAAGCTTACCCTAGTAAAACTGACTATCCTACCGATCCTCGACTTCGGCGATGTCATCTACAAAATGGTTTCCAACACTCTACTCAGCAAACTGATGCAGTCTATCACAGTGCCATCCGTTTTGTCACTAAAGCACCTTATACCACCCACCACTGCGACTTGTATGCTCTAGTCGGCTGGCCCTCACTACATATTCGTCGCCAGACCCACTGGCTCCAGGTCATCTACAAGTCCATGCTAGGTAAAGCTCCGCCTTTATCTCAGTTCACTGGGTCACGATGGCAACACCCATCCGTAGCACGCGCTCCAGCAGGTGTATCTCACTGATCATCCCTAAAGCCAACACCTCATTTGGCCGCCTTTCGTTCCAGTACTCTGCTGCCTGTGACTGGAACGACTTGCAAAATCGCTGAAGTTGGAGACTTTTATCTCCTCACCAACTTCAAACATCAGCTATCCGAGCAGCTAACCGATCGCTGCAGCTGTACATAGTCTATTGGTAAATAGCTCACCCTTTTTCACCTACCTCATTCCCATACTGTTTTTATACTGTTTTTATTTATTTACTTTTCTGCTCTTTTGCACACCAATATCTCTACCTGTACATGCCCATCTGATCATTTATCACCAGTGTTAATCTGCAAAATTGTATTATTCGCCTACCTCCTCATGCCTTTTGCACACATTGTATATAGACTGCCCATTTTTTTCTACTGTGTTATTGACTTGCTAAATTGTTTACTCCATGTAACTCTGTGTTGTCTGTTCACACTGCTATGTTTTATCTTGGCCAGGTCGCAGTTGCAAATGAGAACTTGTTCTCAACTAGCCTACCTGGTTAAATAAAGGTGAAATAAAAAAATTAAAAACACACACACACACACACAAACACACACATACTGACATATTCACTCACCCCACCCATTCACTCTCACACACTCACACACATACTGACATATTCACTCACCCCACCCCTTCACTCTCACCTACACACACACATACTGACATATTCACTCACCCCAATTCTCCCCTTCCTTTCACTCACACACACAAACATACTAACATATTCACTCACCTTAACCCTTCACTCATCATCACTCATCACACACACACACACACATTACACATTACACATTATTATTAATATTACTACACATTACTATTACATTACATTATTATTATTACACACACACACACACACATTACACACACACATTACAAACACACATACTGATTATTCAACTCACCTAACTTCTCCCCTTTTTCACTATTACCTTAATATTAAACATATTAATATATTATTATTATTATTATTATACACACATATTATTATTATTATTATTATTATTATTATTATTATTATTATTATTATTATTATTATTATTATTATTATTATTATTATTATTATATTATTATTATTATTATTATTATTATTATTATTATTATTATTATTATTATTATTATTCACACACACATTATTATTATTATTATTACATTATTATTATTATTATTATTATTATTATTATTATTATTATTATATTATTATTATTATTATTATTATTATTATTATTATTATTTATTATTATTAATATTATTATTATTACATATTATTATTCATTATTATTATTATTATTATTATTATTATTATTATTATTATATATTATTATTATTAATTTATTATTATTATTAATATTATTATTATTGATATTATTATTGATATATCACTCCTACCACCTTCACACACACACACATACGACATATTCACTCACCCCCACCCATATAAGCACACATTGGGATATTCACTCACCCCACACACACACACACACACACAAACACTGGGACATATTCACTCACCCACACACAAACACTGACATATTCACACACCACACACAAACACTGACATATTCACTCACCCCACCCATTCACTCTCACAACACTGACATATTCACTCACCCCACCCTTCACTCACACACGCACACACACACACACATTGACATATTCACTCACCCACACACACACACAAACACTGACATATTCACACACACCACACTTCACTGCACACATACACACACACACACACAAATACTGACATATTCACTCACCCCACCCTTCACTCTCACACCACACAGACATTCACTCACCCCACCCCTCCTTCCCTCGCTCACACACACACACAGACATTCACTCACCCCCACCTCTTCTCTCGCACACACACATACACAGACATTCACTCACACCCACTCCTTCACTCACACACACACACACACACACATATTCACCCACACACACACACACACACACACACACACACACATACTGACATATTCACTAACCACCCCTCCTTCCTTCACTCAAATGTACAACATAATAACATATTATTCACCCAATTATTCATTATTATTATTATTACACACACACACACACACACACACACACACACACACACATAGTCACACTGACATTTTCACACACCCACTCATTCACACACACACACACACATACTGACATATTCACTCACCCCACCCATTCACTCACTCACACACACATACTGACATATTCACTCACCCCAGCCCTTCACTCTCATAAACACACACATACTGGGACATATTCACTCACCCCACCATATTCCTCCTTCACTTCATCACACACACACACACATACTGAGATATTCACTCACCCCACCCCTTCACTCTCTCACACATAAGAGCACACACAAATGACTTAAATGTAAATGTAATATTGACATATTCACTCACCCCACCCCTTCACACACACACACACACACACACACACACACACACACACACACACAAACACACACATACTGACACATTCACACACACACACCTCCCTTCACACACACACACACACAAACATACTACATATTCACACCCAACCCCCTTCACTCACACACACACACACATACTACACTTACTCACACCCAGCCACTTCACACACACACACACACACACATACTGACATATTCACACACACACAAGCACTTTCACTACACACGCACACACACATACTGACATATTCACTCACCCTTCTCCTTCACTATCTACACACACACACATACTGAGACATTCACTCACCCCACCCCTTCACTTCTCAACACACACATACTGACATATTCACTCACCCCACACCTTCACTCTCTCAAACACACATACTGACCTATTCACTCACCCCACCCCTTCACTCTCTCACACACACACACATACTGACACTTCACTCACCCCACCCTTCACTGACACACACAAACACACACACATACTGATGTATTCACTCACCCCACCCCTTCACTCTCTCACTCACACACACACATACTGACATATTCACTCCTCACCCCTAAACTGTATCACACACACACACACACACACACACACACACACACACACACACACACACACACACACACACACACACACACACACACACACACACACACACACACACATACTGACATATTCACTCACACACACACTATTCACTCACTAACACATACTGGCATATTCACTCACCCCACCCTTCACTCACACACGCACACACACACACACACACACACACACACACACACACACACACACACACACATCACACACACACACACACACACACACACACACACATACTGACATATTCACTCACCCCACACTCACCATCACTTCACCTCCACACACATACTGACATATTCACTCACCCCACCCTTCCCTTACACACACACACATACTGACATATTCACTCAACACACACCTTCACTATCATTACACACACACATACTGACACCCCCTCACACCCATTCACTCTATTACACACTCACACATACTGACATATTATTATTACATTATTATTACTATTATTATTACATACTGACATATTCCTAACACCTTTCACTCTCTCTCTCACACACAACACATACTGACATATTCACTCACCCCACCCTTCACTTCCCCTTCACTCACACACACATACACATATTAACACACCTACCACACACACTGGGACACACTGATGTACACACTTCACACTCACTCACACACACACATACTGGCATATTCACAACACACACACTGGACACACACACACATACACACCCAACACACACACACACACACACACATACTGACACCCACACACACACCTTCACTCACACCCACACACATACTGACATATTCACTCACCCCACCCCTTCACTCTACCCACACACATACTGACATATTCAACACACACACTGGACCTACCCCTTCATACTGACACCCACAACACAAACATACTAACATATTCACTCACCCATACTACACTCTTAACACACATTACTACATACACACACCCACACACACATACACACCCAACACACACTTCTTACACACACACACACACATTACACACACATACACACACTACACCCAACACACACATACTGACATATACTCACTTGGACACCCCTCCCCTTCCTTCACTCACACACACAAACATACTAACATATTCACTCACTTAACCCCTTCACTCACTCACACATACTGACACCTACACACACACATACTGGACACTACCACACACACACACACATACTGACACACACAACACACACACACACTCTACACACACACTCACACATACTGGGTATTCACTCACCCCACACACTTCACTCTACCACACACACACACATACTGACATATTCACTCACACACACACCTTCACTCTCCCAAACACACACATACTGACATATTCACCAACCACACTCTTCACTTCACTCTTCACACACACACACACATACTGACACCCCAACACCCCACACACTTCACTCTCACACACACACACACACATACTGACACCACTTCAACACACACTAGACTCTACACACAAACACACACACATACTGACACACAACACACACACTCACTACCACACACACATACTGACATATTCACACCCCAACACCATTGACTCTACCCACACTCACACACATACTGACACCCACTCACACACATACACACTCACACACACACACACATACTGACACCCCACACACACACACTGACACTACCCACACACACACATACTGACACCCCAACACACACTAGACATATTCCCACACACCACACATACTGACACCCAACACACATACTGACTCTACCCACACACACACACATACTGACACCCACACACACACACACACTTCCTACACACACACACACACATACTGACACCCACAACACACACACTGACTCTACCCACACACTGACACATACTGACACCCAACACACATACTGGACTTCACTCACCCACACACACATACTGACATATTCACACACACCCTTCACTCTTACCACACACACATACTGACACATTCACACACACACACTCCTTCACTACCACACACACATACTGACACACCCAACACACACACTTCACACACACACACACATACTGGACACCACAACACACACACTGACTCTACCAAACACACACACATACTGACACCCTCAACACATCTTCACTTCTCTCACTCACACACACACATACTGACACCCTCAACCACCCCTTCACTCTCTCACACACACACACATACTGACACACTCACCACACATACTTCACTTCACACACACACATACTGACACTATTCACACACCCCACCCCTTCACTCACTCCCCACACACACATACTGACATATTCACTCACCCCCCACCCCTCCCTCCTCTTCACCACACACACACAAACATACTAACATATTCCTCAACCACACCACTTCACACACACATACATACACACACACACACACACACACACACACACACACACATACTGACACCACACAACACACACACTACACACACACAAACACACACATACTGACATATTCACTCAACCCCTCCCTTCCCCTTCACTCACACACACACAAACATACTGACATATTCAACACCCAACCCCTTCACTTCACCCACACACATACACACACCACAACACACACACACACACACACACACACACACACACACACAACACACACACTGGACACACACCACACACACACACATACTGACATATTCACTCACCCCACCCATTCACTCTCACACACTCACACACATACTGACATATTCACTCACCCCACCCTTCACTTCACCTACACACACATACTGACATATTCACTCAACACACATACTGGACTCCCTCCCCTTCACTCACACATACTGACACAAACATACAACATATTCACTCACCCAACCTCTTCTCTCACACACACACATACACACATACTGGACACACACACACACACACACACACACACACACACACACACACACACACACACACACACACACACACACACACACACACACACACACACACACATACTGACATATTCACTCAACACCCATTCACTCTACCCACACACACACACATACTGACATATTCACTCAACACACCCCTTCACTCTCACCCACACACACACATACTGACACCCTACTGACATATTCACACCCCACCCACCCTCCCCTTCACTCACACACACAAACATACTAACATATTCACTCAACAACCACTTCTCTGGACTCACACACACACACACACATACACACCACACAACACACACACACACACACACACACACACACATACACACCACAACACACACACTGACACACACACACACACAAACACACACATACTGACATATTCAACACACACCTCTGACTCCTTCCTTCACTTCACACATACACAAACATACTAACATATTCACTCACCCAACCCCTTCACTCACTCACACACACACACACACACAACACACACACACATTACACATTACACACACACACATACTATTACACCCATTAACACACACACTGGATTACCCACACACACACACACACACACACACAACACACACACAAGACACACCCACACACACACATACTGACACCCCAACACTCACCCCACTCTTCACTCTCTCACACACACACACATACTGACATATTCACTCACCCTACCCTTCACTCTCTCACCACACACATATACTGACATATTGACACCCCACCCCTTCACTTCTCTCACTCTCACACACACACACATACTGACACCCTCAACACACCCCTTCACTCTTCTCTCACACACACACACATACTGACATATTCACTCACCCCACACCTTCACTGGGACACACAAACACACACACATACTGATGTATTCACTCACCCCACCCACTTCACTCTCACTCACACACACACATACTGACATATTCACTCAACCCACCCCTAAACTGTATCACACACACACACACACACACACCACACACACACACTGGACACACACACACACACACACACACACACACACACACACACACACACACACACACACACACACACATACTGACATATTCAACACCCACACTGGGACACACACTCTCACACATACTGGCATATTCACTCACACCACTGGACTCACACACACACACACACTGGGACCTACACACACACACACACACACACACACAATACTGACATATTCACTCACCCTTCCCCTTCACATACACACATACTGACATATTCACTCAACCTACCACTTCACTCTCTCACTCACACACACACACACACACACACAACACACACACACACATTACATTACACACATTACTGACACCCCAACACACACACACATTACACACACACACACACATACACACATTACAACACACACACACACACACACACACACACATACTGACATATTCCCACTCACCCACTCCTTCACTTCACACACACACATACTGACATATTCACCACCCAACACTTCACTGGACATATACCACACACATTGACATATTCACTGACACCCCACCCACACACACACACACACACAACACACATATTCACACCCCAACACAAACACTGACATATTCACTCACCCCACACACTTCACACATACATACACACACACACACACATGACATATTCACTCACCCCACCCACACACAAACACTGACATATTCTACACCCCACCCCTTCACTCGCACACATACACACACACACACACACACACACATTGACATATTCACTCACCCCACCCTTCACTCGCACACACACACAGACATTCACTCACTGACCTCTTCTCTCGCGCACACACACACAGACATTCACTCACCCCAACACTCTTCTGGACTCTACGCACACACACACAGACATTCACTACCCCACCTCTTCTCTCGGCACACACACACATATTCACACACCCTAACCGCACTGCTCGCTACACACACACACACATACACACACACAACACACACACCCCACCACTTCGCTCACACACACACACATACACACCACACACACACACACTGGACACACTACCCACACACACACACACACACACACACACACACACACACACAAACACTGACATAGTCACTACTGACATTTTCACACCCACTGGGATTCACTACACACACACACACATACTGACATATTCACTCACCCCCACACTTCACTCATACACACACAAATACTGACATATTCACTCACCCTCTTACCTTCACACTCACACACACATACTGACATATTCACTCACCCCCAGCCTCTTCACTCTACAAACACACACATACTGACATATTCACTCACCCTTCTCCTTCACTATCACACACACACACACATACTGACACCACTCAACCCACACCCCTTCACTCTCTCACACATAAGAGCACATAAATGACTTAAATGTAAATGTAATATTGACATATTCACTCACCCCACCCCTTCACACACACACACACACACACACACACACACACACACACACACACACACACACACACACACACACACACACACACACACACACACACACACACACACAACACACACACACTCACACACATACTGACATATTCACTCAACCCACCCTTCACTCTCACCCACACACACATACTGACATATTCACTCACCCCAGCCCTTCACTCTTACAAACACACACATACTGACATATTCACTCACCCTTCTCCTTCACTATCATACACACACACACATACTGAGATATTCACCACCCCCAACCCTTCACTCTCTCACACATACTGACATATTCACTCACCCCACCCTTTACACACACACACACACACACACACACACACACACACACACACACACACACACACACACACACACACTGACATATTCACTCACCCCACCCCTTCACTCTCACACACACACACACACATACTGACATATTCACTCACCCCACCCTTCACTCTCACACACTCACATATTCGCTCACCCCACCCTTCACTCTCACACACACATACTGACATATTCACTCACCCCACCCCTTCACTCTCTCTCTCACACACACACACACACACACACACACACACTGACATAGTCACTACTGACATTTTCACTCACCCCACTCATTCACTCACACACACACACATACTGACATATTCACTCACCCCACCCCTTCACTCTCACACACACAAATACTGACATATTCACTCACCCCACTCCTTCACACTCACACACACATACTGACATATTCACTCACCCCAGCCCTTCACTCTTACAAACACACACATACTGACATATTCACTCACCCTTCTCCTTCACTATCACACACACACACACATACTGAGATATTCACTCACCCCACCCCTTCACTCTCTCACACATAAGAGCGTCTGCTAAATGACTTAAATGTAAATGTAATATTGACATATTCACTCACCCCACCCCTTCACACACACACACACACACACACACACACACACACACACACACACACACACACACACACACACACACACACACACACACACACACACACACACACACACACACACACACACACACACACACACACATACTGACATATTCACTCACCCCACCCCACCCATTCACTCTCACACACTCACACACATACTGACATATTCACTCACCCCACCCCACCCATTCACTCTCACACACTCACACACATACTGACATATTCACTCACCCCACCCCTTCACTCTCACCCACACACACACATACTGACATATTCACTCACCCTTCTCCTTCACTATCATACACACACACACATACTGAGATATTCACTCACCCCAACCCTTCACTCTCTCACACATACTGACATATTCACTCACCCCACCCCTTTACACACACACACACACACACACACACACATACTGACATATTCACTCACCCCACCCCTTCACTCTCATACACATACACACACACACATACTGACATATTCACTCACCCCACCCCTTCACACTCTCACACACTCACATATTCGCTCACCCCACCCCTTCACTCTCACACACACATACTGACATATTCACTCACCCACCCCTTCACTCTCTCTCTCACACACACACACACACACATACTGACATATTCACTCACCCCACCCTTCACTCACACACACACAGGCACACGCACACACACACAGACACACACACACACACAGGCACACACACACACACACACACACATACCTCACCCCATCCCTTCACTCTCACACACAACCATACTGACATATTCACTCACCCTCCCCTTCACTCTCACACACACACTTACTGACATATTCACTCACCCCACCCCTTCACTCTCACACACACACATACTGACATATTCACTCACCGTTTCTCCTTCACTATCACACACACACACATACTGAGATATTCACTCACCCCACCCTTTCACTCTCTCACACATATTGACATATTCACTCACCCCACCCCTTCACACACACACACACACACACACACACACACACACACACACACACACACACACACACACACACACACACACACACACACACACACACACACACACACACACACACACACACACACACACACACATATTCACTCACCCCACCCCACCCCTTCACTCTCACACACACACACACATACTGACATATTCACTCACCCCACCACACCCCTTCACTCTCACACACTCACACACATACTGACATATTCACTCACCCCATCCCTTCACTCTCACCACACACACATACTGACATATTCACTCACACCACACCTTCACACCACCCACACACATACTGATATATTCACTCACCCCACACCTTCACTCTCTCACACATATTGACATATTCACTCCCCACCCCCTTCACACACACACACACACACACACACACACACACACACACACACACACACACACACACACACACACACACACACACACACACACACACACACACACACACACACACACACACATATTCACTCACCCCCACCCCACCCTTCACTCTCACACACACACACACACATATTGACATATTCACTCACCCCACCCCCTTCACTCTCACCCACACACACATACTGACATATTCACTCACCCAAGCCCTTCACTCTTACAAACACACACATACTGACATATTCACTCACCCTTCTCCTTCACTATCATACACACACACACATACTGAGATATTCACTCACCCCAACCCTTCACTCTCTCACACATACTGACATATTCACTCACCCCACCCCTTTACACACACACACACACACACACACATACTGACATATTCACTCACCCCACCCCTTCACTCTCACACACACACACACACATACTGACATATTCACTCACCCCACCCCTTCACTCTCACACTCACATATTCGCTCACCCCACCTTCACTCTCACACACACATACTGACATATTCACTCACCCCACCCCTTCACTACTCTCTCACCACACACACACACACACACACACACACATACTGACATATTCACTCACCCCACCCCCTTCACTCTCACACACACACAGGCACACGCACACACACACAGACACACACACACACACAGGCACACACACACACACACACACACACACACACACACACACACACACATACACACATACATACTCACCCCATCCCTTCACTTCCCTTCACTCTTCACACAACCATACTGAACATATTCACTCACCCCCACCCCTTCACTCACTCACCACACACACATACTGACATATTCACTCACACACCAGCCCTTCACTCTTACAACACACACATACTGACATATTCACACACCCTTCTCCTTCACATCATACACACACACACATACTGAGATATTCACTCACCCCAACCCTTCACTCTCACACACATACTGACATATTCACTCACCCCACCCCCCCTTTACACACACACACACACATACTGACATATTCACTCACCCCAGCCCTTCACTCTTCTCACAAACACACACATACTGACATATTCACTCACCCCACCCCTTCACTCTCACACACACACACACACATACTGACATATTCACTCACCCCACCCTTCACTCTCACACACTCACATATTCGCTCACCCTACCCCTTCACTTCTTCACACACACATACTGACATATTCACTCACCCCACCCTTCACTCTCTCTCACACACACACACACACACACACATACTGACATATTCTCACCCCCTACCCTTCACTCTCACACACACACACACGCACACACACACACAGACACACACACACACACAGGCACACACACACACACACACATACTCACCCCATCCCTTCACTCAAACACACAACCATACTGACATATTCACTCACCCCTCCCCTTCACTCTCACACACACACATACTGACATATTCACTCACCCCACCCCTTCACTCTCACACACACAAATACTGACATATTCACTCACCCCAGCCCTTCACTCTTACAAACACACACATACTGACATATTCACTCACCCTTCTCCTTCACTATCACACACACACACACACATACTGAGATATTCACTCACCCCACCCCCCTTCACTCTCTCACACATATTGACATATTCACTCACCCCACCCCTTCACCCCACACACACACACACACACACACACACACACACACACACACACACACACACACACACACACACACACACACACACACACACACACACACACATATTCACTCACACACCCCCACCCCTTCACTCACACACTCCCACACACATACTGACATATTCACTCACCCCACTCCTCCTTCACTCTCACACACTCACACATACTGACATATTCACTCACCCCATCCCTTCACCTCACCCACACACACATACTGACATATTCACTCACCCCACACCTTCACTCTCACCCACACACATACTGATATATTCACTCACCCCACACCTTCACTCTCACCCACACAAATACTGACATATTCACTCACCCCACTCCTTCACTATCACACACACATACTGACATATTCACTCACCCCACACCTTCAATCTCACCCACACAAATACTGACATATTCACTCAACCCACTCCTTCACTCTCACACACATACTGACATATTCACTCACCCCAGCCATTCACTCTTAAAAACACACATACTGACATATTCACTCACCCTTCTCCTTCACCATCACACACACACACACATACTGAGATATTCACTCACCCCACCCCTCCCCTCCCCTCCCCTTCACTCACACACACACAAACATACTGACATATTCACTCACCCAACCCCTTCACACACACACACACACACACACACACACACACACACACACACACACACACACACACACACACACACACACACACACACACACACACACACACACACACACACACATTCACTCACTTCACCCCTTCGCTCGCACACACACACACATTCACTCACCTTACCCCTTCGCTTCACACACACACCCTTCGCTCGCACACACACACACACACACACACGCACACACACATACACACACACATATATTCACTCAACCTATCCCTTCACTCACACACACACACACATACTGACATATTCACTCACCCCACCCCTTCACTCTCTCACACACACACATACTGATATATTCACTCACCCCACCCCTTCACTCTCACACACACACAGGCACACGCACACACACACAGACACACACACACACAGGCACACACACACACACATACCTCACCCCATCCCTTCACTCTCCCACACAAACCATACTGACATATTCACTAACCCCCACCCTTCACTCTCACACACACACTTACTGACATATTCACTCACCCCACCCCTTCACTCTCACACACACACAAATACTGACATATTCACTCACCCCACCCTTCACTCTCACACACACACACACACACACACACACACATTACACACACACACACACACACACACACACACACACACACACACACACACACACACACACACACACACACACACACACACACACACACACACATACTGACATATTCACTCACCCCACCCCACCCCTTCACTCTCACACTCACACACATACTGACATATTCACTCACCCCACCCTTCACTCTCACCCACACACACATACTGACATATTCAATCACCCCACCCCTTCACTCTCACCCACACACACATACTGACATATTCACTCACCCCACACCTTCACTCTCACCCACACACATACTGATATATTCACTCACCCCACACCTTCACTCTCACCCACACAAATACTGATATATTCACTCACCCCACTCCTTCCCTCTCACACACACATACTGACATATTCACTCACCCCACACCTTCACTCTCACCCACACAAATACTGACATATTCACTCACCCCAGCCCTTCACTCTTACAAACACACACATACTGACATATTCACTCGCCGTTCTCCTTCACTATCACACACACACACACACACACACACATACTGAGATATTCATTCACCCCACCCCTTCACTCTCTCACACATATTGACATATTCACTCACCCCACCCCTTCACACACACACACACACACACACACACACACACACACACACACACACACACACACACACACACACACACACACACACACACACACACACACACACACACACACACACACACACACACACACACACACACACACACACACACACACACACACACATACTGACATATTCACTCACCCCACCCCACCCCTTCACTCTCACACACTCACACACATACTGACATATTCACTCACCCCACCCCTTCACTCTCACCCACACACACATACTGACATATTCACTCACCCCACACCTTCACTCTCACCCACACACACATACTGACATATTCACTCACCCCACACCTTCACTCTCACCCACACACACATACTGACATATTCACTCACCCCACCCCTTCACTCTCACACACACACACATACTGACATATTCACTCACCCCACACCTTCACTATCACACACACACACACACATACTGACATATTCACTCACCTCACCCCTTCACTCTCACACACACACACATACTGACATATTCACTCACCCCACACCTTCACTCTCACACACACACACACACATACTGACATATTCACTCACCCCACCCCTTCACTCTCACACACACACACACATACTGACATATCCACTCACCCCACACCTTCACTCTCACACACACACACACATACTGACATATTCATTCACCCCACACCTTCACTCTCACACACACACACACACACACACACACACATACTGACATATTCACTCACCTCACCCCTTCACTCTCACACACACACACATACTGACATATTCACTCACCCCACACCTTCACTCTCACACACACACACACACATACTGACATATTCACTCACCCCACCCCTTCACTCTCACACACACACACACATACTGACATATCCACTCACCCCACACCTTCACTCTCACACACACACACACATACTGACATATTCATTCACCCCACACCTTCACTCTCACACATACACACAAATGGATCGTGCCCCCCTGGCCCTGTTATTGTTTTTTTTAAATATGATTGCTCTGACGGATAGAGTAATGATCTGAGAGGGGCTGGCGCGATTGGCAGGCCCCTCTATTGTTCTAAGCCAGTGTGGTGCTGTGTCCATATCTATAGAAACCAAGCCAGACTGGGAAGGCATGCTTTCATCTCAGCAATCGGCTCACACTGGCAATAAGGGGTCAAATAAATCCCTCAACGCACACACACACACACACACACGCACGCACGCACGCACACACACACACACACACACACACACACACACACACACACACACACACACACACACACACACACACACACACACACACACACACACACACACACACACACACACACATGGGGTCACACACACAGTCAATGGCACACACACACACACACAGGCACACGCACAGGAACATAGACAAACACACCTGAGAGAATGCACACAAGCAAATACAAATAGATACACACACACAGTCATTCTCTCATTGGAACATAGGAGAGTGAGTCTACTTGTAAACACATTTTACACTCATAGCCTCAAACATTTTTGCAAACATTTTAAGATTTGTCTTTTAAATAGTTATTTTCCCTTGATTACAGTTTTTTTTCCCGATTGCTAAACGACAGTGGACACAACTGGAGTCACATGTGCAAAACTCTAACTACAGTCTGCACAGCAGCAGTTCATGTGGACCAAACTCTAGTTCGTTTTTCATTGCTTGAACACAGTTTTCAAAACTCTACACACTTATCCCATGACTTTAACCACAACCTGCACAACACTGTGGATTTACAGCACTTTGTTCAAATGCTAACACACTGCTGTCAAAACTGTGAACCACACATTCAAAACGGAATAGATTTCAGCCTTGTGCCTTTCAAACACTGCTGATTGCAATTTCAGCTGAAAGGCTAAGCAGGTGTCTTGTTTTAGACTTGTTAGTGAACACACACACATATTACAGTATATATAGGTAGAGCTCAGAAAGACTCATTTTGGAAATGGAACAAGGAAGATGGGTTCGTGGAGGGAGAAGGGTGGCAGGGAGAGGGTGGATGCGTGGAGGAAGACAAAGAAGACAAAGAGCTGTTATTTCAGATGAAATAAGGGCTACACTTATAGACCATGTCGTGAACCATGATCTCTCATTGAGAGAGGCAGGGTTGAGGGTGCAACCCAATCTGCAAAGATCCACAGTGGCATCTGTAAATGCAAATGTTCCATCATACAAACAGGTGAGAGTTACATCCTTACAGTAAATGAAAACATTACAGGAATCTATTTTGTATTGCAATTATAGAATATTTACACAGATATATATTACAGTAAGTTTGACTGTAAAATATATTTTTACAACAGGACCCAAAGGCGGCCCCCAACAGGGGGAAGAGGAAAAATATTTTCAGATGCGCAGGAAAATGCTATTGTTGACATGGTTGTTGTCAACAATGCAATAAAACTGCGGGAGATTCAAGATAGAGTGCTGGCTGATAATGATATATTTGAAAATGTTAATTTTGTCAGCACAACAACTATTGCTCGAGTCCTAAAGAAACACCAAGTTACAATGAAACAGTTATACACTGTACCGTTCGAGAGAAACAGTGAACGGGTAAAAGAGCAAAGATACCAATATGTCCAGGTAAGATGTCTGAGGTTACGTACACAGCTATACAAAATATTTACAGTAAAAAAAAACACTAGCATTTCTACAGTGAAACTGTGCACTTACTGTTTTTCAGAGAGTAATGGAGGTGGAAGCACTGGAAAGACCACATTCATTTGTATTTATCGATGAAGCTGGATTTAACCTTGCCAAAACACGGCGCAGAGGAAAGAATGTTATAGGTCAAAGGGCCACTGTGGAGGTTCCAGGCCAAAGGGGGGGAAATATCACCATGTGTGCTGCAATGGCCAATGATGGTTTGCTTCTCAACACACCACTCATTGGCCCATACAACACAGAAAGGCGTATAGCTTTCCTAGAACAGCTCTATGCTCAGCTAGTGCCAGCAGAACAGGGGGAGCCAGTAAGAAACCCCCAAGTTTTTGTCACAGTTTGCGATAACGTTGCTTTTCACCACTCTGCAGCTGTCACAGATTGGTTTGCAGCACATCACAGATTTATGGTTTTGTACCTGCCTGCATATTCACCCTTCCTCAACCCAATAGAGGAGTTTTTCTCTGCCTGGAGGTGGAAAGTGTTTGGTCACCACCCACATGACCAAATGTCTCTTTTGGAAGCCACGCGTGCCGGATGTGAGGACACGAGTCCAGAGGACTGCCAGGGATGGATAAGGCCCTCCAGAAGGTTCTTCCCCAGGTGCATGGCAAGAGAAAACATGTGATGTTGAAGAACCTGTGGCCTGATGCTAGAGAGAGGCAGGATTAGTCCCTCAATTATTTGTTCGAATTACAGTATGTACTTTTAGTTTCTACCTTTTTTTCTCATTACTGTAATTCCGTAAATTACTACAGACTATTGAAGCAAACTGCTAATTTTCATTTACCTTAAAGAATTGTTATGTTCTAAAAAAAAATATAAATCATGTGAAAGAATGTCACTCTTTAAACTGTAAAGATGAAAAGTTTGTATTTTCTGTATTGGTGTTTGATGCTAGTGTTTTTACTCTCAGTGTGTGTTATCTCAGTGAGGGTTGTGCATACTGTTTGGCTGCACTGAGCGTGTTTTGAGCCATGTGTTAAGAGTTGTGTTGCTTGGAATGAGTTTTGCAGGTGATGTGAACTGTTTAGCTCAGGTGACTGTTGGTAGTGCAGACTGTAGTTAGAGTTGTGCCCACTGTCGTTTAGCAATCGGAAAAAACTGTAATGGCTGCCAATTCTTCAAGAGGGGAATTCCGACCCGAGCTAAGTGTGCGTAAATGGAACATAATTCAATTTTTATGCACATTTCTCTCTACACGTACAATATTCTGCCCTTGAACTGAAACATGAGACTGACATTTTTGTGATTAGGGGCAGTATTTTCATTTTTGGAAAAATAACGTGCCCGTAGTAAACGGGATATTTTGCCAGGACAAGATGCTAGAATATGCATATAATTGACAGCTTAGGATAGAAAACACTCTAAAGTTTCCAAAACTGTAAAACTATTGTCTGTGAGTATAACAGAACTGATGTTGCAGGCGAAAGCCTGAGAAAAATCCAATCCGGAAGTGCCTCATGTTTTGAAAGCGCTGCATTCCAATGCGTCCCTATTGACCAGTGAATGGGCCATCAACCAGATTACTTTTTCTCTGTATTCCCCAAGAGGTCTACAGCATTGTGACCTAGTTTTACGCATTTATGTTGAAGAATACCCGTAAGCGGCTACATTGCGCAAATGGTCACCTGGTGCTCCCAGAGAGATTTTCTTGCGTAAAATACAGAGGTAGCCATTATTCCAATCGGTCCTACTGAAAAACTAATTGTATAGATATTTGAAAAACACCTTGAGGATTGATTATAAACAACGTTTGCCATGTTTCTGTCGATATTATGGAGCTAATTTTGAATATTTTTCTGAGTTTTCGTGACTGCAATTTCCGGTCTATTTCTCAGCCAAACGTGAAGAACAAACGGAGCTATTTCGGCAACAAAAATAATATTTTTGGGAAAAAAGGAACATTGGCTATCTAACTGGGAGTCTCGTGAGTGAAAACATCCAATGCTCATCAAAGGTAAACGATTTAATTTGATTGCTTTTCTGATTTCCGTGACCAAGTTACCTGCTGCTAGCTGGACAAAATGCTATGCTAGGCTATCGATAAACTTACACAAATGCTTGTCTAGCTTTGGCTGTAAAGCATATTTTGAAAATCTGAGATGACAGGGTGATTAACAAAAGGCTAAGCTGTGTCTCAATATATTTCACTTGTGATTTTCATGAATAGGAATATTTTCTAGGAATATTTATGTCCGTTGCGTTATGCTACTTGGTGTCAGTCGATGATTACGCTCCCTCATGCGGGATGGGGAGTCACTAGAGGTTTTAAGTGAGGCGGGGGTGTGTCTACAGATACGCCATATTCTGACCTTGACTGAATTCCCTCATCACTTTATGCACAATGAAACGATAAGGTTGAGCAACCTGTCGGTTCCAAGTGGAACAACATCTACCTGTTTTTTTCCAATATAAATAACGCCATTCTCCGTGCACTGTAAATGTACAAATTTATAAGAGCTATTGATAAGAGTAAGTCATTTGGATAAATGGATTGTAAATATATATGAGAATCTATTTTACCTTGTGATCTTGAAAGCAATCATGTGGCAGCAAACTGAAGCATATCAACATGTCACCTTTTCCACAGTGGAGTTTGTAAAATGCAGGCCTTATAACTGAAATTTGGAGACCTAAGCTATACACTCGATCACCTATTCTACCTTCCTATTGTAAGGATGTTGTTGATAACTTTTAACCTTTTCACGTGTGAGTTCCAAATATCTCCAACGGTCACCCCAGCGTGAGTTTATTTATGCATGTGATGTCAGAATGTTCCAAAATGTGATTAAGCAACGGTATAGTTAACCCGTGCTGCCCTCAAACCAAGACAAACTGCCTGCTAATTATCTATAGGATGTTTCAACTTGTCAATTTCAAATAGTTTTCCATTTTTTTTAAATTTTCTAACAAGAGTTTGGATTGAGGTGTGTTCCACCTCATTAATTCACATAGGAGTAGCCCATTTCACTGTTGCGGACAATTTATTTTGAGGATTTACTGAACTGGACAAAGTTCTCTCTTCAACGAGAGCACAAGTACTTCCCGTGTTTCCCCAGATCATGTATGCAGACATTTGGGCAGGGTTGCACAAACCTTTTACCCCTGGCACATTTTCTGGCTGGCACTCGCATTGATTTCATTGTTGTGTGCGTTCCTATCAACGTAAGTACCTCATTTTCTGTGTATCGTTGTCACGGATCCCTCCGGAACTGTGTCATTACGCACACCTGGTCCACATTTCCCTGATTGTAATTGTATAAATGTGCCCCTTGGTGGTTCATTATTGTTCCAATGACCGTTGGTCGTTGTGCTGTGTTGGCTTTCGTGCCGCTTGTGTTGTGTTGTGCAGATGATTATGGGTTTCGTCCCTTGTCGTATCATTGTGCGCCCCGTATTTATTTATTTGAGGTACTCCTCACTCTTTTGTTTGGGTTGCAACCCTGTGTTTTGTATAGGTGTTTGTCTGGTCTTCGTCCCTGTGCCTTTACATGGCACGCTGTAATTCGGTTCAATAAAAAACCCTATTACGCATTCCTGCACCTGTCTCCCGATCCCTTTAAACCAACGTGACAATCGTGTTGTCGTTTCTACTCTAGTACCGTATGTATGGAGCATAATGTATTTACTGTTTTATTCAAGTTTTCAAGTACTGGTGACATGAATTCCGATTCCTATATAGATTGTAGGATGTGTGTGAAATAACCTTTTGAAGGTCATACTGATTATGATGAGCTAATGCTAAGCTATTTCATAGCTATGTTTGGCGCCATGTTTGTTGACAATGTACAATGCATTCTGGGTGTCACATTAACATCCGTCAGACCAAAGATGTTATTACAAAATTAGGTGAAGGGATGTTTCACTCCTCTTTCGAGTAATCTTCCGGAAGTGAACGAAGGGAAGTGAATGATGGTAGATGACACACCACCTTCAAAATGCATACTGCAAACAGATCGAACTCATCTTGTCTCATCTTATCTTTGGTTGACAGAAGAAGAAAAAAAAACATGGCGGCGCACACAACTACCCATCGTCGGATTACGATTATTTTTGTAAGTGTTTTACGATGGATATATCACAACTTAAGCCTTCTATCTGCCTTCTCGATCCAATCCCCAACACCTTTAAACACATTTTAATTGCATATCTGAAGAAGTGTAAGCTATTGCTAATCACTCTCTGTTCACAGGCAGTTTCGCTACTGCATTAAACTGCTATGGTGAAACCCCTTCTGAAGAAATGTAATCTAGACTCTTTAGCTCTTAGGAATTATCTGCCAATTTCCAACCTTCCATTCTTATCAAAATTCTGGAGTAATTCATTTTCAAACAGCTAAATTATTTTTTAAGTGACAACTGTATTTTTGAAAAATTCCAATCTGGTTTTCAAGCCTGTCATGCCATATAGTGTCCCCATGACAAAAAGTGTCGCCCTCTGCATCACAATGAGATTCATGAGTTCTAGCTTTTGTTGCTAGGGCTGTTGCTAGAACATGCAAAATTCTGACCAGCCTATGTAATGAGCCAAAGTGTCCGTTGCTATGCTGGTTGCTTGGCTCTATTTTACCTCGTAGCGGTCGCGTAGGATGGAAGACGCGGGCAGTTCTAGTTCTATTTCACCTCAAGTGCTCGCTGAGTCCGTGTAAATGTATTACCTCTGAATTTCTCTCTGGGGACAGTGTTTTTGACGGTGACTACCTGCTGACTACCTACTGCTTCAGAGGACTGGAAAGACTGGAAAGAGACCACTCTTCCTTTACCATTATATGTGTCTTTATGTAAGAAAATACTGTTGAATTGAAATAAATAATTTACGCTGTTTTTAGATTGACACTGCTACCTACTGTAACGTGAGTTATTTACCTCAGCCTGCCTAGCCAGCTAGCTAGCTAGAAAGCCAGACAGTTTTATTTAGATAATGTTAGCTAGCTAACTGTTATTGAATGTTCTGTTTATATTTAGCTTGCACTTCAATGGCATCCCTTGAGGAGATGTTATGTTATCTTTGCAACCAGGCGAAGTAGTAGGAAGGCATCGCTGACCTGGACAAGAGGTGCAACATTCGTAGGGGGTAGAAAAATTCACAATTCAGTGTAATGTTAAGAAGTTAACTTCTATTAGATAACTGAGCGGCTTTAGCTATTATACAACCATTTTTCAACAAACATTTTCCATCTAGCTACTTATTCATCTGCACGTTGCGAGCAACACTTATAGATAGTTACAGTTGGAGTCATTAAAACTCGTTTTTCAACCACTCCACCAGTGTCTTGTTAATAAACCATAGTTTTGGCAAGTCAGTTAGGACTACTACTCTACTTTGTGCATGACACAGGTATTTTTTCCAACAATTGTTTACAGACTGTTTATTTCACTTATAATTCACTGTATCAAAATTACAGTGGATCAGAAGTGGGTCAATAAAATACGTTTACATACACTAAGTTGACTGTGCCTTTAAATAGCTTGGAAAATTCCAGAAAATGATGTCATGGCTTTAGAAGATTCTGATAGGATAATTGAAGTAATTTTAGTCAATTGGAGGTGTACCTGTGGATGTATTTCAAACTTCAAACCTTCAAACTCAATGCCTCTTTGCTTGACATCATGGGAAAATTTAAAGAAATCAGCCAAGAGCTCAGAAAAAAATGTGTAAACCTCCACAAGTCTGGTTCATCCTTGGGAGAAATTTCCAAATGCCTGAAGGTACCATGTTCATCTGTACAAACAATAGTAAGCAAGTATAAACACCATGGGACCTCGCAGCCGTCATGCCGCTCAGGAAGGAGACACATTCGGTCTCCTGGAGATGTACGTACTTTGGTGCGAAAAGTGCAGATCAATCCCAGAACAACAACAAAGGACCTTGTGAAGATGCTGGAGGAAATGGGTACAAAAGTATCTATATCCACACTAAAACGAGTCCTATATCGACATAACCTGAAAGGCCGCTCAGCAAGGAGGAAGCCACTGCTAAAAAACGTCCATAAAAAAGCCAGGCTACTGTTTGCAACTGCACATGGGGACAAATATGGTACTTTTTGGAGAAATGTCCTCTGGTCTGATGAAACAAAAATAGAACTGTTTGGCCATAATGACCATCGTTATGTTTGCAGGAAAAAGGGGGAGGCTTGCAAGCTGAAGAACATCATCCCAACAGTGAAGCACGGGGTTGGCAGCATCATGTTGTGGGGGTGCTTTCCTGCAGGAGGGACTGGTGCACTTCACAAAATAGATGGCATCATGAGGGAGTTAAATTATGTGGATATATTTAAGCAACATCTCAAGACATCAGTCAGGAAGTTAAAGCTTGGTCGCAAATGGGTCTTCCAAATAGACAATTACCCCAAGCATACTTCCAAAGTTGTGGGAAAATGGCTTAAGGACAACAAAGTCAAGGTATTGGAGTGGCCATCACAAAGCCCTGACCTCAATCCTATAGAAAATGTTTGGGCAGAACTGAAAAAGTGTTTGCGAGCAAGGAGGCCTACAAACCTGACTCAGTTACACCAGCTCTGTCAGGAGGAATGGGACAACATTCACCCAACTTATTGTGGGAAGCTTGTGGAAGGCTGCCCAAAACGTTTTACCTAAGTTAAACAATTTAAAGGCAATGCTACCAAATACTAATTGAGTGTATGTAAACGTCTGACACACTGGGAATGTGATGAAAGAAATAAAATCTGAAATAAATTGTTCTCTCTACTATTATTCTGACATTTCACGTTCTTAAAATAAGTGGCGATCCTAACTGACCAAAGACAGGGAATTTTTACTCTGATTAAATGTCAGGAATTGTGAAAAACCGAGTTTAAATGTATTTGGCTAAGGTGTATGTAAACTTCCAACTTCAACTGTATATATCTTATTAACTATCAGCCTCTTTGCTATGAGACTCGAAATTGAGCTCAGGTGCATCCTGTTTCCACTGATCATCCTTGTGTTGTTTCTACAACTTGATTGGAGTCCACCTGTGGTAAATTCAATTGATTAGACATGATTTGGAAAGGCACACACCTGTTTATGTTAGGTCCCAGAGTTAAATGAATGCCAGAGCAAAATGCATGCCATGAGTGTGAAGGAATTGTCCGTAGAGCTCCGAGACGGATTATGTCAAGGCACAGATCTCGGGAAGGGTACAAAGAAATGTCTGCAGCATTGAAGGTCCCCAAGAATACAGTGGCCTCCATCATTCTTAAATTAAAGAAGTTTGGAACCACCAAGTCTCTTCCTCGGGCTGAGCAATCCGGGGAGAAGGGCCATGGTCAGAGAGGTGACCAAGAACAAGATGGTCACTCTGACAGAGCTCCAGAGGTTATTTGTGGAGATGGGATAACCTTCCCGAAGACAACCATCTCTGCAGCACTCCACCAATCAGGTCTTTATGGTAGAGTGGCCAGACAGAAGCCACTCCTCAGTAAAAGGCACGACAGTCTGCTTGGAGTTTGCCAAAAGGCACCTAAAGGACTCTCAGACCATGAGTAACAAGATTCTCTGGTTTGATGAAACTAAGATTGAACTCTTTGGCCTGAATGCCAAATGTCATGTCTGGAGTAAATCTGCTACCATCCCTATGGTGAAGCATGGTGGTGACAGCATCACGCTGTGAGGATGTTTTTTGGTGGCAGGGACTGGGAGACTAGTCAGGATTGAGGGACAGATGAACAGAGAAAATTACAAAGAGATCCTTAATGAAAAACCTCTCCAGAGCATTCGGGACCTCAGACTGGGGCAAAGGTTCACCTTCCAACAGGACAATGACACTAAGCACACAGCCAATACAATGCAAGAGTGGTTCTAGGAGACGTCTCTGAATGTCCTTGAGTGGCCCAGTCAGAGCCCGGACTTGAACCCAGTCTAACATCTCTGGAGAGACCTGAAAATAGCTGTGCAGCAACGATCTCCATCCAACCTTACAGAGCTAGAGAGGATCTGCAGAGGAGAAAGGGAGAAACTCCCCAAATAAAGGTTTGCCAAGCATGTAGCGTCATACCCAAGAAAACTTGAGGCTGAAACTGCTGGAAAAGATGCTTCAACAAAGTACTGAGTAAAGGGTCGGAATATTTATGTAAATGTAATATTTTTTTTTTAATCAATTTGGGAAACTTTCTAAAACTTGGGATTGCTTTGTCATTATAGGGTATTTTTATAGTTTGATGCAGGGGAAAACAATTTAATCCATTGTAGAAAAGGCTGTAACGTAACAAAACGTGGAAAAAGTCAACGGGTCTGAATACTTTCCGAATGCACTGTACCTATGGGAAGGATGACCAGCCACACAGGAGGGAGATTTTTACTCAGGGTGAGAAAGAGGCTGTACTGACCGAGATTCATGCTGGCCATTTCGAAGAGAAGCATATGATTGCCAAAATCAACCTCTTCTGGAATTGTCAAGTGTGTGGACAGCTGGGCAAGTAAAATACACTTTTTTTTCAATCACATTCTATTATATCTTAAATTATTATTTCAATGAATATCATATCAATATTTCAACTTGTCAATTTGTTTTTAAAGATTAGTACCCTGTCTAGCCTGCCAGAAGTTTGAGAGGGTGAAGACTGTGGCGCCGGACTTGAAGCCCAATCAAAGTTGTTTCACCATGGCAGATGATCGGTAAGTGTCCCAATTCAAATTTTGTCCAGATAAGTTGTTTTGTAATGGTTGCTTTATTTGACCACAGCAGAGTTCAATATTATAGAATATCTGTGTGTGTCTGTATCTTACAAATATGACATTCTGCATACTGTATGACACAGAAACGGGTAAGAATATATTAATCTTCTCTCTAACACTTTAAATGTAAGGGGTGGACCTCATCGGAGCCTTCACGAAATCCAGAAATGGCAACAGCTGGTGTCTGCCGGTGACCGATCACTTTACCAAGTGGGTGGAGGCCATACCCATCAAGGTCAGTGAAGGAAGAGAATGTGCTCAACTCTAAATTCCCTTCTGTAACCCAATAAAAGTGTGCTTGGAACCCAACAAAAGATGTTCCTTTTGTCGGACAACCAACAAGGATGAGACTGGCCATGGCCACCTCCCAGGCGATGATGGACTTCTTCAACACCCACGGTTCTTCTGAGGTCATCTTGAGTAACCAATGGTTTGTTTAAAAAAAAAAAAAAAAAAAATCATGGTATATAATCAGAAATATTTCAATATATTACATTGTCAATAGATATCCCTTTCCTACCCCTCTTCCAGGTTTGTATGATCGTCCCAACCAGACCCTCAAGACCCCATGGGCAAGTCACTTGACAGGTACCAGGAATGGTGGGAGGACAACCAGAAGGTATTTATCTTTGCACACAACAGCAGCATCCAGGCCTCCACTGAGTACTCGCCATATTGCCTGCTATACAGATGGTAGCCTACGAGGACCACATTCAGGCACAGACTGAGAAGTATGTAGAGGTAAAAATTGTCCACTGTTAATTTATTTTCTGGCCCTCCAAGAGATATGTAAGACATGTATTTGTAATATGAAATAAAATTGCATTTATTCCTGTTATCAATCAAGGTGAAAGTGAACATTGACAAGGCGCAGGAGAAACAGAAGGAGAGCTCCCAAAGGAGAATTTACAAGGGGACCAAGTGCTTCGACATCTGGACGAATGACTTGGTTTGGAAACAGGATGAAAGGAAGGCTAGACCTGGGAAACCTTGCTGCTCTTTCACTCCTAGCTGGTGTCACTATTTGTCAAGGTGAATATATAAATCTCAGGTAATAACTATTTGCATTTGCGTACAAAAACCTGGAGCTAGTTTTAGTTTCCTTAACACTGATGTTTTTTTCTTTGTCTTCCGAGGGTTACCTCTGTGGAAGCCAATAATCTCCTCCAGTTGGTGCAGTTGGATGGTCGACCACTGACAGCCCTGAGTATGTTAAGCTTTGGTTGACATTTGAGAAAGCAAGAAATGGTAGTTATGATGAGCTTGTAAAAATGTACCTCTTCAATTTACTGTACCTCTACAAATGACTTTTGCACCATCGACTGTCTGAGCCCCCAGGAGGTATCCGATCCATCAGAGCGAGTGAGTTCAGATCCGTCTGATTCTCTGTGATCTGAGTCTGAGACACAGCTTGAGGTAGGCTATAAAGTACATATCTCCCATTTATAACCCTGCACTAACCCATAACATTGTCTCACAGTAAAGTGTAACCTGTGTGTTTGCTTGTTTTACGTCTCTGTCACCTACCCTGTTCTCTTTAACTCTGCTCCTGTTCTCCAGGACCTAGGGGTTCTGTCCAACACCCAGACATGGATCCACCTGATGTCCTCCATTACCTGTTCTCCAGGACCTAGGGTTCTACCCAACACCCAGATCCACCTGATGTCCTCCATTACCTGTTCTCTTTAAGTCTGCTCCTGTTCTCCAGGACCTAGGGGTTCTGCCCAACACCCAGATGTGGATCCACCTGATGTCCTCCATTACCTGTTCTCCAGGACCTAGGGGTTCTGCCCAACACCCAGATCCACCTGATGTCCTCCATTACCTGTTCTCCAGGACCTAGGGGTTCTGCCCAACACCCAGATCCACCTGATGTCCTCCATTACCTGTTCTCCAGGACCTAGGGGTACTACCCAGCACCCAGATGTGGATCCACCTGATGACCTACATTACCAACCATCTTCCAAATGTTCATTACATCATCCATAGCTACTGTTACTGTCAAGGTTGTCATTATCTGCTAAAACATTGTTCTTTCCCTATCATATTGGGCACAGAATATATGAGATACACCTATTAACTAAAAACACTAGCGCTGCAAACACTCAGAACAAAGAGAGCAGCAGTGCCTGTACTTTGCAGTATCCCACTTCAAGTCTCCCTTCCGAGACCCACCTCCTCTATATTCCAGATACCAGAATTCAACATTTTTGTCTATGATTGCCATGTGAGTGTACAACAAATCTGAAAATAAATTAATGACGCAACTGTACCAAAAAATATAAGCTTTTATATATTAAAATCGTAACTATTGCCAGGTTGGTTTTCACAGCTGTTTCACAGGGTGTTCATTATTGTAACTTATATGGTATTCCTTGATGGTATTTTTTTAGTTCCACATTATTAATTGTTGTACGCTAGGACCTAAAATAGATACGTATATATTCAACCACAAAGGTGTACTAATGAGCTACGAGAGATAGAAAAAAACATGTATCAAAGTAGAGGACTACTGAAATAATAGTACTTCAGTGTAGATAAGGGAAGGGCAGGTTAAAATATAAACATGACAGCCAGACATGCCAGTGTACGAATCAAAAGGATTTGCATATGAATGCAGTGGAAATTAGCTGACTGTGATCTGTAAGTTAAGTGACAATGTGTCAAGGAGATTACACGTGTTCTTTGCTATTTCCAAAACGTAACAACGTTTAAGCCATGGATTTCATATAGTATTGTTAACATGGTACCCAAAAGTAGTTTGAAATAATATTTTCATCTTATTAGCTACACAAAATTTGTTTTAACAGCTCAATTGTCGCAGAAATCAGCCTTGTTTGCGTAGTGGGGATGAAAATAACATTTAGGTTGTAATGATCTCTAAAATTTGAATCACTAGGTCATCACACCATTAGGTCATCACTCATTGATATAGCAATGGACGCTAATTGTTTATCAAATCCCATTGTGACGCAGGGGGGGGGCACTTTTGCTGTGGTACGTTATTTGGCATGTCAGGTCCACCACAGTTTTATATCTTTATGTTTGAAGCCTGAAATGTGGCAAAAGGTCGCAAAGTTCAAGGGGGCCGAATACTTTCGCAAGGCACTGTATATGCAGCACTATCAGAATGTGCAGTTTTGATTTTCAATGCTACACAGACAATACACTCCTTCACATTTCCGTGTCACCTGAGGATTTTAGCTCCACAGATAAATTATTAGACTGTATTGGTGATTTACAGTTGAAGTCGGAAGTTTACATACACCTTATCCAAATACATTTAAACTCAGTTGTTCACAATTCCTGACATTTAATCCGAGTAAAAATGCCTTGTCCTCGTTCAGTTAGGATCAGTTAGGATCAGCACTTTATTTTAAGAATATAAAATGTCAGAATAATAGAGAGAATGATTTATTTCAGCTTTTATTTCTTTCATCACATTCCCACACAATTAACTTGGGTCAAATGTTTCGAGTAGCTTTCCACAATAAATTGGGTGAATTTTGGCCCATTCGTCCTGACAAAGGTTTGTAGGCCTCCTTCCTCCCACATGCTTTTTCAGTTCTGCCAACACATTTTCTATAGGATTGAGGTCAGGGCTTTGTGATGGCCACTCCAATACATTGACTTTGTTGTCCTTAAGCCATTTTGCCACAACTTTGGAAGTATGCTTGTGGTAATTGTCCATATGGAAAACCCAATTGCGACCAAGCTTGAGATGTTGCTTCAATATATCCACATATTTTTTATGCTCATGATGCCATCTATTTTTTGAAGTGCACCAGTCCCTCCAGCAGCAAAGCACCCCCACAACATGATCCTGCCACCCCCGTGCTTCACGGTTGGGATGGTGTTCTTCGGCTTGCAAGCCTCCCTCTTTTTCCTGCAAACATAACTGTCATTATGGCCAAATAGTTATATTTTTGTTTCATCAGACCAGAGGACATTTCTCCAAAAAGTAACATATTTGTTCCCAATAGCAGTTGCAAACCGTAGTCTGGCTTTTTTTATGGCGGTTTTGGAGCAGTGGCTTCTTCCTAGCTGAGCAGCCTTTCAGGTTATGTCGATATAGGACTCGTTTTACTGTGGATATACCTTTGTACCCGTTTCCTCCAGCATCTTCACAAGGTCCTTTGTTGTTGTTCTGGGATTGATTTGCACGTTTCGCAGTGGTTGAAGTGGTTGAAAAACAATTTTTAATGACTCCAACCTAAGTGTATGTAAACTTCTGACTTCACTAAATACTTGGAAGCATCACAACATCCTCCAGCTAAATCAAGACAAGACTAATGTACATATTGTTGGAGTCAAAGCACAGAGAATCTGTCAAAAAATAATAATAATTCACGGGCAATAAAGATAAAACACCAGGTAAAAAATCTAGATGTTATTTTAGATTCTGAACTAAATTTTGAATAGCTTTTTACCACCTGGGGAACAAAGTGCGGCCGTTTCTCTCTCAGGCTGATACAGATAGACTAATCAAATCAAATCAAATCCAATCAAATCGTTTAGACTAATCCAATGCTTCTATTACAAGCAGGCATGACTACTGTAATTCTCTCCCGTCAGGTTTACCCAAGAAAGCCATGAGGTCAACTGCAAAACATACAGAATGCTGCAGCACGGGTACTGATCAAGACCAGACAGAGAGCACACATTACACTGATTTTAAGGTCTCTGCATTGTCTGCCTGTGAGTTTTTGAATTCATTTTAAGATTCTTCTATTAGTTTTGAAGTCTATCCACGTATGTGCACACCAATAAATGTCAGACATGCTTTTAAGTTAAGTACCCAGTAGGTTGCTCAGGTCCTATGGCACTGGCTTGTAACTATCCCAAAGCCTAGGACCAAGAGGCAGGGAGAGGCAGCCTTTAGAAACTATGCTCCCAGGTTATGGAATAGCATGCCAGAGAACCCGAGGGGGACCAAAACTGTGGACATATTTGGACCTTTTTTTTTAATCGCCTAAAACGACGTACCCAAATCTAACTGCCTGTAGCTCAGGACCTGAAGCAAGATATGCATATTCTTGATAGTATTTAAAAGGAAACACTTTGACGTTTGCGGAAATGTTAAATTCATGTTGGAGAATATAACACATTAGATATGTTAAAAGATAATACAAAGAAATTAAAACATGCAGTTTCCCCCCCATCATCTTTGAAATGCAAGAGAAAGATCACAATGTATTATTCCAGGTTAGGTGCAATTTTGATTTTGGCCACTGATGGCAGCAGCATTGTATGTGCAAAGTTTTAGACTGATCCAAAGAACCATTGTATTTCTGTTCAAAATGTTATATCTGTTATAAGTCTGCCCAGATGTGCCTAATTGGTTTATTGATACATTTTCAAGTTCATAACTGTGCACTCTCCTCAAACAATAGCATTGTATAATTTCACTGTAATAGCTACTGTAAATTGGACAGTGCAGTTAGATGAACAAGAATTTAAGCTTTCTGCCCACACCAGATATGTCTATATCATGGGAAATGTTCTTGATACTTACAACCTCATGCTAATCACGTTAGCCAATGTTAGATCCTGTCCTTTAGAGGTTTTAAAAGACATCTTAAAATCTCTGAGGGTGATTTTTTTTATTTGTCCAGTTTTTATTGTTATACTTTAGTTTTTTTATCGTCTTATGTTTGTTGTGGAGTAAATATTTAAGTTTTTACAAGTGTTTTCCTGTGAAGCACATTGTGTTGCATTCCATGTCTGAAATGTGCTGTACAAATAAAGCTTGATTTGATTTGTTATGCTTCTGTAGGCATGCACGAATGACAGTATAGCGCCAAACCCACCGAGTTAATTTATGATTTCTAGAATGCATTAATTATATGTGTCACAAATTCTGCAGCAGTAGGCTCCTCTCCTTGTTCAGGCAGCGTTCGGCGGTCGACGTCACCGGCTTTCTAGCCATCGCTGCTCCATTTTTCATGTATCCATTTGTTTTGTCTTGTTTCCTTCACATCTGGTTTTTATTCCCCAATAACACTGCATGTATTTATTCCCCATCATTACATTTACATTTACATTTAAGTCATTTAGCAGACGCTCTTATCCAGAGCGACTTACAAATTGGTGCATTCACCTTATGACATCCAGTGGAACAGCCACTTTACAATAGTGCATCTAAATCTTTTAAGGGGGGTGAGAAGGATTACTTTATCCTATCCTAGGTATTCCTTAAAGAGGTGGGGTTTCAGGTGTCTCCGGAAGGTGGTGATTGACTCCGCTGTCCTGGCGTCGTGGGGAGTTTGTTCCACCATTGGGGGCCAGAGCAGCGAACAGTTTTGACTGGGCTGAGCGAGAACTGTACTTCCTCAGTGGTAGGGAGGCGAGCAGGCCAGAGGTGGATGAACGCAGTGCCCTTGTTTGGGTGTAGGGCCTGATCAGAGCCTGGAGGTACTGAGGTGCCGTTCCCCTCACAGCTCCGTAGGCAAGCACCATGGTCTTGTAGCGGATGCGAGCTTCAACTGGAAGCCAGTGGAGAGAGAGGAGGAGCAGGGTGACGTGAGAGAACTTGGGAAGGTTGAACACCAGACGGGCTGCAGCGTTCTGGATGAGTTGTAGGGGTTTAATGGCACAGGCAGGGAGCCCAGCCAACAGCGAGTTGCAGTAATCCAGACGGGAGATGACAAGTGCCTGGATTAGGACCTGCGCCGCTTCCTGTGTGAGGCAGGGTCGTACTCTGCGGATGTTGTAGAGCATGAACCTACAGGAACGGGCCACCGCCTTGATGTTAGTTGAGAACGACAGGGTGTTGTCCAGGATCACGCCAAGGTTCTTAGCGCTCTGGGAGGAGGATCATTCATCCATCATGTCTTTGTGTAAGATTGTTTGTGTTACGTATTTGTTGTTGACGCGCCAGAATGGTTTGTTCTTTCGTGGCATTTCACAAAGATGTTTATTGTTAATCATATTTCTTGTGACTGTTTCGCACTTTTGCCTCAATAAAGAATGTGCCTGTTCACAAATCTCTGCTCTCCTGCACCTGACTTCGCTACCAGTACGCACACACCTGACAATATGTCCAGACTTTTCACTGCATTTTTTTAAATGTACTATCGTGTTGAATATTAGCCACTATCGGTAGCCAGCGTAAGTTATACCCACATACATTTATAACTGACACTTTAGTTTCCTTACATTTAGCATCATTCCATTACATCATTAGTGTACCTTTCTTTCCTCTGTCACATCCCTGTAGTTGTTCCTGAGGATCGCGAGCTATAGTGGATCATATTAAGCTAATGTTATGGAACACAGGCCATATGTATCAGTTTAAACCTGGACCCTGGCGCATGGTTCACAACGACTGGACCTTAGTCATCACAGTTTCATGATTAGTGAGGATTATTAAGGTAGATTTATAGGACTACTGTTCCACCCCTATTGTACACTTTTCTCACCTTCCAATATTTCATGAATTGAACAATTGAATATGGTAACTTTCAGAATGAATCAAACCACTGTATTTTTTATTCACCAATATATTTTGTTCATAAAGGCTCTCCAAACCTATTTTTTAATATTCCAAAATACTTTCCTAACCTTAAGTCAGAATATTTTTTTATCTACAAATTGGTGCTGAAAAAGAGAAAAATATGCTTTCATTGATCCCTACTATTCTGAACCATTATCTCTGTATATTATAGTGTCTGTTGAGAAAATTCAAATTAAAAGTACACCAAATTTAAAGGGATGGTTTTAAATAAATGTACTGAAAACCCTATTGAATGAGAACTTCACGAGAAAATCTGTTGGCCAGCAAGTGTGAGGGTTTTCAGCAGATGAATAAAATCTATTCAGCATGCACAAGGGAACCATGACTTTGTTTTTCATCATGAATCTTGCTGAGGAGGCAGCTCTGCAGAGTGGTCACTAGCTGGCACAGCCACAAAGGCATAACATTTGAATTTATTAAACATATCGCTAACCGTAACCCTAAACTCAACTCTTAGGCTATAATTTCCACACCACGCGGAAACCCAATTAACACAATAAAAAAATCCCCATAACAATATGTCTGTTTAAACAGTTTTTTGCATGCGCTGCATCTCAATCCACCCCATCCACCGATATCGCCGTTCCACATCTGCGGCAGACCATGAGACATCCCGAAAAGCGCTCTCGCAAAAATGTCTGTAGCATCCGACAGGTTTGGCCTATTGAAAGATGAGACTCCCACGAACACGATGGTTCTCCGTGTTGTTCTAGGGTGCCCACAAGCCTCACAAGACTCTTCTGCAGGTCCCCAGTACCAGTTGACAAAATGTATGGAAGTATATAGGGAGGTAGTTTAGTACCTAAAATAATGGGTTAAAAAAAGGTTTCCTGATCTTTCTTATATCACTTCAGAAAAAGCTCCATTTAGATATTTTTTGGGGGGAAGGGGCTCTGTTGTTCCATGTAGTGGATCTGTTATTCAATGTGTTTCTATTGGCTAATAGCAGTAATGACAAATTCAATGTTTCATCCAATATTTTCTTTATATATATTTTTTCCATACCTTAAGGGGTCTTAAAATTAAAAAAACGACTTGCTAAATTATCCTTGATATGACCATCTTAAAACAATTCCATATGTTAGCTTAGAACCCCTCGGCTTAGACAGGGTTTAGACTCGGGTTAACCACATTGTTAACCCTAATGCCTAGCCCAACCTTAAACCTTAAATATGTCCAAAAATCACATTGAATTTTTCATACATTTTTACAATATAGCCAATTTTGACTTTACAGGGTATATTATATAGGATTATGGATATATGCACTCTCAGCACACATCCACAGTGTCAGACCCCGCACACACACACACACACACACGCACGCACGCACGCACGCACGCACGCACACACGCACACACACACACACACACACACACACACACACACACACACACACACACACACACACACACACACACACACACACACACACACACACACACACACACACACACACAGTGATGTGACTCACTGACTCACAGCATCAATTTATTAGACACACACTCAGGCTTATAAGGCCTATGCAAAGACATTGACTGGAACATGGAAATGCTAGCTTGCATATCACCTCATTAATGCAGACACTAGGTATGTTGTTCACTAATGAACACACACACAAACCAACACTCACACTCATGGAAACAGCCACACGCATACACACACGCAGAGAAAGAGAGCGAGAGAGAGCAGAGACAGCTTTCCTGTTAACACCTGTGTGTGAGCAGGACGGGCCGGGCACGGTGTCTCAGAGAGAGAGAGACACGGAGAAAGAGGAGCGAGAGGAGAGGGAAGGTCACCGCATGCCAGAGACAGAGTGACGATACTTAAACTGGGCTCCTTGCCTGTGACCTGGGTGTAATTACAGCACACACACACACATACATATACCCTGTAACCAGACGGTCTCTCTGTCCTCTCTTTTGAAAGGTTCTCTGGTTCTTTCTCTGTCACTTGTCTGGTTTAGTACTGTGCACGGCTGTGTGGTCATTTCACTGGTCAGTTTTGATGTTGTTGTGTAGCACACACAGTGAAAGACAGTAATATAACAGCAATGTACAGAGTTGTGAAAAGTATTTGCCCCCTTTCTGATTTTCTTTCATTTAAAAAAAAAATCATACTGAATGTTATCCAATGTTCAACCAAAACCTAATATCTGGTTTTCGCAAAGGCATGTTAGGACCCATGTTGTCCAAAACCTAATATCTGGTTTTCGCCAGGCATAAGAAAACCCATGTTGTCCAAAACCTAATATCTGGTTTTCGCCAGGCATAATAGGACCCATGTTGTCTAGAACCGTATACTTTACATCTGTCCATAAAGCATTCTTCTCAAACTCTTGATGATCATCCAGGTGCTTCCAGGTGATTTTTGGTAAAATCTTGAGTCTACTTTTTGGACGAGATGGGTCCCATTATGTCTGTAGAAACCAAACACTGCATTCCACAGCAAGAACCTCATACCAACGGTCAAGCATGGTGGTGGTAGTGTGATGGTCTGGGGATGCTTTGCTGCCTCAGTACCTGGACGACTTGCCTTAACCCTGGTGCTTTGCTGGAAAAAAATGACGTCCATTGTGGTATGGGTCAGACAGTTTAACCAGTTGAAGCTAGGGGGCGCTATTTCATTATTGGATTAAAAAAACGTGCCCGTTTTAAGCGCAATATTTTGTCACAAAAAGATGCTCGACTATGCATATAATTGCCAGCTTTGGAAAGAAAACACTCTGACGTTTTCAAAACTGCAAAGATATTATCTGTGGGTGCCCCAGAACTGATCTTACAGGCGAAACCAAGATGCAACTTCAAACAGGAAATGAGCAGGATTTTTGAGGCTCTGTTTTCCATTGTCTCCTTATATGGCTGTGAAAGCGCCACAAATTAGCCTGCCCTTTCTATTGTTTCTCCAAGTTGTCTGCAGCATTGTGACGTATTTGTAGGCATATTATTGGAAGATTGGCCATAAGAGTCTACATTTACCAGGGGTCCGTCCGGTGTCCTTTGTTGAAATTGTTGCGTAATCTCCAAGCTGCTCGCATTCATCCATGTGATTGAGACAGAGAGGAGACTTCCAGGAATGATATATCATGAAGAGATATGTGGAAAAACACCTTAAGGATTGATTCTAAACAACGTTTACCATGTTTCAGTCGATATTATGGAGTTAATGTGGAAGAAAGTTTGACGTTTGGATGAATGAATTTTCTTTTTTAAGCTTGAGAGCAAATAGATTAATTTCATTTCATTTGCGATTTTCATGAATAGTTAACGTTGCGTTATGGTAATGAGCTTGATGCTGTATTCACGATCCCGGATCCGGGATGGCTCGACGCAAGAAGTTAAACACACTCAAGACGTTCAAATAATCAAGTAAAAACAATCAAAACTTTATTTTGTCTTGTCAGACCTTTCAGAAAGAAGAAATACAAGAACATTTGATTTAAAAACTCTACACAGACTTTCCACAACACATCAGTGTGTCCACATTATGAAGTTATGTCATAACCCTAAATGAGGAAAATGTATTTAATTTCATGGAGAAAATGAGAGGTTAACTAGTATTTTAGATAACTCAAAAGTGGAAATGAGTCAAATTGACCCGCAACAAGATAGGAGGGTTAATAGAATGAACCATGAATAATGCTCTGTTATCAGAGAATGCTACAGGAGAATGTCAGGCCATCCATTTGTGAGCTGAAGCTGAAGGGGTCATGGGGCCATGCAGCAAGACAATGACCCAAAACACACAATCAAGTCTGTATGAAGATGGATAAAAAGCAACACAGTTGAAGCTTTGGAATGGTTTTGTCAAAGTCCAGACCTAATCCCAATTAAGATATTGTGACAGGACAAGCATGAGCAGGTCATGCTTGAAAACCCACAAATGCCACTGAGTTAAAGTGGTACTGCATGTAAGAGTGGGCCAAAATTCCTCCACAGTGATGTGAGAGACTGATCAACAACTACAGGAAGTGTTTGATTGGAGTCATCGCAGCTAAAGGTGGACTAATCAACAACTACAGGAAGTGTTTGGTTGCAGTCATTGCAGCTAAAGGTGGACTGATCAACAACTACAGGAAGTGTTTGTTTGCTGTCATTGCAGCTAAAGGTGGACTGATCAACAACTACAGGAAGTGTTTGTTTGCTGTCATTGCAACTAAAGGTGGACTGATCAACAACTACAGGAAGTGTTTGTTTGCTGTCATTGCAACTAAAGGTGGACTGATCAACAACTACAGGAAGTGTTTGGTTGCAGTCATTGCAGCTAAAGGTGGACTGATCAACAACTACAGGAAGTGTTTGTTTGCATTGCAACTAAAGGTGGACTGATCAACAACTACAGGAAGTGTTTGGTTGCAGTCATTGCAGCTAAAGGTGGACTGATCAACAACTACAGGAAGTGTTTGTTTGCAGTCATTGCAGCTAAAGATGGACTGATCAACAACTACAGGAAGTGTTTGTTTGCTGTCATTGCAACTAAAGGTGGACTGATCAACAACTACAGGAAGTGTTTGTTTGCTGTCATTGCAACTAAAGGTGGACTGATCAACAACTACAGGAAGTGTTTGTTTGCTGTCATTGCAACTAAAGGTGGACTGATCAACAACTACAGGAAGTGTTTGGTTGCAGTCATTGCAGCTAAAGGTGGACTGATCAACAACTACAGGAAGTGTTTGTTTGCAGTCATTGCAGCTAAAGGTGGACTGATCAACAACTACAGGAAGTGTTTGTTTGCTGTCATTGCAACTAAAGGTGGACTGATCAACAACTACAGGAAGTGTTTGTTTGCTGTCATTGCAACTAAAGGTGGACTGATCAACAACTACAGGAAGTGTTTGTTTGCTGTCATTGCAACTAAAGGTGGACTGATCAACAACTACAGGAAGTGTTTGGTTGCAGTCATTGCAGCTAAAGGTGGACTGATCAACAACTACAGGAAGTGTTTGGTTGCAGTCATTGCAGCTAAAGGTGGACTGATCAACAACTACAGGAAGTGTTTGTTTGCAGTCATTGCAGCTAAAGGTGGACTGATCAACAACTACAGGAAGTGTTTGTTTGCTGTCATTGCAACTAAAGGTGGACTGATCAACAACTACAGGAAGTGTTTGGTTGCTGTCGTTGCAGCTAAAGGTGGCACAACCAGTTATTAGGTGTAAGGGGAATTACTTTTTCACACAGACAAATTTAGTGTTGCTTAACTTTGTTAATTAAATACATAAAATAAGTATCCATTTGTTTTCTTATTTGTAAACTTATTTGTAAATGTGTTTTCTCAAATATTAGGTTTTGGTTAAACATCTGAAAACATGCAGTATCAAACACATGTAAAAAAAACATTTAAAAAATAAAAAATTTAAAACTTTTTCACGGCACTGTATCTAACTAACTTTGATATTCCCACTTTTCTGTCATAAACTAATAAACGTTTATATTATCGGGACTGGCCTATAAAAAAATAATTGGGGAATGGTAAGGATAACTTGTTGACTTTCTCTCAAAAGTGAGCACCTTCTCTCTATGATATACTGTATGTGAAAGGATACTGTTTGCTAGGTTACCCGGGGTAATCCCTGCCACCAAAATCCAAGGTTATATCAGGCCTGTCTGTCTGTCTGTCTGTCTGTCTGTCTGTCTGTCTGTCTGTCTGTCTGTCTGTCTGTCTGTCTGTCTGTCTGTCTGTCTGTCTGTCTGTCTGTCTGTCTGTCTGTCTGTCTGTCTGTCTGTCTGAGCAGTGTATGGTTGTTGTGCCTGGTTCTGGACACCAGCCCAATCCTTGATTTAGAGCTGAGTGACGTGGGCTCAAAGTCTCCCTGCTCCCCTCTCTTTCTTTCTTTCTTTCTCACTCTCGCTCCAATTCTTTCCAACTCTTCCATAATATCTGTGGTCTAATTACACATATACCATATCCCTCTTTATTCCTTTGTCTTCCTACTCTATACACTCCCCTCTCTCTCTCTCCATTTGTCTTTCTCTTTCCATCACTCTCTCTCTTTCCCCAGTCTGACAGAGCGAGGCAGACGCTAGTATTTACTCATGGCTCCAGGGGCTTGTAGCTCTCGATTAGCAAACCAGTGCAAGTCAACAGTTGGTACATCCTCTGGACAATCACCCCCCTTCGACACATACACATATACATACTCACACACATATACACACACCATCCTGTCCCGTTCCCAAGCAGACAGGCTTCCCGAGGCGGGGGGACCGTTCGCACTCGCACCCCAGCGAGACATTTCCCAAAGCCTTCTCATCCCTCCTGGTGTCTTTGGGGACCATCACCCTCTTACCCTCCGGCACGTTTTCCAAACATACCAGGGGGCAAAGGGCACGTTGAGCCAACATTGGCTGTTTGTCGACATGCACAGCCCAGGGTTTGGGTTGTTCGGGTAGTTTGAGTTGCGACGTTTGCCATTCGGGCTCAAAATTACCCCAGTGTGCTTCAGCTATGATGAGTGACTATGGAACTACCCAGTTAGACTTGGAAACTCAACGGGACACATATGCTACGGGGGAGCAAAAGCAGAGGGAACATCTGTTGTGGTCATCCTTCAGTGTGTGGTTGTGGGCAAGTGGTTTTGTATTGGGGGCAACACAATGACTTAGTGGTTAGGTTAGGGGAATCTGTTCCTTACTAGAATGGCCATGGTTCGTACTGGCACTGCTGCGGAGACATTCACCTTAGTTGTGTCAGTGAAATATTGAATATGAAACTGAAAGAAATTAAGCAAGTTTCATGATTATGAATTACATTTCAGTCTGTTAAACGACACTGAAACTGAAATGCAACAACTCGATGACACATTTCAGCTGTTTAACTATCCTCCAAGAAACTCTGCATTATGTGACATATTATTCTTGGTACATTTGCTCATGACACCTGTAAAGCCATGTCCAGGACAGTCCTACGACAGCCTAATGAAGGCTTTATGACTTCTCACATACCCAGTAGAGCGAGGAGCTGAAACACTGAGCATGGTTAGATTGTAGTGAAGCACGAGCAGGGCTTGCAGGTCTCAACACTGCTGGACGGGTTTTTTCTCTCTCTCTCTTGGCTGAGGTGCCACCGTGGAGAAAGTAACAGCGACCCTATTGTGAGAGGTGGGAAATGGGCAGGCCGCCAATGATGTCACCGCGCCGTAGGGAAGACCAGGGAGAACGCCCTCCTGGCGCTTGGAATGTCCTGTTCTCTCCTGTTGTTTTCCGGAAGGGAGCGATCACTCTAATTCCACCCTTATCACTCCTTCTCCGATGGGTGAAATAAAGAGAGGGAGAGAATTTGAAAGACGACGGGGTGCTTCTATCGCTCGTTCCCCGAAACGGGCTTGGGCACGCACCAAATAAAAACACAGAAAAAGCAGAGGGGAGGGGCTGAGGCTGTTGAGGCTGTTGGGATTCGTTCTCTTTTATTTTAATTTTCAGAGACATGAATGAGGGTAATCATGCTGGAATGCAATGAGGTCACTCTACTTCCCCAATTAAAAGTTCTCTGGATGATTACGGAAGAATGGTGGCGATTCAGAGCAAAAAAAAAGGGAATGGTTTACAGAAACTATCCCCCCTCCAGCACCCAGCAACCACCCTCCAATCTGTTGCTTCACAACTCAGAGTAAAGGGAGCCCTTAGGAACCCTCCCGTCATTGCTCCGCCCCTCCTTTCCAAGAACATTGTCTGTGTCTGTCAGGGCGAGGCCTCCGTGTGCCCACTGGACAGATGGATAGACCGTCATAGAGAGTGCGTAGATCCACTACTAAGACCCTGCTTCTCCAGGGAGCCGTTGTCTAAGGATATCCAGGGTCATCATGCCCACAGCCCTCAATGTGTGTGTGTGTGTGTGTGTGTGTGTGTGTGTGTGTGTGTGTGTGTGTGTGTGTGTGTGTGTGTGTGTGTGTGTGTGTGTGTGTGTGTGTGTGTGTGTGTGTGTGTGTGTGTGTGTGTGTGTGTGTGTGTGTGTGTGTGTGTGTGTGTGTGTGTATTCTTGTATACGTGAGCGTGGATGTGACTCCGACTATAAGTGTCTAAATATGAGTGTGTGTATGAATACAGTATATAAACACAAGCATGTGTGAGTATTAGCTAGGATGTTTCCACTTTTAGTCGCATGAGTGCAGAGTCCCCAAGAATCCCTTAGAGGCCTAGTTCAAAGTCAACTCCAGCAGTCACATCACAAGCACATCAAGCCATTCACGATACTATCATGATTAATCAAAGCATGTGATAAAGCGCTGTGTTTCTTCATCCCGACTGGAATGTCATATAGAAACCGAGAACTTGTCCGACGTTCAGATTGACTTCAGATTTCCATCCACCAGAACTTGGTTCAAATACCACTTGAAATCTTTCAAATACTTTGAGCTTTTACTCCACCCTACTTGGAGTGCCAGTTGGGTGGGCTTTAGAGTTTTGGAGCTATTTTATTGGTCAGGCAGGCTTACTCAATCTAGCAGATCAAGTATTTTACATGACTTAAAGTAATATTTGAACCTAGGTCTTTCGTTGACGGAGAGCAGGCCTTCTTAATAACGAGGGGGACCAATTTCATAAAGAGCTTAGCAGCAATTTATGATTTATTTTTTGTTGTCATCAGGCAGAAAAATTGTACTTTGATGCTGTTTACTAGTTTTGCAAAAAAAAAATCATAAAGAATAAAAAGAGAAAGCTTCAAAAGTATCCTGTTAACGGGACACAGATTTTTGTCATGCTTCCCGACCCATCTGCTTCAAGTTAGGGTTATTGAGCTGGAGGAGTGAGAGTGAGGGGTAAGATGTGAGGGGTGGCGGTGGGGGCTGTATAGGAGTGTAATATTGACAGAGGACAGTGGGGAAATGTATTGTGTCTTTCAAACCCCTCGGTTGTTTTGGGATGAGGAGGAGGATGAGGAGGTGTGTATGTGTGTGGGTATGTGTGTGTAGGGGGGAGTACTAGCTACAATGTTATCTGTTGAAGTGTATTTCCCACAGGCACGTCAAATTCCTCAATTCTCTGTATAATCTAAAATAGCCTTTCTCTCTAGTCCCTCGGGGCAACTGAAAAGATTGGGAAGTAAAAATAAAAAAACTTTGTCGAAACAGCTACCTCTGGTGATGCTCTTTGTCTTAGTAAAGTAGTGATGCCCCCCCCTGTTCCCTGTCCCTTTCTCTCCTCTCCTTTATTTTCCCCTCTGTCTCCTACCCCCTCTGTCTTCTGTACCATTCTAGCAGTTCCCTGAGGTCCCTAGGACCCTAGGACCCTAGTCAGCCAGTCTGGCTGGGGCTACCCTTGGTGGTGCCTGTGCTGGTTAAGCTCCCAGTGGGCCTTCCTTGGGAAGCAGCCTGTTTGTATGGAGCAGGGGGCCCTGCGCTCACAGCCAAGGGGAAGGGGGCTCTCAATCTGTGCTGGGGCCGACCCCCTAATGCACTCTTGCCGTGCGCACTATTGAGGCCTAAGGAAGCGTGAAAAATTGCTGCCAAAACCAAAGAGCTAAGTCTCCTTGTTATACAAGGCCAATTTTCAGCACTGACCACACCCCTCCACTCCTCCCTCAGTGTGCCCCCCACGCCTCTCTCACACACTCGACCCCCCTTGTCAGGCTTGGAGGGCTTCGTTAAAGCGAGCCCGGCCCTTTATCACATCATTTAATTAGCCATTCCACAGCAAACTGCTACCACCGTGTCCCCCTGTTGCTTGCTGCCGCCCTCCTCCTGCCTCTCCCCAATCCCCCACTAAAACCCTCCTCCTTTCCCTCTCCTGACTGCCCCCCACCAGTCCCCCCAGTCCTCTCCGGTCCTCTCTTTATCCTAGGTAATTAGCCGGAGGGCTTGGCGCTGGTCTGGCCGGCATAAAGGGGATGGGAAGATGAGAAGATGGGAAGCTGTGTTCGCTGGGTTCCCCTGTCCTCCCCTGGACTCCCTGCTCCCTGTCAGGGGGGGGAGGGGGGCTGCCGCTGGACAATAGCAGGGTCTACAGTAGCCAGCCCAGGTCAGCCCAGGTCCCCTACTGCTAACTGGTTCCTAGTCATTAGCAAGCTAGACAGGGTTTAGCGCTAGAGGGTCAATTATACTGCTGTGAGTTCTTACACAACTCCCCATAACACTCTTAATAATAACATCATTTCAAATACATTTATTCTTCTTTAATCTTAGTTTAGAATAAAAAAAGTGTTATTTTCTTAGAAGCTCCATGCTTTACCTCAATGTATATCAATATCTCTAACACAGAAACAATCATTGACAAGATAATTAGGGTTAATTGGCACAAACGAAAAAAACATGAATGAAAGTATGCTTTGAATCAAATTCTCTAACCAATTTTCTTTAGATGGAGAAGACGCTATAAAGATGGAGGTTAAGTAAACAAAGACGTGTTATCACATTGTAATGACATATGTGAGGGATTGATAAGAATGAGGCAAACAATCCGGGGATTCCTGCACGCTGGATCAACGCCCCCTAGTGACCACTATAAGAGCAAGTACCCTATCACAAACACAAATCAGTCTGTCTATCCACTGTATACAGACCATAGTAACAACAATCTAACTTTGGAAATGACAAGAGACAATACAAATGATGCATATCAAATAGCCACAACACAAAAATATTGTATTATGAGTGTATGCGTCAAAAAAGGTGAAGTATTGACCACTATTCCAAAATATGTTACATTTGATTGACCAAGCACAAAGCGCATCTAAAAACTGATAATTAGGTATTAATGACAAGTGACTGTGTTGATAGTAAGATAATGTCAGTGGCATCAACATTCGTTTAAAAAAGGCCTGATTACGCATCATTAGGACTACAAATGACATCAGTTTCCCCATATCAGTTGCATTATTGACAGCTACATATATTCAACTGAAACCAACGTTTGAGGCTCAAGCATCCATGATACTCTAATCACTGCGGTTAGTCAGCATGATAAAGGTTACGTTTAGTAAGGCTATCCATGACCATTTAAAGCTTTAATTGCGCGCTTATTTTGTGACCCCAAAGTTCATACAGCGAATTCCTGTGTGCAGACAGAGGTCCTCATGAACAAAGGTGGAATGTGACGCTCGTTTTCAGTTAGACCCCTCATACATGCTACTAAACGTTTCGCACCCTTCTCTCGGGAATGTTATAAACTGGGAAAGACTTCAGTACTTCAATTAAATATTGACAGCGTATTGACCATATTAACTCGACAGCGTTGCAGCAAGACAGTCATTGCGCACAAGTTCCCGAAATATGAGGAGAGACATGCAGATTGCAATGTGAGGAGACTGCTTATTACTATTTTATTTGGGGGAGCAAAATATGTGGCTACATCACAGTTTAGGATATATTGTGTCTCTCGATGATAAATCAGTTTCTTTAGGACCCTGTGGATAGACTGATTGTGGCCGATATTTTTCGCGTTCTGTGAGGGGAGGGGGCCGAGGGGTGCTGTCAATCATTGGGAAAGTGGCAGTGGTGGGCAGGACCCGCTGACACTTTGTACTGTCGGAGGGGGATATTTAATTTGGGATTGAGCACCGCTCGCAACAGGCACACTCACACACAGTGTGCCTAAGCAAAGAGACGCTCAGCGCCAAGTCTCAGACCTCCTAAAGTAGGAGCGAGTAAGTAGGAGAACTGTACCAGCTTTCAAAGGAGTAAAGATTCTCCCCCAGGAATTACCGCAAACACTGACCGTGCAAAAGAAGGCAGAACTCGGACTGATTCAACCATGCAACGGCGGTGGCTCTTTTTGATATCCGTAGAGAAATCACCAATGTCATCGAGGTGAAAAGAAACATCAAATTGAAGTGAACTTAAACTGGCTTGTTACCTTTTGCGTTTGATATGCATTTTATTCGCGTCAGTTTAAATTAAGATGTGACTTTTTTTGTTACTTTTTGTACGCAAAAAAAACCTGCGTCCTGGAGGAGTATAATTTAGTTTTTTAGAGGTCAAGTTTTGGTTTGGATACACCTTTTCAACAGGACCGATAAATGGTTCAGCTTGCATAGGTGCGGGAGACTACAGTGGTGCGTTTTGCCAAAGAGAAGACATCTGAATACGCATGGACAATTTCAGCAAGGTCCTAAGACTCCAAGCAGAAGGTTGGAATATCGCACTGGAGTCACAGGACACCTCTCACTCCATGGATTCTGCGCTTGCGTTTGGACTTTCTCAAACCTGAGCGCGCCAAGCAAAATTGAAAGAAGCCACGTTTATAAAAGTCATGCGTAAAAATAACATTGGCCAAGACAACCGTCATTGCCGGAACGGTGAAATGTAAAAGTTGGTGAGGTAGCCTACTCTTTTGTGCACCCCTCTCTATCGGGGCGCTCTGGATCCATTTTTTCTCTGGGAAAGCGGATCTTTATAAAATCATCATTCCATGTGACTCTCGCCTCAGCCACTGTCATCCAGTCTAGACAATTCGCCGTCGCTTTGAGTGTCCCTGGCGTGACCATGACAACCACAATCAACCCAAAGTGCATGTGGGGAAAATAGTGACACGGGAGAGTGGGTGAATTTAGTTTTTCCGTTTTGTTTTGTGCTGTTTTGGTTGGGCCGAAAATTTGTTCTTATTTATTTTTTACAAAGAGACACCCTTTGCGTTCTACAATATTGCATCAGCAAGCAAACGTAAGAGGCATATTACTAAGGATCCCTAAAAAAGAAACGTCATTCAAACCCGACGTGGTCTATTAAAAGTATCATCTTGCTCGTCGACTTCAACTATTTATGAAGCCCCCGGCTACTCATGTCAAAGAGCACAGTAGCTGTGAAAATCAATAAATATTTAGGCTAATACACCAGAATAGCCTTTACGCAAACAATATAAATATGACCTTCTCAAAAACGCTACTAGTTTATGTACTGGTATCCATTCACCTTGGAGCTTCGCAACATTATCTACGCCTGCGCCCCTCGCCCAGCGAGCATCTTCCCGTGCCAGTCCTCAAGGAGGACCCCGACCCGGAATACGACCCCCGGGAACAGGACTTGGCCGAGAGGACTCTACGGAAAAAGCTTGGCAGCAACTTTGATCCCAACTTTATGTCCATCAGCTCGCCCATGCTGGTGAATCTCTCCGTACAAGACACCCAGATGAAACTGCAAGGACCCATGCCAAACGAGATTAAAAAACTGGATATCTCAGAGTCCCCCTACGGGAAGCGGGTAAAATTAGGAAAGAAAGCCCACAGGAAATTTCTGCAGTGGTTGTGGACGTATACGCACTGTCCGGTGGTGTATACCTGGAACGATTTGGGCGTGAGGTTCTGGCCACGCTACATCAAGGAGGGAAACTGCTTCAATGAGCGATCTTGTTCCTTCCCCGAGGGGATGTTTTGCAAACCTAACAAGTCAATCACCAAGACTTTTCTCCGGTGGTATTGTCAAGGGTTTTTAAGACAGAAATATTGTACGTGGATACCGGTGCAATACCCAATCATCTCAGAGTGTAAGTGCTCTTGCTGAGTTTCAATGGAAGTAGAAGGGTTGGGAAGTGGATTGGAAATATGCGGTTTCTATTGCACTGTAAACTCTGATCAGAGGTGGGCACCATAGCGAATCTATTTTTTTATATCGCATTTGAATTCAAATGCCAACATTGTACATATTTAAGAAAGATGCAGCTATTTTTTTGTTAATGAACAGGACCATATTTTATTTCATCCCTGAAACGTGTTTTTGGATGAACCCAAGCACTTCAGAAAGAAGAGCTTTTATTTTTTATGAAAAATGTAAGATGGAACGCATATAACTTCTCCAAGAAGTTAACTTTTTTTCAACTGGACATTGATGCTGACTGTTATTTCACTGCAATGCTGCCTAGAGTTTTTGTATGATATTAATATCAATAATAATTCAAATGCAAGTTGAGGATATATATATATATATATATATATATATATATATATATATATATATATATAAAGGTGTGAACTCAGCTTTTGGAATATTGTAGAAAAAACAAATCTGTACGGTTTATTTATTACTTTAACGATTGTGAGTATAAAACATAAGCAGAGAAAATAGCAGAGTATACCAGAAATTATGGGAGATGTCTACTTGAATATTTCAATTTTTTTTTTTAATAAAAAGTTAACATATCAGTGTACATGTTATGGTTACACGTTTTAGCAATAAAGTCAATATTTTCAACATGTATTAATGTCGAGCAAGTTGCTTATAAAGTGTGTCCCTGTCCAAGGGGGCGTGTATGGTGGTGGAGAGGAATGGAGTTGCTAAATGCACAGTAAGTCCGAGCTGAAATGAATCGGGAGGGGGACGTTACAAACGCTCCACGCTGTCACTGTGATTTTAGAAACGGGTGATTTACTATGTTGTGTAACTAATGCGCAACACACCTAAAACGCCTCGACAGAACTGCCATTCATTGTTTGAGCCAGCGGAGAAGAGAGCCCTGGCAGATCTATCCCCTCGCTCATGCAAATGCTCATTTCTCGGATCCAAGGTGTTAATTAACAGAACTGTAAAATATGATTCAGACATTTCAGACGGTGTCCGATGATTAAATGGCGGGGTATACGGCAAGCCAGGGGCGTCTGTGTCTGTGCTATTCACTGGAAGCTCTGCTACACACAGTTCTACGGGGGGTTGTGTTGAGGTAGAGCAGACAGGCGCCTATTCAAGCCCTATGACAGCATTCGAAAAAAACAAAGACCAATAAACAATGGTGAACTGTTTTTGACGTTACCAGACTATTAATTTGAGAGCGGCAGAGCTGTCTGCAAGTTAAAGAGATATGGTCAATTAAAGCGCCCGAGACACGCATGGAATTACTCCATGAAATCAAGCAACGACTCATTTACTCCAAGTAGGGATTTTATGGTGTTTATATTATTCTTTAAATACAACCAACGACTTAAACAGTCGCCATTACCCAGTGTTTAGAACATGACCAAATGTTCCAAAACTGGAGCTGTATAACTCCCGGAAAACACCATATTGTGCGCCTTTAAGTGATTTGTGTCTTCGCGGGCTGAGATGGATTTGACACATGCCACACGGTTATTGTGACAGATATACTGAAGGGATTTTGTAAGGAGAGGAGAGCGGCAATATGCCAGCGGAAGAGGGGGGCTGCTTTCCTTACTGTCAGCTTCTTTCTTGACGATGTCTCGGGGTTTTGGAAACTGCGTCTCTGACTCGGCGGCGCCACTCAGCCGCCCCCTCTCGACTGTGCAGAATGAAGCACTTTGGGAAACAGTAACCCTTTCAGGCTCTGCCCGGAGTATATTTTAGAAGCGTGTGAAAGGTAATACGCCGCAATGACTCCGTCGAGCTAGGTGCGCAACTCGCTCTGTCTGGCATTCTGGAGCTGTTCGTTTGGATTCGTCTGTGCCATGACTCCAGTTCCCTTGTTATTTCATATAATTGATATGTAGAATGTATATACCTCCCCAAATGTAAGGTGTGCATCCTCTAGAAAAGTATGCCCCCGGAAGACAGATCATATGCAATAAACTTGGAGTTCATATGAAAAACAGAAATTACACACGTGTTCATGTTAAAAACACAGATTATGCAGGGATTTTGTGTTAACTACTTTATGTCTGAAATCTTGCTATTCCGTCATAAAAAGTGCTATTCCAATAGTTATAGAAAACAGTTGAATCTGATTGTCATTTTTAAATACAGTACATTGGCCCTCTCTGTTTCCCTATCAAGTTGTGCACGATGGAACGAATTGCGACCATGGAAGGTATGACGCCTGTATGTGGGGAAAACGTGCTAGCCAACCACGAACAACACAGGGGTTCTGAAACCTTTGCTTCAAACCTCAATGGGCACCTTACATTGGGCCTTGCCTAAACTACATCACCAAGACAGACCAAGGAGTTAACAATGCATCTGGCTGAGTATAGACAGGTTCTGTATATGCCTAGTCTCGTGGAATGCCATACTATGTCAATGGTTCAACACCCACACACCTAAATGACCTGTAGGCTACCCATGAAGTATGTTATTTTAAATAACAAGACATGAACATATTTTGTCAAGTTCAATGGAAATCCTAAGGGCTGACAGGAGGAACTTGACATGATTGACAGTTACAGTGGTGAGGCATGAAAGTGAAAGGGGTCCCCGACAACATTTAAAGTATGCCCGTTCATGTGCACTAGTGACATGTCAATGGATTAGGGCAGTAGGCTATTGATAGGCTGAAGGATTTGTTTGAGTCATTCACGAGTTCTGCATTTGTAAACGACCATACCTGTCGTAGGAGCATAGCGATGTCAGTGTTTTGATACCATTTAGACATAGGTTTTGGAAGTCAGGTATCGGTCTCATCACCATGAAAGGTCATGAATGAAACACGTTCCTTGGTAAGTATCAGCTTTTTTTACCACTCTACAGTCACTGTTGATCAACGGTACAGTTTCTCCATCATATTGAATTCAGCCTGAGATGTTGGTGTTTGATAGGGCCACTTTCCCAGACCCAGAAAAAGTCTAGTTTCAATGGACTCAAAAGCACGGTTAATGAAGAGTCCCAGCAGTAGGAAACCATCTAGGTTTTTAGTCCAGGAAACCGTCCCATAAATATCCAGAACCCGTATTCATAAAGCATCTCAGAGTGCCGATCTAGGGTCACGTTACTCCTAATACAGGGTTTCCCAACTCTTTCATTGGGTCCCTCGAGATGTTGAACTTTTTTATTGTTGTATTCCACCCCTTATTTCTGCCCAATTTTGATCTTGTCTCATCGCTGCAAATTCCCAACGGGCTCGGGAGGCGAAGGTCGAGTCAAGCGTCCTCCGAAACATGACCCGCCAAAATGCGCTTCTTAACAACCCCCGCTTTACGCGGAAGCCAGCTACACCAATGTGTCGGAGAAAACACCGTTCACCTGACAACCGAGGTCAGCCTGCAGGTGCCCGGCATGCCACAAGGAGTCGGTAGAGCACGGTGAGCCAAGTATAGCCCCCTCAGCCAAACCCTCCCCTAACACACTGGGCCAATTGTGAGCTGCCCTATGGGACTCCCGATCACGGCCGGTTGTGATACAGCCCAGGAGCAAACCAGGGTCTGTAGTGACACCTCTAGCACTGCGATGCAGTTCCTTAGACAGCTGCGCCACTCGGGAGCCCCTCACATTTTTTTGCTTTAATCCTAAACTGACACACCTGGTTCAATTAGTCAACTAATCATCAAGCCTTTGACTAATTGAACCAGGTGTGCCAGTTTAGGGTTAAAACTAAAATGTGAAATGTCTGAGGGGCCCCAAGAGAGGGTTGGGAAACCTTCTAAAGGGCAAAACTGATCCTGGACCAGCACCCCTCTGAGACAATTTGTGAAATGGGCCCAGGATCTTATGCCTGAGATTAATACGGCTGTAAAACATTTCTCAGTCTCTCTCTCTCTCTCTCTCTCTCTCTCTCTCTCTCTCTCTCTCTCTCTCTCTCTCTCTTAATCCACATACAGGCAATTGAATCATTTCGGCTTGGGGATTGTTAAGTTAACCATGAGTGGAGTTGACGGAATAATGATGAGGACAGCTAAATTATGAGGCCCATCATCAGATTAACTAAATGATCATGATAACTTATAGCTGCAGTCGTGAGTGATGGGGATGTGTTGATGCTGGTTCACACCACACACATACACACACACACACACACACACACACATGTATTTTTTTGGAAGGCTCAGGATCTACAATGCTTATCCAGTGATAATAAGCAATAGTTGATGGATGGATGGATGCTGACCTGGCTGACGGGGATGCTCATGTGGGTCATGAAGTCCTTGGCAGCACTGCGTAGGTCCTGTAGGAGACGGTGTGGAGCGCTCTGGACATCCTGGTCCATCTCCAGAGACTCCAAAGAACTGAGGGCCTGCAGCCACTGCCACTCCTACCTGACACTCACACACACACACACTCCCTAGTCTCTAGTGTGGCTTTGGCTGGAGACAGGGAGAGAGAGACACAGAGACAAAGCCTGTAACCCCCAAAACCATGGGTGTAGAAGCTTGTGAGTCAGCAGTCCTGAGGTTATTGATGATGACAGGGTATTAGATGGAGAAAAGAGGGAAGAGATACGGAGGGAAGATGATGGGAAAGGATGAGGAGATGCTGATACCGAATGCACCACTTCCGCCGTCTGAGGGTTTGAGCGGAATTCCGCCCTGACCAGGAAACCGTACCCAGTACCCATACGGCCCTGTTCAAAAGTAGTGCTGGCGCAGTATGTGTATATGTGTGTAGTATATGTGCGTTAAAGTTAGTGTGGATTGTGTATGTGTTTAAGTTTAAGATGTGTGAGTGTGGTATGTGTGTGTGTGTGTATTGGGTGAGATCTGGGTATAGGTGCGTGTGTGTAGTGTGACTGCATGTGTGTGTGTTTTTACGTCTGGATGTGCAGGTTTTCCAGATCTAGAACTCACTTCCTGGTGGTCTTTGGATGAGGGTTCCTGTCTCTGAGCCACCATATGCCGTTAATTTGAGACCCCAACCATCAAATGATGGCATTCACTCACAGAGTTGAAATGTGTTGTTGTATGTGTTGTAAAGGCTGTTTATTTAACATGTTGTCCTCTCTTCACGTTCACATTGTTACTGTATACCTCCAGTTGGTACTCAGGAAAGATTTCCCGAGTCACTTTGGTAGGAAAAAGTTCAGGTTCTACTCATAACAACATGCATGTTGGTCTTTATGAAGCCAGTTGAGTAGCACACCATGACGTCAATGAACACACAGCTCCACTCTTGGCACACATTGGTTGAGTCAACGCTGTTTCCAAGTCATTTCAATGAAACGACGTTGAACCAACGTGGAATAGACGTGGAAAATGACGTCTGTGAGCAGTGGGACCATGCGTACAGTAAAAGTAGGACTACTTTGTGTATCTCATGTGTACCAACCTAATATGTCTTCTATACTAACCATTTGCAAATAGCCATCTCTTGACTAAGACTGTAGAAAACACTATAATATCTCTGTCTATGTGTCCCAAACGGCACCTTATTCCCTATATATTGCACTACTTTTGAACGGGGCCATATGGGTCCTGGTCAAAAGTTGTACACTATAAAGGGAAAAGGGGGGGGGGGGACACCCTGTATTCTCATGTCCTCAAAGCTCAGAGTGCACACTTCTCTTACATTACCAAACCACTGATGCCTAGTCGAGGAGGTTCCATCAAAACATCAGATGTGAGCTGCTTTTCACATGTTGATCTTATATACATTTTTATCAGATACTTAGAGCCAGAGTCAGGTTTCCTCCGTCACGCTCAGTGACTTCTCTATTTAAACTCTTGTTAGATGTAACAGATAGCGTAAGCCAAAAGGAAAGGGCTAAAAATAGCCGTTGTGTCTGGAGCCGTGCAAGTGGCTTTCTGCCTGGGAATAGGGCATACACCATGCTCTGTTTCCACGGTTACTCCCTTCTTTTTCATATCCAGGAGTAAATGGCTTTTCCTTTTGCTTTCAATGCTGCCAGAACATAGAAAACGTCAACATTTTGCCTTTATCATGTTTTCTCCAGTCAGGGATTAAAAACAGTATAAAAGTTAATGGAGCTGTGAGTGTCTAGTGAACCTAGTGGCTGTCTGGTGTTTGACTCGTACCCACTACGACAGTCTGGTATCTAAGTTGTAAATGTATAGGCACATCCCCATCAAATCACACAAACGTTTACACGGTCTAAAAATGACATCTAAGGTTTTTGAACTGTGAAGCAACAGACGATGTGGGACCTGTCAAATAGGCCCGCAAGCACGCACGCAACCACACATACAGTGGGGCAAAAAAGTATTTAGTCAGCCACCAATTGTGCAAGTTATTCCACTTAAAAAGATGAGAGAGACCTGTAATTTTCATCATAGGTACAATTCAACTATGACAGACAAAATGAGAAAAAAATCCAGAAAATCACATTGTAGGATTTTTAATATATTTATTTGCAAATTATGGTGGAAAATAAGTATTTGTTCAATAACAAAAGTTTCTCAATACTTTGTTATATACCCTTTGTTGGCAATGACAGAGGTCAAACATTGTCTGTAAGTCTTCACAAGGTTTTCACACACTGTTGCTGGAATTTTGGCCCATTCCTCCATGCGGATCTCCTCTAGAGCAGTGATGTTTTGGGGCTGTTGCTGGGCAACATGGACTTTCAAATGGGGTTGAGATGGGGTTTTCTTTTCTTTTCTATGGGGTTGAGATCTGGAGACTGGCTAGGCCACTCCAGGACCTTGAAATGCTTCTTACGAAGCCACTCCTTCGTTGCCCAGGCGGTGTGTTGGGATCATTGTCATGCTGAAAGACACAGCCACGTTTCATCTTCAATGCCCTTGCTGATGGAAGGAGGTTTTCACTCAAAATCTCACGATACATGGCCCCATTCATTCTTTCCTTTACACGGATCAGTCGTCCTGGTCCCTTTGCAGAACAACAGCCCCAAAGCATGATGTTTCCACCCCCATGCTTCACAATAGGTATGGTGTTCTTTGGATGCAACTCAGCATTCTTTGTCCTCCAAACACGACGAGTTGAGTTTTTAACAAAAAGTTTGATTTTGGTTTCATCTGACCATATGACATTCTCCCAATCTTCTTCTGGATCATCCAAATGCTCTCTAGAAAACTTCAGACGGGCCTGGACATGTACTGGCTTAAGTAGGGGGACACGTCTGGCACTGCAGGATTTGAGTCCCTGGCGGCGTAGTGTGTTACTGATGGTAGGCTTTGTTACTTTGGTATTCTCTAGGTCCCCCTGTGTGGTTCTGGGATTTTTGCTCACCGTTCCTGTGATCATTTTGACCCCATGGGGTGAGATCTTGCATGGAGCCCCAGATCGAGGGAGATTATCAGTGGTCTTGTATGTCTTCCATTTCCTAATAATTGCTCCCACAGTTGATTTCTTCAAACCAAGCTGCTTACCTATTGCAGATTCAGTCTTCCCAGCCTGGTGCAGGTTTACAATTTTGTTTCTGGTGTCCTTTGACAGCTCTTTGGTCTTGGCCATAGTGGAGTTTGGAGTGTGACTGTTTGAGGTTGTGGACAGGTGTCTTTTATACTGATAACAAGTTCAAACAGGTGCCATTAATACAGGTAACGAGTGGAGGACAGAGGAGCCTCTTAAAGTAGAAGTTACAGTTCTGTGAGAGCCAGAAATCTTGCTTGTTTGTAGGTGACCAAATACTTTTTTCCCACCATAATTTGCAAATAAATTCATCAAAAATTCTACAATGTGATTTTCTGGATTTTTTTTCCTCATTTTGTCTGTCATAGTTGAAGTGTAGCTGTGATGAAAATTACAGGCCTCTCTCATCTTTTTAAGCGGGAGAGCTTGCACAATTGGTGGCTGACCAAATACGTTTTTTTGCCCCACTGTATGTATGGACACACACACACAACGTCTGATGTTTGACAACCTCATCATCTCAACATTAACACTTTTTACCACCAGCACACAATAACACACGTAAGGTGTTTTTCTGTGTTCCTCGGGATTCAATTGAATCACCTCCCATAATTCTAACGACAAACACAGGTACTTTGGAAACCACCGTCTAAGTTGTTTACCAGCCCACTCAAGTCCAACGAGACTGCTTCAGGCTGGGGGCAGATAGATATAGGCTACACACTTCAGTTTTCCTCCATTAGATTGTATATGTTACATATCCTTCTCTCGGCTCCTGATTGCAGTTAAGTGAAGTCGTCCAGTCCTCCCCTCCCTACGCCCCTCCCTACGCCCTCTCCATACCGCGGCTGTCTCCCAGTGCCCCTCTGTGTGCATGGTTGGCATGCCGAGAATGTTTACCTTCGCCACAGTGTGTATTTACAGAGCCTAATAGTTTTTTAGGCCATGATGGCGCCTCGCTCCGAAACATGTGTACACCCCCCAAACAACAAATCAAACATCTCGCTTGTGGAGTTTTGCAACCACTTGTGTGTGTCTGCGCACCAAGTATGTGAGACTGTGTATGCACCACATATTTCACGATAGAATGATTCATGACACACTTCTGACAGTATGAAAAGGCAAATAACACCCTAGAAGAAGGCAGGTGTTAGAATGTGAGCATACTGGGTCCGTTCATGTGTACATACTGGGTCCGTTCATGTGAGCATGCTGGGTCCGTTCATGTGAGCATGCTGGGTCCGTTCATGTGAGCATGGTGGGTCCGTTCATGTGACATGGTGGGTCCGTTCATGTGAGCATGGTGGGTCCGTCATGTGAGCATACTGGGTCCGTTCATGTGTACATACTGGGTCCGTTCATGTGAGCATGCTGGGTCCGTTCATGTGAGCATGCTGGGTCCGTTCATGTGTACATACTGGGTCCGTTCATGTGTACATACTGGGTCCGTTCATGTGAGCATGCTGGGTCCGTTCATGTGAGCATGCTGGGTCCGTTCATGTGTACATACTGGGTCCGTTCATGTGTACATACTGGGTCCGTTCATGTGAGCATGGTGGGTCCGTTCATGTGAGCATGCTGGGTCCGTTCATGTGTACATACTGGGTCCGTTCATGTGAGCATGGTGGGTCCGTTCATGTGAGCATACTGGGTCCGTTCATGTGAGCATGGTGGGTCCGTTCATGTGTACATACTGGGTCCGTTCATGTGAGCATGGTGGGTCCGTTCATGTGAGCATACTGGGTCCGTTCATGTGTACATACTGGGTCCGTTCATGTGAGCATGCTGGGTCCGTTCATGTGAGCATGCTGGGTCCGTTCATGTGAGCATGCTGGGTCCGTTCATGTGTACATACTGGGTCCGTTCATGTGAGCATGCTGGGTCCGTTCATGTGAGCATGTTGGGTCCGTTCATGTGAGCATGTTGGGTCCGTTCATGTGAGCATGTTGGGTCCGTTCATGTGAGCATGCTGGGTCCGTTCATGTGAGCATACTGGGTCCGTTCATGTGAGCATACTGGGTCCGTTCATGTGAGCATGCTGGGTCCGTTCATGTGAGCATGCTGGGTCCGTTCATGTGAGCATGCTGGGTCCTTTCATGTGAGCATACTGGGTCCGTTCATGTGAGCATGTTGGGTCCGTTCATGTGAGCATGGTGGGTCCGTTCATGTGTACATACTGGGTCCGTTCATGTGTACATACTGGGTCCGTTCATGTGTACATACTGGGTCCGTTCATGTGAGCATGCTGGGTCCGTTCATGTGAGCATGCTGGGTCCGTTCATGTGAGCATGCTGGGTCCGTTCATGTGAGCATGCTGGGTCCGTTCATGTGAGCATGCTGGGTCCGTTCATGGACTGATGTGTTTATTCCAATCTGTGCAAGGACACGAGAAAGTGTGTGTGTGTGTTTATTCTAATGTGTGTGTGTGTGTGTGTATATGTGTGAGGTCGAGGGGCAATAGGCTGAACACAGGGGCTGAAGAATGCCTAGTGACGGTTTACCAAAAACAGAGTGAGCCGGCGCACAATAGGGCCAGGACATTCCTAACATAACCCCGGCACACCGGAGAGGAAGTGGCAGGGATTTATTGGTGTCAACGGACCCGCTGAGAAAGGGCCCCCGTGCCCCCTTTTGTCCCCCCCTTACCCCAACTTCCCCCGCCGGCGTTGGGACAGGGACTGAATTGAGACTCCTTGTTTGCCTTGGGCGGGAGAGAGACACATCCACACATCCACTCGCGCACACACACACACACACACACACACACACACACACACACACACACACACACACACACACACACACACACACACACACACACACACACACACACACACACACACACACACACACACACACACACACACACACGTCCCTCTCTCCCTGGGAAGAATGAACCAATTAGGAGATGGGTATATAGGGCCACAGGGGTTCGGAGTGGGAGGAAGGGGGAGGATGTGTGTGTGCGTGTGTGCGTGTGTGTGTGTGTGTGTGTGTGCGTGTGTGCGTGTGTGTGTGTGTGTGTGTGTGTGTGTGTGTGTGTGTGTGTGTGTGTGTGTGTGTGCGTGCGTGTGTGTGTGTGTGTGTGTGTGTGTGTGTGTGTGTGTGTGTGTGTGTGTGTGTGTGTGTGTGTGTGTGTGTGTGTGTGTGAATAGCGAATAGAATGGATGTGTCAAGGGTGACCCAAAGGGGATGCTTTTCAACTCAAAGTGCACAGTTTGACCCCATGGGAACATTGCTATGAACCTGTTTGTGTATGTGTGCATTAGAACTCATTTAGGTATCACGTTACATTGAGAAAGAGACACATATCAAGACAATGTAAGGCAATAGGGATGTCTTATGAGGAAAAAACACTGCCCCGGGTTATCCTATATGCTATTGATGCTTCTTGTTAATTGTGGTCCAATGAACTTGTGTGTCTGGTATTTACATCCTTAAAAAAAAAAGAGAAAAACAATATGAATTATATGATGGAACTTTAGCAACCATACACTTTCACAGTGTCCGTGTTTGTGTGATTGGAAGGGTAAGCCACATAAAAGCCACAAGGTTGACTTAGAAGACGTATCTCATATATACAGTGCATTCTGAAAGTATTCAGACCCCTTTACTCTTTCTACATTTTGTTACGTTACAGCCTTATTCTAAAATGAATGAAACAAAAAAAAAAACTCAGCAATCTACACACAGACACCCCATAATGACAAAGTTTTTGCTATGAGACTCGAAATTGAGCTCAGGTGCATCTTGTTTCCATTGATCATCCTTGAGATCATTCTACAACTTGATTGGAGTCCACCTGTGGTAAATTAAATTGATTGGACATTATTTGGAAAGGCACACACACCTGTCTATATAAGGTCCCACAATTGACAGTGCATTTCAGAGCAAAAACCAAGCCATGAGGTTGAAGGAATTGTCTGTAGAGCTCTGAGACAGGATTGTGCCGAGGCACAGTTCTGGGGAAGGGTACCAAAACATTTCTGCAGCATTGAAGGTCTCCAAGAACACCTTGGCCTCCATCATTCTTAAATGGAAGAAGTTTAGAACCACCAAGACTCTTCCTAGAGCCGGCCGCCTGGCCAAACTGAGCAATCTGGGGAGAAGGGCTTGGTCAGGGAGGTGAACAAGAACCCAATGATCACTGACAGAGCTCTAGAGTTCCTCTGTGGAGATGGGAGAACCTTCCAGAAAGACAACCATCTCTGCAGCGCTCTACCAATTAGGCAGGGACTGGGAGACTAGTTAAATGTAATATTTCATTTTTTCATTTTTAATAAATTAGCAAACATTTCTAAAAAACAGTTTTTACTTTGTCATTATGGGGCATTGTGTGTAGATTGATAAGGATAAAAAAATGATTTAATCAATTTTAGAATAAACCTGTAACGTACCAAAATGTGATAAAAGTCAGCGGGTCGGAGTGCTTTCCGAAGGCACTGTATAAGCCTTGTAACACTACCAATTGGAAGTTTAATTCTCAAGTTCAATAGAAGCAACATCCATTTAATATTTGGAGAGGATATTGAATTCCACTGTAATTACAGACTCACCCTTAACCTTTAACATGGCCACTCATTGTATAGCAAGGTTGGACTCCCCTTCTGTCAATAGCCAACACTAGTAGTTATGAGGAAGCATCCATAAGGCTTACAACTGGTTGATTGACGTGTTCAAGACATTCATGATGTCGCGGACTCCAAATTCCCAATATTTAAAGCAAACTGATCATTTGAATTGAACAGAGGATAAATATCAATGTCTATATCATACATTTTTCATTCAACCTTTATAAAGGTTGTTATTGGGATAACATATATTTTACAAGAGAGACTACGTGTTTTTTATGACAGTGGAAGTTGAATCATTGCCTTGTGTTGAACCCTGAGCTCAAAAGAATGAGCAATGCTACAGGTGACAGAGCTAGAAAATATACCATAAGCACATATATACACATACACATACCTAGGTACAGTGCTTAGGTCTTTCAACCCCATAGCCTTGGATAGAGTTTGGAGTGGCAAAACTGACGGATGCTTTGAGCCTCATTTTCCTACCAAGTTAGTCTATTATTACAGAAAACCAATGAGTGGCTGAATTGCCTGGAGCGACAGTGCCCCCTGGCGTAAAAGTCCAAACACTACCACCCCCATTGTTCCCTGTGCTTCCCATATTCTAACATAGGGAGTGTAGCGCAAAACGAACCTTACATCAGCCTTTATTAAGGGAAAAAGGAACTATTCACTGATGATAATTGAAACTGACAACTCAATTACTCAATATCCCTGTAATATCCACTGGCATTATGCATCTATATTTGGTTTTTCTTCACTCACAAATCGTTGAACTCCACTTAACTCTACTGTGAATTTCCACCCCAGGCAACATTAGCATAAACCATGGGCTTGTTCAGTAAGATGAAATGTTCAGAACATTACAGATATGTAATGAATGCAATGTATTGTACAACCAAAATTTGCTACAGGTTAGAGCTGAAATGATTCCATATTGTATAAGAATCATATACACTACCGTTCAAAAGTTTTGGGTCACTTAGAAATGTCCGTAGAAAGCCATTTTGCAATGATGCTAGCACAGCTAAAAACTGTTGTCCTAATTAAAGAAGCAATAAAACTGGCCTTATTTCGACTAGTTGAGTATCTGGAGCATCATCATTTGTCGTCAGTCTATTCTTGTTCTGAGAAATGAAGGCTATTCCATGCGAGAAATTACCAAGAAACTGAAGATCTCGTACAACGCTGTGTACTACTACCTTCATAGAACAGCGCAAACTGGCTCTAACCAGAATAGAAAGAGGAGTGGGAGGCCCCGGTGCACAACTGAGCAAGGGGACAAGTACATTCGAGTGTCTAGTTTGAGAAACAGACGACTCGTAAGTTCTCAACTGGCAGCTTCATTAAATAGTACCCGCAAAATACCAGTCTCAACGTCAACAGTGAACAGGCTCCGGGATGCTGGCCATCTAGGCAGAGTTGCAAAGAAAAAGCCATATCCCAGACGGGCCAATAAAAATAAAAGAATAGGATGGGCAAAAGAACACAGACACTGGACAGTGGAAGATTGGGAGAAAAGTGTTCTGCCTAGGCCAGCCACTTCACTGTTGAGACTGGTGTTTTGTGGGTACTATTTAATGATTTAATCAGAACAACCGTTTTCAGCTGTGCTAACATCATGGCAAAATAGTTTTCTAATGATAAATTAGCTGTTTAAAATGATAAACTTGGATTAGCTAACACAACATGCCACTGGAACACAGGAGTGATGTTTGCTGATAATGGGCTGATAAAAATCAGCTTTTTCCAGCTACAATAGTCGTTTACATCATTAACCATGTCTTGTACTGTATTTCTGATCAATTTGATATTATTTTACTGGACCAAAAATGTGCTTTTCCTTCAAAAACAAGGACATTTCTAAGTGACCGCACACTTTTGAACTGTAGTGTACGTTGTACAACAGATTATCTGAACATTCTGTAATGTTGCCCCATGCTGAACAAACTCGTGGTAATACATTTTTAGGTGACAATGTGCACAGTACTTTCATTCTTGATGAATGCTGTGGTAGTGGTAGTAGCATTACAAAGCACAACTCATCATCCACTTCAAACCAGATCTTGTTCATAATATATACACTGCAAAAGACAGATCGTATCCAACCGAAGCAGACACAAACACACAAGCTATTCCATCATCAGTGAGCAGCATTTCTAACTTACTGTTTTCCAGAGGATTTTAAGCCTTGGGTGGCATTTTTCCCTTGCCATACATCCGCCAACTGATCACGATTGTTCCAAATTCAGAGCTCATGAATATCAAAGCGGAATTAGAAACAGAACACAAGCTTTGGTTCGAGTTTCTAGCACTCTCTCAGAACACACATTGAGTTCAAATGGGAACTCCAGAGCACTTCCATATGGACACACTTTGGGGGGTTTAATACGCTGGATTCCACACAAATGAAGAGGGCTAAATACCACCGGAGTGGTACCTGAGTGAACATGCATACTGCCCTCTCCTCTGTCTATGCCAGCGTGGATACACGCACGTACGTTTACACGTGCATGCACGCGCACACACTTACACTATCTGTATGGGTGCACACACACAAAGTTATGCAAATAATAACACGCAACACACATGCGTACACACACGACTGCATACACACACACACACACGTATGCAAATACAAATACACATGTGCACACACACATCTCCATATACACAAACACAGAAAATGCACACACCCAGCTAAATCTTGATCTTCAAACTGCTGGCTGCACTGTAGACTCCCCTATAAGCCCATTTGCTGATGCTTTAGCCTTGCAAATGGGCTTTGATCCAATATTTTTACAGTGCATCCTCTCTTTCCTCCTTCCTTAGTAATCACTATAGTTTTGAATTGCTTTGTTAATATTTTTTTTAAGTATGTGGTACATGTTCACAACTCTTCGTACAAAACTGGTCACACTTGTAACGCAGCTAGTCTTTCATTGAAAACCTGTAAATTGTGCATTCATTCAACATCTCTCACCACACAACCATTGATTCAACCGTTAAGTTTCTTGTGAAATGTAATGAAAACATTGGTTTCGTCACCAAAACACAACATAATTGTGGAACCTGACATTACCCCACACAATGGCATAGGGGAGGACCCTTTCACCTTGACAGGCCTGCTCAATGTCATTGAGAAACACAATGAGGTGTGAAGCATTGTAGGATCCAAGTAATGGCCTACGTCCTACCACACCTTCTTCAGAGATAGTAGAGCACATGGAGATGTTTCCCCCACATTGTCCAGGCACTTGGATTGTCGCCGTTTTGCTGATGAGGTTCCGCCCACAGCACCGAGTTTTGGCCCGGTTGAATCCCGCTTCATCAACAAAGATATACTTGTGGTGGTTCATAGCAGCGTCAAGCACCATCACCCGCTAAAAAATATATTTTGGTTCGTTATTTTTACAGTATAGTTCCAATATGATATTGTGAAGTAGCATGTGCATCAAATAGTAACAGTAATACAGTACCTAAACATACTCGGCCCGTTGTTTCTCTCAAAAGGTGTTTCTCTCAATCAGGTAAGTGTTTTATAGAAAATCTGGTGCCTCTTCAAAAGGCAGGCGATTGTTGGTAGACTGATGAATGCCACATGGGCAAAAGTGTCATCGTTCTCCTAAATGGCTTGATTTATTTTGGACATCATTCATCACTTCTGTGTTCCAATGGCATTGCTCGACGCGAGAGGTTAATCAGAACAACCATTTTCAGCTGTGCTAACATAATTGCAAAAGGGTTTTCTGACGATTAATTAACCTTTTAAAATGATAAACTTGGATGAGCTAACACAACTTGCCATTGGAACACAGAAGTGATGAATGCTGATAATGGGCCTCTGTACGCCTATGTAGATATTCCATAAAAAATCAAAAGTCGAGCAATCCCGTATCCGGGAGCGTAATCATAGCCTCAAGCTCATTACCATAACGCAACGTTAACTATTCATGAAAATCGCAAATGAAATGAAAGAAATATATTCACTTACAAGCTTAGCCTTTTGTTAACAACACTGTCATCTCAGATTTTCAAAATATCCCATCAACCATAGCTACACAAGCATTTGTGTAAGAGTATTGATAGCTAGCATAGCATTAAGCCTAGCATTCAGCAAGCAACATTTTCACAAAAACAAGAAAAGCATTCAAATAAAATAATTTACCTTTGAAGAACTTCGGATGTTTTCAATGAGGAGACTCTCAGTTAGATAGCAAATGTTCAGTTTTTCAAAAAATATTATTTGTGTAGGAGAAATCGCTCCGTTTTGTTCATCACGTTTGGCTAAGAAGAAAAAAAACGAAAATTCAGTCATTACAACGCCAAACCTTTTTCCAAATTAACTCCATAATATCAACAGAAACATGGCAAACATTGTTTAGAATCAATCCTCAAGGTGTTTTTCACATATCTATTCAATGATAAATCATTCGTGGCAGTTGGGTTTCTCCTCGGAAGCAAATGGAAAAATACACGCAGCTGGAGATTACGCAATAATTGCGATGGAGGACACCAAGCGAGCACCTGGTAGATGTAGTGTAAAATGGTCAATCTTCAAATGATATGCCTACAAATACGTCACAATGCTGCAGACACCTTGGGGAAACAACAGAAAGTGTAAGCTCATTCCCTGGTGCATTCACAGCCATATAAGGAGACATTGGAACACAACGCCTTCAAAATCTGGGGCATTTCCTGTTTGAAATTTCATCTTGGTTTCGCCTGTAGCATCAGTTCTGGGGCACTCACAGATAATATCTTTGCAGTTTTGGAAACGTCAGAGTGTTTTCTTTCCAAAGCTGTCAATTATATGCATAGTCGAGCATCTTTTCGTGACAAAATATCTTGTTTAAAACGGGAACTTTTCTTATTCAAAAATTAAAAGAGCGCCCCCTATATATAAAAAGTTAAACTTCACTCTACCCTACACGCTTGCCCTTCCCAGATAGCACATTTAGTTCCTTGTAAGTTGTGGGAAAGTACGTTTTTGGTTTCCCATTGGTTCTAGGAATGAAGCTATAAGTTTCCAGACAGTTAAAATGGAAAGTTTTTTAAACATTCTGAGAACGGAAGTAGAAATTTCACCTGTTCTGGGAACATTTATTTTTAGGTTGCAGGGAGGTTCTGAGAAAGTTTTACTATAGTTCCCTGAAAGGGTTCCTGGAAGGTTTTATGAACCTTCCGAGAATGGAAATTATAGTTTATTTGAAGGTAATTTAATAGTGTTCTGAGATCGTATCAATAAGACTGCTAATAAGACTGATCGTTTAGTAGAACTCCAAGAACAGATAAGACACATGGACATTTATTTGCTTAGAAAAGAATCATGCGAAGAAATTGATTTTTTATTTATTGTGGGATGGTGTCAGTGTGATCCAAACCAATAATCTTCTGTTCCCTATCCATGGAATTAGTCCAATGATCCACCAGGACAGAGCTAGCATGCCATTTGTTTTCACTCATACAAAGCTGTTAATTTTGTTCTATTCAAACAGACCCCATTTCAAAGGAAACAAGCCATCATTAAGATCAGGTGTAGCCAATTAGTGGGCGTGGCCTTACACACCTGAACATACTTAACAAGAAAGAGGATTGAGAGAGTTTTGTTGAGGCTGAAAATGGAATGAATATTTATATTTATAAACAACATTCTTAGAACATTCTCTGAACGTTACTAAAGTTGTTTTGTGGTTTCTAATGAAAGTTTTCTTAGAGTTCTCGGAACAATCTGAGAACATAACTTTAAGTAGAACCATGAGGAAACCTGTAGGAAACGTTATGCCGAAGTACTGAAATTCCCACAGAAGAACACTATTTCTTAACGTTCTCTGAACAATTTGAGAACATGACTTTAAATAGAACCATGAGAGCACCTGTAGGCTTATTAACAGCTTCTATCCCCAAGACATAAGACTGCTGAACAGTTAATCAAATTGCATCTAGGACTATTTGCATTGACCTCCTTTTTTACCCTGCTGCTACTCACTATTTATTTCCCCTACCTACAGTACGTGTACATATTACCTCAATTACCTTGACTAACCTGTACCCCTGCCCAATGACTCGGTACCGGTACCCACTGTATATAGCCTCGTTATTGTTATTTTAATGTCTGACTTATTTAAACTTTAGTTTATTTAGCAAATATTTTCTTACTTTTAAAAAAACTCTGCATTGTTGGTTAAGGGCATTTCACTGTATTTGTATTTGTATTCATTATGGATCCCCACTACCTGCTGCCAAAGCAGCAGCTACTCTTCCTGGGGTCCAGCAAAATTAAGGCAGTTTTAAAAACATTACAATACATTCACAGATTTCACAACGCAACATTTCACTTACTGCACCATTACCACATACTGTATCTACAGTGCTAAATCCATGTGTTTGTATAGTGCATATGTTATAGTGTGTATGCGTGTGTCTGTGCCAATGTTTGCTTTGCTTCACAGTCCCCGCTGTTCCATAAGGTGTTTTTTAATCTGTTTTTTAAATCAAATTTTATTGCTTGCGTCAGTTAGTTCATGTGGAATAGAGTTCCATGTAGTCATGGCTCTATGTAGTACTGTGTGCCTCCCATAGTCCGTTCTGGACTTGGGGACTGTGGAGAGACCTCTTGTGGCATGTCTTGTGGGGTATGCATTGGTGTCTGATCTGTGTGCCAGTAGTTTACACAGACACAATGCTTGGTGCATTCAACATATCAACTAGCTCAATTTCCACATTATTTATTACAATATTTAGTGGAGGTTCAGGGTTTAGTGAGTGTTTTGTTCCAAATACAGTGCTTTAAGTTTGAGAAATATTTAGGGATAACTTATTCCTTGCCACCCACTCTGAAACTAACTGCAGCTCTTTATTGAGTGTTGCAGTCATTTCAGTCGCTGTGGTAGCTGACGTGTATAGTGTTGAGTCATCCACATACATAGACACTCTGGCTTTACTCAAAGTCAGTGGCATGTCGTTAGTAAAAATTGAAAAAAGCAAGGGGCAGAAACAGCTATCCTGGGGAATTCCTGATTCTAATTGGAGTAAATTTGAGAGGCTTCCATTAAAGAACACCCTCTATGTTATGTTAAACAAGTAACTCTTTATCCACATTATAGCAGGGGGTGTAAAGCCATAACACATCTGTTTTTCCAGCGGCAGACTATGATCGATAATGTCAAAAGCTGAACTGAAGTCTAACAAGACATCCCCCACAATAATTTTATTCTCAGACAATCATCAGTCATTTGTGTAAGTGCTGTGCTTGTTGAGTGTCCTTCCCTATAAGCATGCTGAAATTCTGTTGTCAATTTGTTTACTGGGAAATAGCATTGTATCTGGTCAAACACAATTTTTTCCAGAAGTTTACTAAGGGTTGCTAACATGCTGAATGGTAGGCTATTTGAGCCAGTACCGGGGGCTTTACTATTCTTGGGTAGCGGAGTGACTTTAGCTTCCTTCCAGGCTTGAGGACACACACTCTCTTGTAGGCTTAAATTGAAGATGTGGCAAATAGGAGTGGCAATATCATCTGCTATTATCCACAGTCATTTTCCATCCAGATTGTATTCGGCGCATGTGACAAATACAATTTTATTTGATGTACTGAAATTCCCACAGAAGGAAACGTTCTCTTAACTATTTGAACATTCCCAATGTCAAACCAATCGGAGAACATTCCTAGAAAATTACAAAATTTGAAATTAAAAGTCACCAAGTTTGAACTTTTAGGAAACGTTCTGTTAAAGTAATGAAATACCAAAAAAATAAAGTATTTTTGTCAAGTTCCTTAAATGTGCTGAGAATGTTCAAATGACAAGCAACTATCCTGCACCATTCCCAGGAAGTTGTGGGAAGGTTGTATGCAGAATAACCATATGGCGACGCTCTCACCAAGCTGGAAGAAACCCATGGTCCTCAGAACGTTGTGTGGTAGCTGGGTTAGCTTCAACCTCCTGTTGGTCTACACCCTACACAAAAGAGCAGGAGCAGGCATCCTAACTCTAACCCCATCTCACTCATCTGACTGGCTTGTAAAGGCATACGAATGACCACTTCAGCTTATTAAGAGTCTGCAAACATCACCAGAGAGACAATAACTCATGTAAGAGCATACTTAAGTGATACTGATTGTGTGTGGAAAATCTCCTATTTCTCTCTCCATGGGGTGTGTGTGTGTGTGTGTGTGTGTGTGTGTGTGTGTGTGTGTGTGTGTGTGTGTGTGTGTGTGTGTGTGTGTGTGTGTGTGTGTGTGTGTGTGTGTGTGTGTGTGTGTGTGTGTGTGTGTGTGTGTGTGTGTGTGTGTGTGCGAGCGCACATGTGCCTTATCACCATTATCATTATTAATAACTGTCTTGCTCTCACCACGTCGGCAATCCTTTGAACTGGGCCTCTTTTTCCCATGAGAGAGTGAGTGTGTGAGAGGATGTATTCAAAAATGCCAGCGTGCCACCTTGACTTAAGATGAGTCAAGCGTGGAAAGTAAACAGGGTCGGCTCCCAGAGAGGCTTGGATATAAACAGTAGATGTGTTGAGAAGGGTGTTTATTTTTTAATGGACCTCTATGGTGTTTGATGTGCCTTGCGGTCTTTAGCCTTTATATGCACAATACTGGTTGATCTTTGCCAACAGCCCCCAACATCACTGTGTTGGACTTTATTAGACTTCTTACTTTCTTAATTTCACCCTCCTTTCTCTTTAGAATGCATACGTGGACACATATGGAAATAGCATATTTTAGCCTAAACCTGTTAGCATCCATTCAATATTGCCCCTCACCTGCAAGCTACATTTTACTTTTAAACTTGAAATGAAATAGCTCTAGTCTAGAAATGTTAGGATTGCTTTGTAAACCATGACTTGTCACTGTGTTACTCTTTTAATTAACAGGACGAAGTAGGTCTACTTTGCAAAGGGCTGGCCGGCATGATGTGGACTTGTTACGACCTTATGCTCCAACAGGACGCAAAGAGGAGTAAGTGTAACGGTGCTTTCAAGTGGGAAACTCAGAACTCATCTTTCTACAACAAGGTTCCAAGTCTGGAATTTGTAGGTTGGTGGTATTGAAATGCAATTAAGCCCACCTCTGCTGTTCATACTCACCCAGTGATGAGTACCCATCAAAGTGATGGGTAGGAAGAGATATGGGGAGAGGTTTTCCTCATTTCTCCACCCGGGGGTCAAGGATGTGAGGAACGTTAGGGGTTGGGAATTGTCTGTGAGTGGATAAACTCCGGCTCTGGTGATGCTCGGGCACTCTGGGCCAAACAAACATGAGTAACACAATTAAAATGGGATCACTCTCTGGGGCTGGCTCTTCCTGCATACGCCTGATGGATGACATTTATAATGCTGCATAATGATTTCCAGAGGATGGAAACGGCCCCTAGTTCCTTTAGAAATTGATTAGTATCTTAGTCACACAGATTACTCACACTACGTAAATGTTTTAGATGCAGTTTGGCATTTCTCTCTCACCTCCATGTGTAGGCCTAGAGTAAATATATGCTGGTTATAGCCTAGCTATTTGCATGTTGAAATTTAGTAGGGTAAAATTATTTTAATTATGAAGTTTGCTTGTTTTAGTTTAGCAATAGCCTAATATAGACTTGAATAGTAGCCTATTAATATTTTTTTAGATGTACAAGTGACACATGATTATAGAAATGGCATAGGCTAAGGCCTCCTACATTCCCTAACCTTGAAACCTGGGCTGTGTTCAGTACAATTTTTTTGTGAATTAAACTGAAACATTACTGTTCTGAACAACCAGTTGAAAAACGGGGAGGGGTTGGATTGTGGGTTGGGGAATGGTCCTCTGCCCTTTCATTTCTTCAAGCCACAACCCGCTACACCTACCAAACTGAGCAAACGTACCTAAAAGAGTCCATGCTATCCGGAATCCTTGGGACATCCTTACCCCATTGAAGTTGATGGTTAGGGTTACAGTAGGTAAGGGTAAGGGTACAAACCATCATGAAACGTAGCAAACTTTTAGCCAAACTGAACAAACCCACAGTGAAAAGAAACCTCCTTAGGCTGATTGCGCATGGGCGGAATTATTTGGTGAACAAGATTATTTGAAAAGTTTTCTAGGGCCTTGATCAATTAGATTTGCTCACCTCCTGCGTCCTCTCTCCTCAGTCCTCTCTCGCTTACTTTTGAAAAAGGTCAAAGTTAACGTGGATGTAAATGCGCTTGCTTCAAATTAAACGGTTCTTCTCCACTCGTGCGTCTTTAGGCAAAGGACGTTTACAGGGGTGGATCCCAAAATAAATGTGTGCGTTCAGTTTGACTAAAAGTTTGTTAGCCCAGAAAATCTCAAATGTTATTACATACAGCCGGGACGAACATTGGATATAAAAGCGTTATCTTACCAACATTGTGACCAGGAATACAACATTCCTGAAGCGGATCCTTTGTTCGGGAACTCCACCCTGGACATGGAATCTAATCCCAGAGGCCGACCCAAAACAACGCGGTCGCCACAGGAGAGGCAGACGGAGCGGCCTACTGGTCAGAATTAGAAGGCGAGCACACCATCCACCGCTTCCGAGCATATTACTCACCAATGTCCAATCTCTAGACAACAAGGTGGACGAAATTAGGGCACGAGTTGCCTTCCAGATAGACATCAGAGATTGTTTAATTCTCTGTTTCACGGAAACATGGCTCACTAGGGAGTCGGTACAGCCACCTGGTTTCTTCATTCATCGTGCCGACAGAACATCTCTCTGGTAAGAAGAAGGGCTGGGGTGTATGACTTATGATTAACATCTTATGGTGTAAACACAACAACACACAGGATCTCAAATCCTTTTATTCACCTGACAGAGTTCCTTACAATCACATGCTTATCTTTGATTATAGTAACAGATGTGTATATCCCCCCTAAACAGATACCTTGACGGCCCTGAAAGAACTTCACTGGAATCTACGTAAACTGGAAACTATATATCCTGAGGATGCATTTATTGTAGATGGGGATTTTAACAAAGCTAATCTGAGAACAAGGCTTCCTAAATTCTATCAGCATATCGAATGCGTGACACGAGCTGGTAGCATTCTGGACCATTGCTACTCTAACTGTCGCGATGCATACAAAGCCCTCCCCCGCCCTCCCTTTGGAAAATCTGACCATGACCCAATTTTGTTGCTCCCATCCTAAAGTCAGAAATTAAAACAGGAAATGCCCATGCTCAGGTCTATCCAAGGCTGGTCTGACCAATCGGATTCCACACATCAAGATTGCTTCGATCACGTGGACTAAGACATGTTCCGGGTAGCCTCAGACAATAACATTGACGTATACACATCAGAGATGTAGTACCCACTGTGACTAATAAAACCTTCCTTATTAACCAGAAACCGTGGATTGATGGCAGAATATGCGCAAAACTGAAAGCGCGAACCATCGCTTTTAAGACACGTAAAGTCGCAATTCAATGGCTCAAATACGAGATGTATAGGCAGGGTCTACAGTCAATAACAGATTACAAAAAGAAAACCAGCCCCGTCGCGGACATTGACGTCTTGCTCCCAGACAAATTAAACAACTTCTTTGCTCGCTTTGAGGACAATACAGTGCCACTGACATGGCCAGCTACCAAAGACTGCGGGCTCTCGTTCTCCGTGGCCAACGTGAGTAAAACATTTAAACGTGTTAACTAGAGGTTGACCGCTTATGATTATTGGAGGACCAAAAAAAGCTGATACCGATTAATCGGACGATTTTAATTTATGACAATTACAACAATACTGAATGAACACTTATTTTAACTTAATATAATACATCAATAAAAATCAATTTAGCATCAAATAAATAGTGAAACATGTTCAATTTGGTTTAAATAATGCAAAAACAAAGTGTTGGAGAAATAAAAGTGCAATATGTGCCATGTAAAAAAGCTAACGTTTGAGGTCCTTGCTCAGAACATGAGAACATATGAAAGCTGGTGGTTCCTTTTACAATCGAGACTTCAATATTCCCAGGTAAGATGTTTTAGGTTGTAGTTAATATAGTATTTATAGGACTATTTATCTCTATACCATTTGTATTTCATATACCTTTGACTATTGGATGTTCTTATAGGCACTTTAGTATTGCCAGTGTAACAGTATAGCTTCCGTCCCTCTCCTCGCCCCTACCTGGGCTCTAACCAGGAACACATTGACAACAGCCACACTCGAAGTAGCGTTACCCATCGCTCCACAAAAGTCACGGCCCTTGCAGAGCAAGGGGAATAACTACTCCAAGTCTCAGAGCGAGTGACGTTTGAAACGCTATTAGTGCGCACCCCGCTAACTAGCTAGCCATTTCACATCGGTTACACCAGCCATTAGGCTTATAGGCTTGAAGTCATAAACAGTGCTGTGCTTGCGAAGAGCTGCTGGCAAAACGCATGAAAGTGCTCTTTGAATGAATGCTTATGAGCCTGCTGCTGCCTACCATCGCTCAGTCAGACTGCTCTGTCAAATATAAAATCATAGACTTAATTATAACATAATAACACACAGAAATACGAGCCTTTGGTCATTAATATGGTCGAATCCGAAAACTATAATTTCGAAAACAAAAAACGTATTATTTCAGTGAAATGAGGAACCGTTCGGTATTTTATCTAACGGGTGGCATCCCGAAGTCTAAATATTCTTCATACATTGTACAACCTTCAATGTTTAGCTAAATATGCAGGTTTAAAAATATATACTCCTGTGTATTGATTTTAAGAAAGGCATTGGTGTTTATGGTTAGGTACAGTCGTGCAACAATTGTGCTTTTTTTGCAAATGCGCATTTGTTAAATCATCCCCCAGCGTTGCATCGATTATATGCAACGCAGGACACGCTAGATAAACGAGTAATATCATCAATCATGAGTAGTTAACTAGTCATTATGATTGATTGATTGTTTTGTATAAGATAAGTTTAATGCTAACTAGCAACTTACCTTGGCTTCTACGCATAACAGGCAGGCTGTAACGGCCGTTGTTGGTGTTATAAGGAGAGGAGGACCAATGCGCAGCGTGGTAAGTGTCCATATTGATTTAATAGAACAATCGAACACTGAAGCAAAACAATAAAGTGCCAACGAATGAAACAAAACAGTCCTGTACGGTGAATACACAAACCACTGAACAGAAAATAATCACCCACAACTCAAGGATGAAAACAGGCTACCTATGTATGGTTCTCAATCAGGGACAATGATTGACAGCTGCCTCTGATTGAGAACCATACCAGGCCAAACACAGAAATCCCAATCATAGAAAAAAGAACATAGACTGCCCACCCAACTCACGCCCTGACCATACTAAAACAAAGACATCACAAAGGAACTAAGGTCAGAACGTGACAGTACTCCCCCAAGGTGCGGACTCCTGCCGCAAAACCTGAACCTATAGGGGAGGGTCTGGGTGGGCATCTGTCCGCGGTGGCGGCTCTGGCGCGGGACGTGGACCCCACTCCACCATAGTCTTTGTCCGCCTCTTAACCCGCCTCCGTGGCCTCTTTAGAGCGGCGACCCTCGCCGCCGACCTCGGACTGGGCAATTCCGGCAGAACCGGAGCAACGGATGGCTCTGGCAGCTCCTGACTGACGGGCGGCTCTGGCAGCTCCTGACAGACGGGCGACTCTGGCAGCTCAGGACAGACGGGAGACTGGCAGCCCAGGACAGACAGGAGACTCTGACAGCGCTGAGCAGGCGGGAGCACCTGTAGGGAGGAGATAGAGAGACAGGCTGGTGCGGGGGGCTGCCACCAGAGGCCTGGTGCATGGAGGCGGCACCGGATAGACCCGACCGTGGAGGCGCACTGGAGGTCTCGAGCACCGAGCCTGCACAACCCTACCTGGCTGGATACTTCCCATAGCCAGGCCAGTGCGGCAAGGTGGAATAGACCGCACTGGGCTGTGCTGGCGAACCGGGGACACCATGCGTAGGGCTGGTGCCATGTACCCCGGCCCGAGGCGGGGAGACCAGATTCGATGAGCCGGCTTCATGGCACCTGGCTTCATGCCCACTCTAGCCCGGCCGATACAAGGCGCTGCTATGTAACGCACCAGGCTATGCCTGCGCACCGGGGACACCGTGCATCTGCTAGTTAAATAAAGGTGTAAAAAAAGAAAGAAAAAAAAAGAAATCGGCATCCAAAAATACAGATTTCCTATTGTTATGAAAACTTGAAATCGGCCCTAATTAATTGGCCATTTCGATTAATCGGTCGACCTCTAGTGTTAAGCCTTACAAGGCTGTCGGTCCAGACTGCATTCCTCGCCACGTCCTCAGAGAATGCGCAAACAAGCTGGCTGGTGTGTTTACGGACATATTCAATCAATCCCTACCCCGGTCTGCTGTCCCCACAAACTTCAAGATGGCCACCATTGTTCCTGTTCCCAAGAAAGCTAAGGTAACTGAGCTAAGTGACTATCTCCCCGTAGCACTCATTTCTTTCATCATGAAGTGCTTTGAGAGACTAGTCAAGGATCATATCACCTCCACCCTATCTGAAACTCTAGACTCACTCCAATTTGCTTACCGCCCCAATAGGTCCACAGACAAACGCCATCACACTGCACTATCCCATCCTAACAAGAGGAATACCTATGTAAGAATGCTGTTCATTGACTACAGCTCAGCATTTAACACCATAGTACCCTCCAAACTTGTCATTAAGCTCTAATAATTTTGCACGCCCAATTTTTCAGTTTTTGATTTGTTAAAAAAGTTTGAAATATTCAATAAATGTCGTTCCACTTCATGATTGTGTCCCACTTGTTGTTGATTCTTCACAAAAAAATACAGTTTTATATCTTTATGTTTGAAGCCTGAAATGTGGCAAAAGGTCGCAAAGTTCAAGGGGGCCGAATACTTTCGCAAGGCACTGTATATATATACAGTACCAGTCAAAGGTTTGGATAAATCTACTCATTCAAGGGTTTTTCTTTATTTTACTATTTTCTACATTGTAGAATAATAGTGAAGCCATCAAACAAATCAAAATATATTTTATGTTTTGGATTCTTCAAAGTAGCCACCATATGCCTTGAAGACAGCTTTGCACACTCTTGTTTTTCTCTCAACCACTTTAATGAGGTCGTCACCTGGAATGCATTTCAATTAACAGGTGTGCCTTGTTAAATACTAATTTGTGGAATTGATTTCACAAACAGTTTTTTTTGTGACAAGGTATACAGAAGATAGCCAGAAGTCATGTTAAGGCAAGTACAGCTCAAATAAGCAAAGAGAAACAACAGTCCATCATTACTTTAACTTTAAGACATGAAGATCAGTTAATCTGGAAAATATTTCAAAAGTGAGTTTACAAGTTTATCATCTTTCAAAGCAGAATTACATTCCCATTGTTCTTCAGAAATGCAGTGTAGGATATACTATTTGTAGCTCTGAGTCTATTATCCAATATAAAAAAATGACATTTCAAATTTCGCTACACAACACCAAATCCAGGTGATGAGTTACATTTTTTTATTTTTAGCATAAAAATACATAATGTAATTTAAAAGTAGAGGTGTCTGTAATATAATAAATGTGGCAGAAATGAAAGTAGACAATAATACATGCATTTCTATAGCTTCCCAAATCATTTCAACACTTGTGTAGGAGTGTCAATATGGAGGCTCGGTGGCTTCAACAGAGACCCTTATTCAGTCATCTAGTGTATATTCCTCCTGAGACCCGGAAGAATATACACATAACATAAATGTTTGTTACCACAATTTTTTTCAAAGAATATTGTTATTTATCTATTTCTGTAGTGGTCATTAGGACGTAAATATGAAAACATAAATATTACAGCCAATTTGTACAGTAGGTGAAAAACATAGATGCGGCAGAGGACATTTCTTGATAAACTCTTATTTAAAGCTTATTTAATGTGAAACAATTATTACACAGTCCTGCCAATTCACTTAAAGGAGAAGTTGGCCCAAAAACTATATTTTGGTATTTGTTTAATTACTCATGGGTTGATATAGTTCCAAGATGTTTTGCATGTCAGCAATAAAGTTTTCAAGATATGTAACATTAAAAATACAGTAATCTGGCCCGTGTGATGCAAATTTCTGTATTTTGAAAGTTACATCCTTTCTAGGGCAGGCGTTCCGCTAGCGGAACCCCACGACAAACTTCCGCTGGTAAGGCAGCACGCGAAATTCAAAAATATTTTTTTTAAATATGTAACTTTCACACATTAACAAGTCCAATACAGCACATGAAAGATAATCTACCAATGGTGTATGATTTCAAAAATGATTTACAGTGAAAGCACAACATACATAAGGGAACATTTTGACATTTGCTGTATGGTTAGTGAGAAAGTCCATATTGCAAATGTACGGTCCCTTACTAGACATCCGAAAACGTTTCTAAATTTCGCGGTCGGCGTCGGGCCGTGCGGCAGGGCCGGACCTACCGGGAAGTCATCAAACGAACTTTCTCGGACATGCGGTTTCCGTTTAAAAAAATAATCACATTTTGGTCATTTTTCCGCTGTCCCGGAAAATCCCACAAGAGGGCATAAGCAATCATATTGCAATTGTACAAAACATCACGAATCACGACGTGGCCTTATCTCCAAAACTGAAAATATTTTGAAGCCGAAACTTGGTGAGCGTAGGTTTGGAATAATGGGCAGTAGGCCCCGAACAAGATGGCGTCTAGGCCTCAACGGTTTTTGAGTTATGGTCAAACTCAAGGAGCCTCCAGTGTCAATAAAAAAAGAACCAGACATTTATCTATCGTCGTTTAAGAGAAATCGTACAAAGGTGTTTTTTTAAACAGTTACAGATCCAGTTGCAGGATGTTCATACGAATCTTTTTAAAGTGTGCTGCAGAGCTCTTCGAGATTTCTGTGATTTTCTATGATTTTCTGAAATAACACACACTCACTAAACCCTCCGTAAATAACTCAGTTCTTAACGTAAAGACTTAAAACTCAGGAATCTGTAAAGGCATACCCCAATGAGGATATGTTTTTAGCTATAGCTTCCTGTGCCAACCGGAAGTGCCATAATTGGTGTCACAGGGCCTGTTTCAGAGGGTTAAAAAGGTCAGATCTTTGTGATTGGGCAACCCCCATGAACTGTAAGTCAATCATTTCTCCCAACAGATTTCAAAGAAAAGCTCTCACACACACACACAGCAGGATGGAGTGACAAAGTGCTGTGCTTAAAGACCCAGAAAGCAGGCAATGGCATTACCATAATCCCTAGGCCGTGCCGAGTACAACGAGATATCCCGCTTGACCGTAGCTCGCTCGGTCTAAGCGCAGCGACCATTAGAAAAGTAGGCCCAAAATGAAATCTGTCCCACAACGTAATTTGCTTTTGGGTGACAGTGAGAGAACCGTTAGGGTGAGAAGCACAATTCGACCTCAGGTACGTTCCTAAGGTATTTCCGATCCGTGCAAGCCTAACATTGACCGTGTGGCATTAACCCTTAACAGTTAAAAGAAGGAGTTTACATCAAACAGTTTGCATTGACTTCTCTCCCCATAGGAATACATTGCCTGCACCCCTAAATTCAACCTGAAGCCTATATGGTTTATGAATGCCGCATGAACCTGTCTTCGGTAACAGTCCATCGGGCCACTATGAGGTATACCTGTGTTGATTCTAAGCTTCCTGGACCAACCGGAAGTGGTTAAAATCACCCTAAAAGTGTATATCCATACACTGCCTGCAGTTTGATAGAAATAGTGCATTCAACCCTGTGTAAATCAGTCAGTTCTTAACGTAAAGACTTAAAACTAAGGATTCTGTAAAAGCATACCCCAATGAGGATATGTCTTGACTTATAGCTTCCTGTGCTAACCAGAAGTGCCATAATTGGTGTCACAGGGGCTGTTTCGAAGGGTTAAAAAAAGTCAGATCTGTCAAAAACTTCATATGTGTGATTAGGCAACCCCCATGAACTGTAAATCAGTCATTTTTCCCATAAAATTTCAAAGGAAAACTAAATCACACACACACACAGCTTGGAAGGAGGGACACATTGGGGTACGTAGATACATACACTGCCTGCATTAGTTAACATTGTTGGAACGTTTAAAGAACCATCAGACCTAGTTACATTATTAGGGAAGGTTTGTTATTGAATGGTCTACTGTTGCAAGTGCGAAGCTTGGTCAGAAGAGGGCGCACTCTACCCACGTGCATGCAGTTGTGGAACTTCACTCAGAGGAAGGTGCCAAAAATGAAGCGAGGCAAAAGCCGGAGGCTGACATTTTCTTAAAGTTGTCCGCTGTAGGGAACCCAAACGCTGGACAACGAAGCTTTGGAAAAGTCCCTGGAGATTGTTTTTGAGACACATTCAGTAATCCAAGTGCAGCAACACAAAGGACTGCAGAGCGCCCCCCATTTGGATTCCCTTTGACAGCAAGTGAGTGTGTGTTGCCTGTTCTTACTCTTTCTTTCATTCCTCCTTTAATGCAGCCTAATCGGTCCCTACTTGTAATTAGAGTGAAAATCTACCCAGATTAGTGCCTGCCAAGTTTAAGTTACATTGTCCTGGACAAATGAGACAGTTACAGTGGGGTGGAGATGTTTGAGTGGTGCATGTTTCATGCTGTCAGCATGCATAGGTTCATAGGCCTACTTATCTACAGTATTAAATGTTACTGCTTGTTAAATGTTTACTGCATGGAGACCAGGCTAAACTACATCATGGCACACTGTTTAGTAGCCAAATTCCTATTCAGCGTATGACTGCTTGGTTTAAATCATTGGCATGATCACCCATGTAATTAAATTGTTGTTCCATCATAAGGTAATGATTGGGGTGGACAGATTGATGGGTCCGGAGTTTAGTGTTAAGGTGCTTTCAAATGATTACAGACCTATACAGATGTAATTAAATTCATTAACAAACTAAGCAGATTTAAAACTACATTATTTTTTACAATAAAAACCTCAACAAGTTTGTAAATCCTTGTAAGCCATCTATTCCTTCACAAATACACTGCAAGATATCATATTATTGTGTCAGAGATAAGGTCAAATTAGTAAGTGCAAAAAGTAGATGGGCCTTTTTCTTGATCATGGTTTTGTAGATGTGTGTATTTAAAACAAAATATCAATAAAACTTAGAGATTAAGGGCCTATATAGCAAATATACAGCTTTAAATGTATCATTTATCAAGTTTTACATTATGATGAGAGGGAAAGTATTTAGATTAGTTAACTGACAAAAAGGAGAAGAGGGGAGTGATAAAAGAGAGGCAAATGTGAAGGAATTTTAGAGTGAAGCAAAGAAAGCAAAAGCAGAAGGGAGAGGGACAAGAGGAGATGAATAGCAAAGGGCCCTTTATGGAGTGGAAGAGGAATGAGGAGAAATTAAAGGGTGAAAACTTGGAAAGAATGGAACAGATCATCTGAAATAGTGTCACATTATATAGCAATTGTTTATCTTCTTACGGCTGAAATCCCGTTAACGGGATCGATTTGACAACAGCCAGTGAAAGTGCAGGACGCCAAATTCAAACAACAGAAATCTCATAATTAAACTTCCTCAAACATACAAGTATTATACACCATTTAAAAAAAGACTTGTTGTTAATAGCATCACAGTGTCCGATTTTCAAAAAGGCTTTATGATGAAAGCATACCATGCGATTATGTTAGGTTAGCGCCTAGTCACAGAAAAACACAGCCATTTCTCCAGCCAAAGAGAGGAGTCACAAAAAGCAGAAATAGAGATAAAATGAATCACTACCCTTTGATGATCGTCATCAGATGACACTCATAGGACTTCATGTTACACAATACATGTATGTTTTGTTTGATAATGTTCATATTCATATCCAAAACTCTGAGTTTACATTGGCGCGTTACGTTCAGTAGTTCCAAAACATCCGGTGATTTTGCAGAGAGCCACATCAATTTACAGAAATACTCATCATAAATGTTGATGAAATATAAGTGTTATGCATGAAATTAAAGATACACTTCTCCTTAATGCAACTGCTGTGTCAGATTTCAAAAATACTTTACAGCGAAAGCACACCATGGAATAATCTGAGTACAGTGCACAGAGACCAAAACAAGCCATACAGATACCTGACATTATAAATATTAATTTACCTTTGATGATCTTCATCGGAATGCACTCCCAGGAATCGCAGTTCCACAATAAATGTTTTTTTTCTCAATAAAGTCGATAATGTATGTCCAAATACCTCCTTTTTGTTTTCGCGTTTTGTTCACAAATCCAAATTCAGAAGGCGCAGGCACTTACTCCAGACGAAAAGTCAAAACAGTTCCATTACAGTTCGTAGAAACATGTCAAACGATGTAAAGAATCAATCTTTAGGATGTTTTTATCATAAATCTTCAAGAATATTCCAACCGGACAATTCCTTTGTCTTAAGAAATGAAAGGGAACGCAGCTCGCTCTCACGCATGACTTAGCTCATGACATTCTGCCAGACCCCTTAGTCGAACAGCTCTTATTTGCTCCCCCTTCTAGTGGAAGCCTTAGGAAGTGCAATCGGACCAAATGTACACTGTATCTTGGATAGGCAAAGACTTGAAAACCTACAAACCTCTGATTTCCCACTTCCTGGTTGGATTTTTCTCAGGTTTTTGCCTGCCATATGCGTTATGTTATACTCACAGACATAATTCAAACAGTTGTAGAAACTTCAGAGTGTTTTCTATCCAAATCTACTAATAACATGCATATCTTAGCTTCTCGGGCCTTAGTAGCAGGTAGTTTACTCTGGGCACCTTATTCATCCAAGCTACTAAATACTGCCCCTCAGCCATAAGTTATAAAACATTATAAACCGGGTAGTTTGGGTCATAGATAGGGTTGGGTGATATGGCCTAAATATACTGTTTTCATTTTTTCATATTCATGGTCGATTCATGATATATATCTTGATTTTCTATGTTTCTGTAACTAAGCTTTGATGTACAATAAAAGGTCAAATACACTGCATTTCAAACAGTCAGAAATAATCAAGGCTTGTGAAATCATACCAAGGTTAAGTCTAAGCTTTTAATTTTACCCCCTTCTTCTCCCCAATTATGATCTTGTCTCATCGCTGCAACTCCCCAACGGGCTCGGGACAGGTGAAAGTTGAGTCGTGCGTCCTCCGAAACATGACCCGCAAAGCCGCACTTCTTTAACTCCCGCTCGCTTGACCTGGAAGCCAGCTGCACCAATGTGTCCGAGGGAAAAACGTTCAACTGATGACTGAAGCCACAATATGGGTCCCCCAGTCACGTCCGGTTGTGACACAGCCCTGGGATCAAACCCCAGGTTGTAGTGACAATGCAACGTTGCAATGCAGTGCCTTAGACTGCTGCACCATTCGGGAGGCATGGCAAAATTAGCTTAATCTGCCTTTTGTCAATAACCACTGATCTGACTTTCAAGACCATCATTGAAAATACAATTTTTGTTACAAATTTAACCAGAAGCATGCATAATTCACATGGACTAATAATCATTAACATCTTGTTGCAGGCATTGTAGAAAATTAACACAGGTCTCATAAACAATCTCTCAAGCACAAGCCCAGGTGCTACTGAGTAACCAGTTAATCTTTATATTCCAAGTTTAGACAACTTGGATGTATTTGCTAGCTAACAGATTCATTTTTTTGAACACACCCTTCTGTCCATCTCCTACTGATTGAACAGCATGCTAGCCTGTCCACTTTGTTCAGATATAGAAATCAAATGGCCTACGTTATTTCTCAGAATGAGAATGAGTTGCCAATTCCTTTTAGAATTGTGTTTTATGGTTATTGCACATTTATAAAACACAGACTAGATGCCTAGTATAATTCGTCTTTGGTTAAAATGCTGCTAGCGGTATGTGGTACATTGACACGCTCGACAAACTGAGTAGAGCATACATTTCCCAGAATCAATGTTCATTGATAGGACTACACCCTTTTAGTAGTGTCTGCTCTGCACGTAATTTGAGGAGTTGAGACATGAAAAGGGTATCGTCAGAAAAGTTCATTTCTCTTCTATTACAGTAAAATAATTGTGTTTCGGTGTCCATATGACCGATTCTGCTGGACCAAACCTGAAATAGCGAGTTGAAACCACTTGTCAGAAAGGAAGAAGTGATCTCTCATCTTTGTTGTTTTGAGTGGCAGGGGAGGGGCTTGGCCATGTGTAAATTGGGAAAGTGCACACAGCACAGAAGGAGTGAAGGAGACGAGACCAAAAAGACAACATGAGAACAAGCGGATTTACTGTAAACGCTAATAAATAAAAAAAAAGATATATATTATTGCATTTAAGCATTTGGAATATTGCGCTTAAACATACATTTTAATGAATCAAGTCAATTTGATATATCGCCCAACCCTACAATAGTCCTGGATGTTGATTGGCTGAAACAGCATTTCAGCCGTGTGAAAATCAAACAATGCACGACGGGTATGACGTAAATATACTTGTTTCCTGTTCTATTTATGTTGGAAGCCTGTTTATAATAGCAATAAGGCACCCCAGGGGGTTGTGGTTTATGGCCAATATTGCTTAAATAGAATGGAGGTTATTCATGCATTCACCTATAGTTGTTAACTTTGAGCCTCTCACCCTGCGAAGAAAATATAGGGGAAGGGAGGGAGATGAGACTAGTTTAAACGTCTCTGTGGGACAAGGAAAATAGGAAAGAAGATACACTTTTTCTGCCCTCTGTATTTATTTATTTACTTCTCCTCCACCCCTCTAAACCTGTCCACTGTACTCTATTCCACTGTTTTATGTACTTCTCCTCCACCCCTCTAAACCTGCCCACTGTACTCTATTCCACTGTTTTATGTACTTCTCCTCCACCCCTCTAAACCTGCCCACTGTACTCTATTCCACTGTTTTATGTACTTCTCCTCCACCCCTCTAAACCTGTCCACTGTACTCTATTCCACTGTTTTATGTACTTCTCCTCCACCCCTCTAAACCTGCCCACTGTACTCTATTCCACTGTTTTATGTACTTCTCCTCCACCCCTCTAAACCTGCCCACTGTACTCTATTCCACTGTTTTATGTACTTCTCCTCCACCCCTCTAAACCTGTCCACTGTACTCTATTCCACTGTTTTATGTACTTCTCCTCCACCCCTCTAAACCTGTCCACTGTACTCTATTCCACTGTTTTATGTACTTCTCCTCCACCCCTCTAAACCTGCCCACTGTACTCTATTCCACTGTTTTATGTACTTCTCCTCCACCCCTCTAAACCTGTCCACTGTACTCTATTCCACTGTTTTATGTTTTATGTACTTCTCCTCCACCCCTCTAAACCTGCCCACTGTACTCTATTCCACTGTTTTATGTACTTCTCCTCCACCCTATTCCACTCTAAACCTGCCCTGTACTGCACTCTATTCCACTGTTTTATGTACTTCTCCTCCACCCCTCTAAACCTGCCCACTGTACTCTATTCCACTGTTTTATGTACTTCTCCTCCACCCCTCTAAACCTGCCCACTGTACTCTATTCCACTGTTTTATGTACTTCTCCTCCACCCCTCTAAACCTGCCCACTGTACTCTATTCCACTGTTTTATGTACTTCTCCTCCACCCCTCTAAACCTGCCCACTGTACTCTATTCCACTGTTTTATGTACTTCTCCTCCACCCCTCTAAACCTGCCCACCCCTGTACTCTATTCCACTGTTTTATGTTTTACTTCTCCTCCACCCCTCTAAACCTGCCCACTGTACTCTATTCCACTGTTTTGTACTTCTCCTCCACCCCTCTAAACCTGTCCACTGTACTCTATTCCACTGTTTTATGTACTTCTCCTCCACCCCTCTAAACCTGCCCACTGTACTCTATTCCACTGTTTTATGTACTTCTCCTCCACCCCTCTAAACCTGCCCACTGTACTCTATTCCACTGTTTTATGTACTTCTCCTCCACCCCTCTAAACCTGTCCACTGTACTCTATTCCACTGTTTTTGTGTCATTCACGACCAAAGTGTGAACATAATTATCTCTCTGTGTTCTTTACTATCAAGGTGAATATTTTCTGTTGCCCATTGAGCTTCTCCTCTCTGTGTGAGAAACTGTCTAGAGGTAGACCCCAGGCTCATACATCAGAAGTGGGTGGCAGGTGTATCATGGATCAAGGATTCATGGATTCCACTCTGATTTAACCCTTTAGACCAGCACTGTTTGATCCTTCCTAAGACAGACAGACAGACTGATGGATACACACCACACACAGATACACAGAGCTATCTCTTTAACTCATTTTCAAACGTTTATAATGTACGATTTTTTTCAGGGTTAAGAATATTAAAAGATTTTTCAGTTCTATTAGTTAAAAGGGAACAAATGGATCAGTGGTATACCTAATACTGTTACACCCAGTGGATGGTACATTAAATACAGTAGGAATGTTGATCCTTTTACAATGGAGTTAGGACACGCTAAGGATTCGAACCAACCACACGGGGTGCAGGCCCACAAAATAACGGTGTGTGTAATTATTCATTGCTACAGTACACCTGCAATAAGACACCTGGCGGAATATTATGTGTGCGGTGAAAATGAACGGTTTAGAATCAAATCAAATCAAATTTATTTATATAGCCCTTCGTACATCAGCTGATATCTCAAAGTGCTGTACAGAATGAAACCAAACACGCAATTGTGCGCTGATAAAACCAATCCGGTTTTTAATGAAATAATGAGCGTACTCTCGCTGACAAAGTATTTGCCACATAATATATGGCCTATTAACAAATTAACCACGAGGAATAATGGATGAGCTAGAGGGGAGGGGGTCCGTATTGATGGATTGCAGTTATTCTTACCCCTAGCCATAGTGAGACATTGTGGGCCTGAAGGTACCGATCTGGAATAGGCCTATAGAAAATGCCTCTAATATCTGAAAATGTTCACAATAGGTCTGTTCTTGGATCATCAACCAAAGACCGTCGCAGAAAACAATATATAATACCCGTTTATTTAATAAGGTTCCCTGTTCCCTTGAATGTCATAATACTCATGTCTTATTGTGTGGCTGTGCTGGCGTTGCTTTTAGCATCCTCACAGTATCACAACTAGTAAAGCATCTGAGGTAGACCTGCAGTATTTGCTGGTTGTAAAACTATACACGTTGTTTCGTTTAGATATAGCTCTTCGTTGTGTTATTTCGCCTACTATACGTTATGTTGAGGCAAAGAAAATGTTGCCTTATTATTTCAAAATGATTTACTCTCTCTCTCGCTCTTTGTGGTCGCCAGACGCTCTTGCGCGCAAGGGTGAGAAAATCTGCAATTGATTTTAATGGGGAGTAGCCTACTTTTCAACACTATGGGTGCATTGGTCTCTCTTCACTTTGTCTGAACGGCGCGGGCGAGTGCCGTGTCGCACCCCTGTACTGTGTAACTTGCTCATTATATCTGTCGCCATTTGGACAGCACAGAAGAGCCTCTGTTTCTTAACGACTTTCTATAATGTAGCCTACCTCCGCAGAACGCTCGAGACTGGGCAGACGGGACTCGTCAGTTGTGTTTGGGAAGTTTATATTTTCTTCCAACAGATGTGCATTTTTTTGTATTGTTTTGGACCTCAATCATTGCACCGTGTTGTCGTTTTAAGATTCGCCAATACACCCGTCTTCGGTAAGTTTGATAGTGTCAATTTTACGCATTTAACAGGTGAGTTTATGAAGTCAATTTCAGTCATTTCCAGTAACCTTAATGTTTGTCTGTCTTCACATGCTCTATTATTTAGCTCGCTTTGGGATTTTTTCTTTCTTCTGATATATTATAAGGCTGAGTCACTATGCGTAAAGCACTGTTAATTACGCAGTTGGCGACTTAATATTTATAAGAACTCAAGTATTGAGTGAATTCAAGTAACATTATTTCATTCTTGCAGCACGATTTCTAGTTGTTATTAAGATATCGTTATTAGCTTGAAATGATGGCGCAACAGCCAGCCTATAATTTGTTCAGATAAAAACGGATTACTGTTATTATTATTGTTGTTTATAGTCATAATAGTATAGTGTAGTAATATTACATTCTCTGAGAGAACCTCTGGACGCACTGAAATGGAAAGGCACGGAGGACAGGTGGGCGAGGATAGAACGTGGGGCGGGAGATCTAGCGCGCCGTGTGAACTCTCCTCGGTTTACAGCTGCCGGGTGGGTCCGAGGAAAGAGCAAGAAAAGCAGCCTAAGCAATATAGGTTACAATAAGTAGGCTATGGAGTCCATGTGTTTTAATAGCTCTCCGATGTAGGCCAAGTAGCGATGCCAAACCAAGCAGCACTTCTCGGATCCCACATTCGACTGTACACCATATGCCATGTCTCCCAATGCGTTTGTCAATTCTGATGTTTTCCCTTTACACCACTGCATACGTATAGACAAACGTATTTAGGCATATGAAAGATTGGGAAGTTATATTTTCAAGTCTAAATGCTGATACCAACAAGTGTAAACCCGATCAGAATGCTAGTGAAAGGAATTTAAGGATAATATTGATTTGTTCCCGCTTCTGGTTGAGATCAAGTCAGAATTGAAGATTGCTTATGAGATTATTTTATATATATATATGAATCCAAGTATCTTAGAAAATAGTAATGCACATTAAAAAAGACTCAGGAAATTACTTGGCAAGTTATCTTGTCTTGACAAGCTTTATTTGGCTGATATGGCACTGAGCATGAGTCCTATGAAACAAAATCACCTTGAAATTATAATTCGGAGGCCTAACTATTTATCAATGCACAAATCATATAGCCTGCATATGACGGATTAGTAGTAAAACGCAGACAAGCTGCTGGGAGATAGGCACACCACAACTGCAATAGATTCCTTATATTAAATGCTTGAATTGAGCTCAAGTGTGCCTCTATTAGAGATTAGTATCAACCACTTCACCCACGTATCCTCATTCTCCTGGAATGTTGCTGGAAGCTGTCCTGGAAGATGATGTTGTTGATGCAACCTTTATTTGTTCACTCAGATCAAGAAAACATTGATATGGTTTTAAATGTGATACAATTATTACCTAGATTTTCTTTGTCGAATGCAACAACAGCACTTATTCACAGAGAATATCCGTAATTTCATTGGTTTATAAATTAACCATGGTCTTTTAATTGCATCATGTTATCCATCAATAACACACAGCCAAAGACTGCGCCAGGAGCCACCAGGGCTCAGGCACACGGTTGTGTAAACTAATCCACAGGAACTTACTCCAGCAGGTTTATAAACTCCTTCTGGTGGTGTGTGTGTGTGTGGCCGTATCTTCTGGGAGTGTGTGTGTGTTGCCGTAACGTAAGCAGATCATTTTCTCTTTGCTTTGAAAGGCAGGATTCCTCGGGACTCTTGGCTCCGTCCACCTGAACGAGTAAAATCAACACGTCCAATATATTTTTCTTCTCTGGTTTGAACAGCTTGATGGGGGAAAGGAATGCTGCTGGTTCTTTTTCCCCCTCTTGTTTTTCTCTTATTTCGGTGGGCCTGAGACAGCTGTTGGTTTGCAGAAATACATATTTGTAATCCTTAACAAATTAAACAAGCTGATTGGAGTGTTAAACTAAGTCCCACACACTGGAGTGAACTTTGACCTTTTATGGAAGAACAGTATGGCAGATTCATTTGATTCATGTTTGAACATTTTCATTCATGAATCAATTATGGCCTTACCAATATAAACAGCTTCTATGTTAATTAAGGCTATTAAGGCTATCACACTGTTAAATAGCCAACACTAGCCGGCTTCCACCCGGGTACGCAACACTGTATCTATATACATATAGACTTGGAATCACTTGCCGCTTTAATAATGGAACATGAGTCACTTTAATAACGTTTAAATAATGTTTACATACTGTTTTACAAATTCATATGAATATACTGTATTCTATTCCACTGTGTTTAAGTCAATGCCACTCCGACATTGCTCGATCTAATATTTATATATTTCTTAATTACATTATTTTACTTTTAGATGTCTGTGTATTGTTGCGAATCATTGTTAGATATTACTGCATTGTTAGATACTACTGCACTGATGGAGCTAGAAACACAAGCATTTCGCTGCCCCTGCAATAACATTCTGCTAAATATGTGTATGTGACCAAACATATTTGATTTGATTTGAATGCCAATGTCGTTCTCAAATCTACTGCAGTGTTTTTATGCTATGTCTACCTAATGGTTTGACATAGGCCTTCAAAAAGTAGCGTTTCACTAGGCCTCAGAAGGAGGCGGGAGGGGGGTCAAAAATGGGCGGTCCCAATTCTATTTGTACTTAAATGGATATGCTTCTTAATCCGAAATTCCGAGCACCCTCGGAAATCGAATTAGCATAATCAAAAAATCCCCATAAAAATCTGTCAGTTTAAGCTAGAGGTATGATTTTTTTATTTATTGGATGAGTCTCATCTGCAGCATCCGCCTATGTTGAACTTCTGCATCTGCGGTGATAAGTGACAGAGTGGTGTTTGTCAGACCATGAGATATCCCAAAAATGGGGTTTCTCTCAAAATCATCTGTAGCGTGCGAACGGTTTGGCCTATAAACCATTATGACCCATCTATGGAAAGATGAGGCTCCATGAGTCGTCTGAAGGTCCCATGGTAACAGTTGAAAAATGAATGGAAATATACAGTATCCAGTCAAAAGTTTGGACACACCTACTCATTCAAGGGTTTCTTTATTTTTACTATTTTCTACATTGTAGAATAACTGCGAAGACATCAAACTATGAAATAACACATATGGAATCATATAGCAACCAAAAAAGTAACAAATCAAAATATATTTTATATTTGAGATTCTTCAAAGTAGCCATTCTTTACCTTGATGACAGCTTTGCACACACTTGGCATTCTCTCAACCAGCTTCATGAGGTAGTCAACTGGAATGCATTTCAATTAATAACAGGTGTGCCTTGTTAAAAGTTCATTTGTGGAATTTCTTTCCTTCTTAATGCGTTTAAAGCAATCAGTTGTGTTGTGACAAGGTAGAGGGGGTATACAGAAGATAGGTAAAAGACCAAGTCCATATTATGGCAAGAAGAGCTCCAATAAGCAAAGAGAAATCACAGGCCATCATTACTTTAAGACATGAAAGTCAGTCAATGAAAAACTTTTCAAGAACTTTGAAAGATTCTTAAAGTGCAGTTGCGAAAACCATCAAGCACTATGATGAAACTGGCTCTCATGAGGCCCACCACAGGAAAGAAAGACCCAGAGTTACCTCTGCTGCAGAGGAGAAGTTCAATAAAGTTACCAGCCTCAGAAATTGAAGCCCAAATAAATGCTTCAAAGAGGTCAAGTAACAGACACATGTCAACATCAACTGTTCAGAGGAGACTGCATGAATCAGGTATTCATGGTTGAATTGATGCAAAGAACCCACTACTAAAGGACACCAATATGAAGAAGAGGCTTGCCTGTGCCAAGAAACATGGCTGTGTGTTTAGGGTAGTTGTCCTGTTGGATGGTGAACTTTCTCCCCAGTCTGAGGTCCTGAGCGCTTTGGAGCAGGCTTTCATCAAGGATCTCTCTATACTTTGCTCTGTTCATCTTTCCATCGATTCTGACTCGTCTCCCAGTCCCTGCCACTGAAAAACACACCCACAGCATGATGCAGCCACCAACCTGCTTCACCATATGGATGGTGCCAGGTTTCCTCCCGACGTGATGCCTGGCATTCAGGCCAGAGTTAAATCTCAGTTTCATCACACCAGAGAATCTTGTTTCTCATGGTCTGAGAGTCTTTAGGTGCCTTTTGGCAAACTCCAAGTGGGCTGTCATGTGCCTTTTACTGAGGTCTGGCTTCTGTCTGGCCACTGAAACATAAAGGCTTGATTGGTGGAGTGCTGCAGAGACGGTTGTCCTTCTGTAAGGTTCTCCCATCTCCACAGACAAACTCTGGACATCTGTCAAAGTGACCATTGGGTTCTTGGTCACCTCCCTGACCCTTCTCCCCTGATTGCTCAGTTTGGCTGATGGGCCAGCTGTAGGTGGAGTCTTGATGGTTCCAAACTTCTTCCATTTAAGAATGATGGAGGCCACCGTGTTCTTGGAGACCTTCAATGTTGCAGACATGTTTTTGTACCTTTTCCCAGATCTGTGTCTCGACACAATTCTGTATCGGAGCTCTACGGACAATTCTTTCGACCTCATGGCTTTCTTTTTTTGCTCTGACATGCACTGTCAACTATGGGACCTTATATAGACAGGTGTGTGCCATGTCCAATCAATTGAACCACAGGTGGACTCCAATCAAGTTGAAGAACAATCTCAAGCATGATCAATGGAAACAGGACGCACGTGAGCTACATTTAGAGTCTCATAGCAAAGGGTCGGAATACTTATGGAAATAAGATATTTCTGTTTTTCATTTGTAATACATTTTCAAAAAAAAAAAAAAAAAAAAAAACTGTTTTCGCTTTGTCATTGTGGGGTATTGTGTGTAGATTGATGAAGAAGAAAAAAAGATTGAATCCATCTTAGAATAAGGCTGTAACAGAACAAAATGTGGGAAAAGTCAAGGGGTCTGAGAACTTTCCCGAATGCAGCGTATTTATATCCTAAAGAAAAATTACGGTCTTCATCCATAACCGTCCGTTACACGTCCCATTACGTCACAGCCCTGCTTGTCAGTCTGGAGGGGTGTGTGTCAGTGCCAGCCGGATATCCCTGTTTTAAGTTCTGCTCGTCAGTGTGAAGCCTCGCTCTCAATCCCATAGGATGATCCCGGGCCAAGATTCCAAAGCTCAATTATTCGTCAGTGTGACAACTCGCGCGCCCTTTCCCTTGGGATGATGCCGAGATTGCAAAGCGCCATCCCATCACTCCCCATGCCCTCCCAAGTCTGCATTTGTCAACCGCACACATTTCCTCCAGATGCAGCAGGATGTGTGTGTGTGTGAGGTCTGTGCATGTATGTGTTTGTTCTCAGGGTGCTATCTAAACCATTTTACGGTTTAACAGTTGTTTTTTCTCAACTATCGATAAAGGAAATGCCACTAGTGTACACATGCAGGTGTTTTAGTTCTATCCGAATGAATCCAATACTTCCCTCATATCTTCTCTTCTCCTCTGGCCCTCGGGGCTGCCATGGCAACATGAAGCAGACCAGCTTGATGGACTGGGAGGGCCACTCTCTCGCCTCCCGGCCATGCTCTGCAGTGTACCATTACCCTGCTCCAGCCTGAAAAATTGACTTCACCATCGAGCCTTGTGAGGAAAGGGAGGGAGAAATTGGGACGAGGAGGAGGAGGTGGAGAGGGAGGAGAAGAGACAAGGGGAAGGCTGGGTTGTCCGATGATTCAGCCCCCGCCTTCAAAAGCCCTGGTACCCCTGATAATGTATGGGTCTCCATGTGTGTGAGTGAGAGCGCATGTGTTTGTGTGATTGGATGTGGTGAGCCTATGTGTTTGTGCGTGTACATGTGTGCGAACGCTAATAGTATTTTGAACTCTTAATAAAAAATTATTTGTGGTTTCCCCCGACAGTTCAAAGTGGCCCAGCTAGCTTCTGGCTGTGAGAAGTCTCTTGTGCAATGGAAAAGCAGTTTTCCTGTCGGAGGGCTCGGGGAGAAACCGCAAGCCTGCCTACCACAGAGCCAGGCATCAAAGGGCTTTGAAGCACACAACTCGACACCCCTCTCTGGAATAGGCCTATATGCCTTACATGAAGTCGTCACTGATGTCTCGAGATTGTGAGATCTTCATTTAGAAGATCCCGAAGGGAAGTATTCCTCTCCTCTCTGAAGTCTCACACAGCAGTGGGTGTCATCAGTCTCATTTGAGTACACATATAGGGGTAAATACACAGTAATGAAAAAAGTACCCAATTGTCATAAAGTTATGATACCTTAATAGAAAACGTCTGAAGTCAAAGTGTCACCGAGTAAAATACTACTTGAGTAAAAGTAAAGATACCTTAGTAGAAAATGTCTCGAGTTAAAGTGAGTCACCCAGTAAAATACTACTTAAGTGAAGTCTAAAAGTATTTGATTTTATACTTAAGTATCAAAAGTAAATGTAATTGTTCAAATATACTTAAGTATCAAAAGGAAAAGGAAAAAGTACAAATCATTTCAAATTCCTTATATTAAGGAAACCAGATGGCGCCATTTTCTTTTTTTTAAATGAAAAGCCAGGGGCACACTCCAACGCTCAGACATCATTTACAAATTAAGCATGTGTGTTTAGTGAGTCTGCCAGATCAGAGGCAGTAAGGATAACCAGGGATGTTCTCTTGATAAGTGCTTGAATTGGAACATTTTCTAGTCTTGCTAAGAATTCAAAATGTAATGAGTACTTTTGGGTGTCAGGGAAAATGTATGGAGTAAAAAGTACATTATTTTATTTCGGAATGTAGTGAAGTAAAAGTAGCACAAAATAGATATAGTAAAGTAAAGTACAGATACCCCAAAAAACGACTTAAGTAGTACTTTAAAGTATTTTTTACTTAAGTACTTGACATCACTGGAAATACAGTATGTTAACTTTATATATATAAAAGTGGATCACACTTTGACACTGGCTATAATTTATTTTGGCAAAGTCTAAACCGCCACTACGTTATGAAATGAACAAGCCTCTAACTCCTCATTAACGAAGGAACATTTCTCCAGGATTCCCGTATAAAGCATAAAAGTATGTGTTCTATGAAACTCAGGGATGAGCTTAAGCCCTTGTTCTTGCCCAGACTCCATGTTGAAATCTGCATGTCCTCAAACCCAGATGGGGGGGGGATTTGTAGGCCTATAGGCAACATTTTAAAGTTTGGACTGGCAATATTCAATTGTCTCTCTCTCTCTCTCTCTCTCTCTCTCTCTCTCTCTCTCTCTCTCTCTCTCTCTCTCTCTCTCTCTCTCTCTCTCTCTCTCTCTCTCTCTCTCTCTCTCTCTCTCTCTCTCTCTCTCTCTCTCTCTCTCTCTCTCTCTCTCTCTCTCTCTCATCCAGTCTCAATAAGCTCCAAGGAGGAAACCACTTTAGACTAGTGAGTGTTGGTGGGAGTCTGTTGAGAGTAGGATGACATTTCCCTGACACTGATCTAAGGTCAGTTGTGTTGTCTAACCCAACCTCCCCCTCTTTGCCCCCTAATGTTTGACACGTGAGTTGACATTGTGCCACGCTCGCGGTCTCATATCCTTCCCCTTCCCCTTCAAACCCTCCTCCTCCACTCCACAGACTGTTACTCACAGACCAAAAACACTGAATTTACAGAAATATCTAATGAACAGAAAATACCCCAAACGTGTGATATCAGCAGTTTTGCCTCCCTTTGTAGTGGCCTGTAACACAGAGAACCCTAAGTTTAGTACAGCTTCCTGTCTGGATCTATGAGAAGTGGCCTGACCTGAGGTTCTGCCTCCTCTCCTTTCCTCTCCTCTTAGTAGTTCTGGATCAGGTTCTGTTGTTTTACAACTGCTGGCCAGGAGAGCAGGCTGGGCCGCAGTGGCTGCATTCCTCTCCTGGGCGTTCTTGCTCTCTCAGAATGATGAGAAGGAGGGCGAGAAAGAAAGAAATGGATCGCTGCCCCTGAAACCCACCTTCAGTGGCACACTGTGTGTCTGAGCTATAGTCCAGGGCTGGGGGACAGTGGGACAGTTCCCTCAGATTCAGAGCAGACTCAAGGCTTTTCTGAATTTGTCAGTGATGCCCCTGCTAATGACACACTCGCTGTGAGAGTTGACCCCCTTTTGCCTCCCCCTCTCGCTCTCATTCACTGCTAATGAATACCAGAGAGCCACACTGAGACCCCCTCATTTTCTTTCTTTATTTAACCTTTATTTAACTAGGCAAGTCGGTTCAGAACAAATTCTTATTTACAATGAAGGCCTGCCGGGGAACAGTGAGTTAACTGCCTTGTTCAGGGGCAGAACGACAGATTTCACCTTGTCAGCTCAGGGATTCGATCCAGCAACTTTCGGTTACCGGCCCAACGCTCTAACCACTAGGTTACACCCCCCTCCATTATTGGATTTGGTTTCTGCCACTAGTACCCTTTTACTTGTGGACTGTCAGTCACGTTTTTTTTACCCAGTGTGTGTTTGTGTGTGTGTGTGTTCGTGTGTGTGTGTGTGTGTGTGTGTGTGTGTGTGTGTGTGTGTGTGTGTGTGTGTGTGTGTGTGTGTGTGTTTGTGTGTGTGTGTGATGACTCTGAACCATGATAGACGGTGCACAGTGCCCTCTTGTTCACCAATTTAAAAGTCCTCCACAGTTGCCACAACTTCTAGCAGACCAATCAGGGATTACTGTACATTGGGCACTGTGACAGACAGCCAGTGGGGCACAGGGCCTCCTCCCAGGGTCATCTGAGTGGAGGATCCCCAAGGAGCTCCATTCAGCCTCATGGTGAGGGAGCCACCTCCCCAGCACACTGCCCCAGCATGGGAGCCTCTGACTGACTACGAGCTGGCTCAGCTGTCCCTCTAGTTCTCCTTCCCCGGTCCATCACGACCAAGCCAAATGAAGCCTCTCAGCACCTCTCATTTTCCTAATCCGTGTAGTCTGCCAGAATAGCCACACGCTTGAAAGAGATACAACTCAACATGGGATGATCTCATGGTAAAATGGCAGAGCTGAAAAAAACTTCCCCCGTAATCGCTCATCCGGGACCACCATATTCCTCGCACACTTAAACCAAATAAAATGTTATTAGTCACATGCTTCGTAAACAAGTGTAGACTAACAGTGAAATGCTTACTTACGGGTCCTTCTCAACAATGCACAGAGAAAGAATTTTGAAATAACAGAAAAATAAAACATGTAATGATAAATACACGGTAATGAAAATGTGTCTATATACAGGGGTACCAATGCCGAGTCGATGTGCACGGGTACAAGGTAAATGAGCCAGATACAGTGCTGTGAAAAGGGTTTTCCCCCTTTCTGATTTTCTCAATTTTTGCATATTTTTTCAACTGAATGTTATCATATCTTCAACCAAAACCTAATATTAGATAAAGGGAACCTGAGTTTAAAATATATATATTATATATAATATATATAATATATATATATAAAATATATTTACAGTACAGTGCATTCTGAAAGTATTCAGACACCTTGACTTTTTCCACATTTTGTCACATTACAGCCTTATTCTAAAATGGATTAAATCATTTTTTTTCTCATCAATCTACACACAATACCCCATAATGAGGTATACCACAAACATTTTTGCTTATGTATCAATAATAAAAAACCTAAATATACATTTGCATAAGTATTCAGACCCTTACCTCAGTACTTTGTTGAAGCACCTTTGGCAGCGATAACGGCATTGAGTCATCTTGGGTATGACGCTACATGCTTGGCACACCTGTATTTGGGGAGTTTCTCCCATTTTACTCTACAGATGATCTCAAGCTCTATAAAGTTGGATGGGGAGCATTGCTGCACAGCTATTTTCAGGTCTCTCCAGCGATGTTTGATCAGGTTCATGTCTGGGCTCTGGCTGGGCCACTCAAGGACATCAAACCAAACTTGGTTAGCAGATGTTAATGCGAGTGAAGTGAAATGCTTGTGCTTCTAGTTCCGACCGTGCAGTAATATCTAACAAGTAATCTAACAATTTCACAACAACTACATTATACACACAAGTTTAAAGGAATAAATAAGAATATATACATATAAATATATGGATGAGCGATGGCCGAACGTCATAGGCAAGATGCAGTAGATGGTATAGAGTACAGTATGTACATATGAGATGAGTAATGTAGGGTATGTAAACATTATATAAAGTGGATTTGTTTAAAGTGACTAGTGATACATTTATTACATCCAATTTTTAATTATTAAAGAGGCTAGAGATTTGAGGCAGTTTGTTGGCAGCAGCCACTCAATGTTAGTGATGGCTGTCTGATGGCCTGGTACAGGAGAGGGCTGAGAACGCACCCTTGTGGGGCCCAAGTGTTGAGGATCAGCGGGGTGGGGATGTTGTTTCCTACCCTCACCACCTGGGGGCGGTCCCTCAAAGTCCAGGACCCAGTTGCACAGGGCGGGGTCGAGACCCAGGGTATCGAGCTTAATGACGAGTGTGGAGGGTACTATGGTGCTAAATGCTGAGCTGTAATCGATGAACAGCATTCTTACATAGGTATTCCTCTTGTCCAGATGGGTTAGGCCAGTGTGCAGTGTGATTGTGTCGTCTGTTGGCCTATTGGGGCGGTAAGCAAATATGATCCTTGACTAGTCTCTCAAAAGCACTTCATGTTGATGGAAGTGAGTGCTACGGGGCGATAGTCGTTTAGCTCAGTTACCTTAGCTTTCTTCGGAACAAGAACAATGGTTGCCTTCTTGAAGCATGTGGGAACAGCAGACTGGGATAGGGATTGATTGAATATGTCCGTAAACACACCAGCCAGCTGGTCTGTGCATGCTCTGAGGTTGCGGCTAGGGATGCCATTTGGGCTGGCAGCCCTGCGAGGGTTAACACCGTGTCAGAGGCACTGTATTATCCTCAAAGCGAGCAAAGAAGTTGTTTATTTTGTCTGGGAGCAAGACATCGGTGTCCGCTATGGGGCTGGTTTTCCTTTTGTAATCTGTGATTGACTGTAGACCCTGCCACATACGCCTCGTGTCTGAGCCGTTGAATTGTGACTCTACTTTGTCTCTATATTGATGCTTAGCTTGTTTGATTGCCTTGCGGAGGGAATAGCTACACTGTTTGTATTCAATCATGTTTCTGGTCGCCTTGCCATGATTAAAAGCAGTGGTTCGCACTTTTTTTGTGCGAATGCTGCCATCAATCCACGGTTTCTGGTTTGGGAAGGTTTTAATAGTCACCGTGGGTACAACATCACCGATGCACTTGCTAGTAAACTAGCTCACAGAATCAGCGTATACATCAATGTTGTTATCTGAGGCTATCCAGAACATATCCCAGTCCACGTGATCAAAGCAATCTTGAAGCGTGGAATCAGATTGGTCGGACCACCATTGAACAGATCTGAGCACGGGGGTTTCCTGTTTTAGTTTCTGTCTATAGGCTGGGAGCAACAAAATGGATTCAGAGACTTCAGAGACTTGTCCCGAAGCCAATCCTGCTTTGACTTGTGCTTAGGGTCGTTGTCCTGTTTGAGGGTGAACCTTCGTCCCAGTCTGAGGTCTTGAGCGCTCTGGAGCAGGTTTTCATCAATGATCTCTCTGTACTTTGCTCTGTTCATCTTTCCCTCATCTTTCCCTAGTCTCCCTGTCCCTGCCGCCGAAAAACAACCCCACAGCATGATGCTGCCACCACAAAGCTTCACCGTAGGGATGGTGCTAGGTTTCCTCCCAACGTGATGCTTCGCATTCAGGGCAAAATCTGGGTTTCATTAGACCAGAGAATCTTGTTTCTCATGGTCTGTCTTTAGGTGCCTTTTGGCAACTCCAAGCAGGCTGTCATGTGTCTTTTACTGAGGAGTGTCTTCTGTCTGGCCACTCTACCATAAAGGCCTGATTGGTGGTGCTGCAGAGATAGTTGTCCTTCTTTAACTTCTTGCGTGGAGCCATGCCGGATCCGGTAGCTTAATCATAGCCTCAAGCTTAATACCATAACGCAACGTTAACTATTCATGAAAATCGCAAATGAAATTAAATTAATATGCTAGCTCTCAAGCTTAGTCTTTTGTTAACAACACTGTCATCTCAGATTTTCAAAAATATGCTTCTCAAGCATAGCACTCTAGCATTTGTGTAACAGTACTGATAGCTAGCGTAGCATTTAGCGTTAGCATCAGCAGGAAACATTTTCACATTTTTACCTTTGAAGAACTTCGGATGTTTTCAATGAGGAGACTCTCAGTTAGATAGCAATGTTTTTCCTGAAAGATTTTTTGTGCAGGAGAAATCGATCCGTTTGGTGCGTCACGTTTGGCTACCAAAAAAAAACGAAAATTCAGTTATCCAAACGCCAAACTTTTTTCCAAATTAACTCCATAATATCGACTGAAACATGGCAAACGTTGTTTAGAACCAATCCTCAAGGTGTTTTTCACATATCTCTTCAATGATGCACACTTCCAGGAACGATACTTCTCTGTCTGTGTCGCATGGTAAAATTATTGCCACTGAGAGTTACGCACCAACGTAGACAAAGGACACCGGACGGGACCCTGGCAAATGTAGTCTCTTATGGCCAATCTTCCAATGATATGCCTACAAATACGTCTCAATGCTGCAGACATCTTGGAGGAACGGCAGAGCGCATAAGCTCGTTCACAGCATATTCACAGCCATATAAGGAGACAATGGAAAACAGAGCCTCAAAAATCCTGCTCATTTCCGGTTTGAAGTTGCATCTTGGTTTCGCCTGTAAGATCAGTTCTGGGGCATGCACAGATAATATCTTTGCAGCTTTGAAAACGTCAGAGTGTTTTCTTTCCAAAGCTGGCAATTATATGCATAGTCGAGCATCTTTTTGTGAGAATATATTGCGCTTAAAACGGGCACGTTTTTTTTATCCAATAATGAAATAGCGCCCCCCTAGCTTCAACTGGTTAAGGTTATTCCATCTCCACAGTTGAATTCTGGAGCTCAGTCAGAGTGACCATCGGGTTCTTGATCACCTCCCTGACCAAGACCCTTCTCCCCAGATTGCTCAGTTTGGCCTGGCGGCCAGCTCTAGGAAGAATCTTGGTGGTTCCAAACTTCTTCCATTTAAGGATGATGGAGGCCACTGTGTTCATTTGGACCTTCAATGCAGCAGACATTTTTTGGTACCCTTCGCCAGATCTGTGACTCGACACAATCCTATCTCAGAGCTTTACGAACTTTATGGAAATTCGTTCGACCTCATGGCTTTTGTTTTTGCTCTGACATGCACCGTCAACTTTAAGACCTTACATACACAGGTGTGTGCCTTTCCAAGCCATGTCCAAATAATTGAATTTATCACAGGTGTACTCCAATCAAGTTGTAGAAACATCTCAAGGATGATCAATGGAAACAGAAGCTACATTTTGAGTCTCATATCAAAGAGTCTGAATAATTATGTAAACAAGTATCGCTTTGTCATTATGGGATATTGTGTGTAGATTGCAGAGGAAAATGTTTTATTTCATCAATTTTAGAATATGGCTGTAACGTAACAAAATGTGGAAAAAGTCAAGGGGTCTGAATACTTTCCGAAGGCAAGTTCATTTACTTATTATATTTATTTAATTAACAAGTTATGCAACACCCAATTTATCTTTTCCCCTGTGTGAAAAAGTAATTGCCCCCTTACGCTAATTGTTGTGCTATTTGTTCTCTCAGGTTCCCTGCATCTAATATTAGGTTTTGGTTGAATATTAAATAACATACAGTATCAAAAATGTGCAATAGTAGAGAAAATTTGAAAAACGAAATACTTTTTCACGGCACTTTCCATGTAACTGGTAACAAGTTGACAGATTATAACCAGTAGCAGCAACGTATCTCGCTCTCTTTTCTCTCTCTCTCTCCTCTCTCTGTCTCTCCACTCTCTCTTCCTCATATTTTTGTTCTATCAATTGTTGATTGAACCTCTTAGGCTAAACCTATTGGAACCATTCCAATCCCATAAATAGGCTGATACTGTAGTCCGTGTGACATTGCAAATCCTTGTTTCCATGTTGCTTAATGTCATCGGCTGATCATTTGGCACCTATTCCATACACATAAAGGCATATATCAACCTGGGGAAATACATTGGTTAACCTCGCAGTACTCTGTAAAGCATCTTGCTCCGTTCCCGAACCAGTAAAGCATCTTGTCATGAGCAGCATAAGATTGAAACTGGCCATTTCAGTCCTTACTGAATGACTAGGCACTTTAGCCAAGTGGGTAGAACTGCTGTCTTTTGAGTAGGTTTGTGTTTTTAGGTGATAGATTTGAATCGAACCTGTAGTACATGACATGTGGAGTGCTCCACTTTGTAACAAGTAGCCTCTCCTCAGTAGTTAGCTGTAGCTATAGCTAGCTAGCAGAGTGTTTCCGTGTGGCATTCCCTACTCACAGACATTCACACAGCTGTCGCTACTTCAACCACATTTAATGAGAGAGTGTCTGCCCCTGTCGAGGATTACGTGTGGCTTGGGAAAAATGCAGTCGAGGCTAAGTGGAGCTGAGAAT